>NC_091322.1:20810817-21166630 GCF_038502225.1 Cherax quadricarinatus
GTGTATGGTGTGTGTGTGTGTGTGTGTGTACTCACCTATTTGTGGTTGCAGGGGTCGAGTCACAGCTCCTGGCCCCACCTCTTTGCTGATTGCTGCTAGGTCCTCTCTCTCCCTGCCCCATGAACTCTATCATACCTCGCCTTAAAACTATGTATGGTTCCTGCCTCCACTACATCCCTTTCTAGGCTATTCCATGGCCTGACTACTCTATGACTGAAGAAATACTTCCTAACATCCCTTTGATTCATCTGAGTCTTCAACTTCCAATTGTGACCTGTTGTGTCTGTGTCCCATCTCTGGAACATCCCGTCTTTGTCCACCTTGTCTATTCCGCGCAGTATTTTATATTTCGTTATCATGTCTCCCCTGACCCTTCTGTCCTCCAGTGTCGTCAGGCCGATTTCCCTCAACCTTTCTTCGTAGGACAATCCCCGTAGCTCTGGGACTAGTCTTCTTGCAAACCTTTGCACTTTCTCTAATTTCTTGACGTGCTTGACTAGGTGTGGATTCCAAACTGGTGCTGCATACTCCAGTATGGGCCTGACGTAGATGGTATACAGAGTCTTAAACGAATCCTTACTGAGGTATCGGAACGCTATCCATAGGTTTGCCAGGTGCCCGTATGCTGCAGCAGTTATCTGATTGATGTGTGCCTCAGGAGATATACTCGGTGTTATACTCACTCTCAGATCTTTTTCCTTGAGTGAGGTTTGCAGTCTTTGGCCATCTAAACTATATTGTGTCTGCTGTCTTCTTTGCCCTTCCCCAATCTTCATGACTTTGCATTTGGCAGGGTTAAATTCAAGGAGCCAGTTGCTGGACCAGACTTGTAGCCTGTCCAGGTCTCTTTGTAGTCCTGCCTGATCCTCGTCCGATTTGATTCTTCTCATTAACTTCGCATCATCTGCAAACAAGGACACTTCTGAGTCTATCCCTTCCGTTATGTCGTTCACATATACCAAGAACAGAACAGGTCCTAGGACTGACCCCTGTGGAACCCCGCTTGTCACAGGTGCCCACTCTGACACCTCGTCACGTACCATGACTCGTTGTTGCCTCCCTGTCAGATATTCTCTGATCCATTGCAGTGCCTTTCCTGTTATGTGTGCCTGATCCTCTAGCTTTTGCAGTAACCTCTTGTGAGGAACTGTGTCGAAGGCCTTGCAGTCCAAAAATATGCAGTCGATCCACCCCTCTCTCTTGTCTTACTTCTGTCACCTTGTCATAAAACTCCAGTAGGTTTGTGACACAGGATTTTCCTTCCCTGAAACCGTGCTGGTTGTCAATTATACACTTGTTTCTTTCCAGGTGCCCCACCACTCTCCTCCTGATGATGATCTCCATGACCTTGCATACTATACACGTTAGTGATACAGGTCTGTAGTTTAGTGCCTCATGTCTGTCTCTCTTTTTAAAAATTGGGACTACATTTGCCATTTTCCATACCTCAGGGAGTTGCCCAGTTTCAAATGATGTGTTGAAGATCTTTGTTAATGGCTCACACAATATCTCTGCTCTCTCTTTAAGGACCCATGGAGAGATGTTGTCTGGTCCCACCGCCTTTGAGGTGTCAAGTTCGCATAGCAGCTTCTTCACCTCCTCCTTGGTTATATGTACCTCATCCGGCACTTGCTGGTGTGCCCCCCAGTTCTGATTTCTTGGAGTCCTACTGGTTTCCACTGTAAATACCTCTTTAAATCTTGTGTTGAGCTCCTGACAAACCTCTCGGTCGTTTCTTGTGAATTCCCCATCACCCTTCCTCAGTCTGATTACCTGGTCCTTGACTGTTGTTTTCCTCCTGATGTGGCTGTACAACAGCTTTGGGTCAGTCTTTACTTTTGATGCTATGTCATTTTCATATTGTCTCTGAGCCTCCCTTCTTATCTGTGCATATTCGTTTCTGGCTCTTCGGGTGATTTCTTTATTTTCCTGAGTTCTCTGTCTTCTGTACCTTTTCCATTCTCTAGTACACCTAGTTTTTGCCTCCCTACACCTTTTTGTGAACCAAGGACTCGTTCTGTTCTTCCCCTTATTTCTGTTTCCCTTGGGAACAAACCTCTCCTCTGCCTCCTTGCATTTTGTTGCTACATAGTCCATCATTTCTTGTACTGGTTTTCTTGTCAGTTCCCTCTCCCACTGAATGTCTTGAAGGAAGTTCCTCATGCCTGAGTAGTTCCCCCTTTTGTAGTTTGGTTTTTCCCAGCCCATTCCTGCTACTCTCTCCACTTGGAGCTCAACTATGTAGTCGAAGCACAGAACCACATGATCACTAGCTCCCAGGGGCCTTTCATACATGATACCCTCGATGTCCGAACTACTCATGGTGAATACAAGGTCCAGCCTTGCTGGTTCATCCTCTCCTCTCTCTCTGGTAGTGTCTCTAACATGTTGATGCATGAGGTTTTCCAGTACCACATCCATCATCTTGGCTCTCCATGTTTTGGGACCCCCATGGGGCTCCAGGTTTTCCCAGTCAATCTCCTTGTGATTGAAATCACCCATAACTAGTAACTTTGCTCCCCCATGTGTACTCTCCTGGCCACCTCGGCTAGTGTGTCGATCATTGCTCTGTTGCTCTCATCGTATTCTTCTCTTGGCCTCCTGCAGTTCTGTGGTGGGTTGTACATTACTGCAATTATCACCTTATGTCCCTCAGACTGGATTGTTCCTACTACGTAGTCCCTTTCGCCCGTGCCATCCATTCCTTCCATTTTCTCAAAACCCCACTGGTTTTTAATGAGCATTGCAACTCCTCCTCCCCCTCTCCTCCCTCTGTCTTTCCTGAGGATTTGATATCCGGATGGAAAGATTGAATCTGTTATTGTTCTGGTGAGTTTTGTTTCTGTGAGTGCTATTATGTCTGGGGATGTCTCTTTGATTATTTTGTGCCACTCCTCATACTTGTTTGTTATTCCATCTGCATTTGTATACCACACCTTCAACTTCTTTTCTAAGACTGTGGTCTGGGAGGTATATTGGGGTTGGGGAAGTGGGAGACCTGGTAAGGAACTATGTGTTGTTGCTGTGGGGGTGGAGTTTGTAATGTAGTGGGTGGGGGCATTGGATGTGGCATGGGTGTTTTGATTTAGAGTGTTTGGTTGCACTGGGGTTGACCTGGTTGGGAGGCTTCTATAGGAAGTTGTGAGGGAGGCTGATTTAAATTAGATAAGTTTAGATTTAGAAAGGACATAGGAAAGTATTGGTTTGGAAATAGGGTAGTTGATGAGTGGAACAGTCTACCTAGTTGGGTTATTGAGGCTAGGACTTTGGGTAGTTTCAAATTTAGGTTGGATAAGTACATGAGTGGGAGGGGTTGGATTTGAGAGGGACTTGCACATCGGAGCTTGTTTCTTGGGTGGCATTGAAAATTGGGTTGGTCAAATATTTGTTAGTGGGATGAATTGTAAAGGACCTGCCTAGTATGGGCCAACAGGCCTGCTGCAGTGTTCCTCCTTTCTTATGTTCTTATGTTCTTATTTGATCTTCTTCCTGGGTCTGGGATCTCCTGTCTGTCTTCTCCATCCCCTCTCTTTCCTCCTTTCGCCTTTGTACCATCTCTCTCAGTTTCTGCCTTTCTTCTTGTGTTCTGTCGCGGTCGAGATACACCTTCCTGTATGCCGGCATGTCCCTTAATCGTGCTTTCTCCTGCAGGATCCTGGTCCGAGTCGCTTCTGCCTTGAAGGTCACTCTCACTGGCCGGGTTCTTTTTTTTACAAAACCCCCTATTCTCCGAAAATTTTCCAGCTGGGTCATGTCGTCTTCTCCTATTGCTTTCATGATGCTTTCAATTGCTTTTTTTTTCCCTTGTTTTCTTGCTTCATATGTTTTCCCTTCAACTTCCTGGAGCCCATACACAAAGACTGACCTCACCCTTTCATTCTCCCACTGCATGTCCCTGTGTATCCCCTCATTTAATTTGGTTTCCTCCACTGCAGCTTTCCTTTCATCAGTTTCACTGGCTAATGTACTTGGGCTCAGTGGCCTGTCATTTTCTCTTCCCGGCTTTCCTTGGGCTCTGTTGTTGTCTGTTAGGGCCTCCACATAAAGCTTAGCTCTTGCATTTGCTACAGTCTCCTCTGATAGAGCTTCTCCATGCAGTTGTGCCCCTTCTTTCCCTACAGTCCCCTTATTTGTGGCTGAGGTAGCAGTCTCTGTTGTCAATCCCAAAATGTTCTTTAGTTCTTTAGGCTGTTTCAGTTTTTTCAATTCCTCTTCTAAACTCTGTATCCTAGCTTCTGCTGCTTTGACATGCACCTCCCACTTCCTGCTTTCCATATCTATCCTCTCTTCCATTCTCATGCTAAGTTCTTCTAGTTTCTTTTCCCATTCATGATCCCTTTTTATGAGCTCTGCTGCCCAATCTTCCTTTGCAGTTTCCTCCTCCTGTCCCTTGGTTTTTTTTGTTGCTCTCTGGCAACCCATTTTTGTTTTATCCTGATTGCCTCAGAGTGGGAAACCTATGTAGTTCTGTATGTTAGGTTAGTGTGTATGTCAGAGTGTGGGGGGGGGAAGTAGTGGAGGAACTGTGGCTATGTGGGAGAGGAGTGGGGAGGGTGGGGAGGGGTGGGGAGGGTTTAGGGTGAACGGGGGAGGGGAGGGTGATTGAGGGAGGGGAGGAATCAGGGGAAGTAGTGAGATGTCGGTGGGGGAGGGGGGGAGTGTATGTGTGAGTCTGGATATGTGTGTGTGTGTGTGTGTGTGTACTCACCTAATTGTGGTTGCAGGGGTCGAGACTCAGCTCCTGGCCCTGCCTCTTCACTGTGTGTGTGTGTGTGTGTGTAATTTTGTGTGTAATTTTGTGTGGAATTATGTGTGTGTGTGTGTGTGCGTGTGTGTGTGTGTGTGTGTGTGTGTGTGTGTGTGTGTGTGTGTGTGTGTGTGTGTGTGTGTGTACTCACCTAATTGTACTCACCTAATTGTGGTTGCAGGGGTCGAGACTCAGCTCCTGGCCCCGCCTCTTCACTGATTGTTACTAGGTCCTCTCCCCCTCTGCTTCCTGAGCTTTGTCATACCTCTTCTTAAAACTATGTATAGTTCCTGCCCCCACTACTTCACTTGCTAGGCTATTCCACTTCCTGACGACTCTATGACTGAAGAAATACTTCCTAACGTCCCTGTGACTCGTGTGTGTGTGTGTGTTGTGTGTGTGTGTGTGTGTGTGTGTGTGTGTGTGTGTGTGTGTATGTGTGTGTGTGTGTGTGTGTGTAATTATGTGTCGAATTATGTGTGTGTGTGTGTGTGTGTGTGTGTGTGTGTGTGTGTGTGTGTGTGTGTGTGTGTGTGTGTGTGTACTCGCCTAATTGTACTCACCTAATTGTGGTTGCAGGGGTCGAGACTCAGCTCCTGGCCCCGCCTCTTCACTGATCGCTACTAGGTCCTCTCCCTCTCTGCTTCCTGAGCTTTGTCATACCTCTTCTTAAAACTATGTATGGTTCCTGCCTCTACTACTTCATTTGCTAGGCTGTTCCACGTCCTGACGACTCTATGACTGAAGAAATACTTCCTAACGTCCCTGTGGCTCGTCTGAGTCATCAGCTTCCAATTGTAACCCCTTGTTTCTGTGTCCCCTCTCTGGAACATCCTATCTCTGTCCACCTTATCTATTCCCCGCAGTATCTTGTATGTCGTTATCATGTCTCCCCTGACCCTTCTGTCCTCCAGTGTCGTCAGTCCGATTTCCCTCAACCTTTCCTCGTACGACATTCCCCTGAGCTCTGGGACTAACCTTGTTGCAAACCTTTGTACTTTCTCTAACTTCTTGACGTGCTTGACCAGGTGTGGGTTCCAGACTGGTGCTGCATACTCCAGTATGGGCCTAACATACACAGTGTACAGTGTCTTGAATGATTCCTTATTAAGGTATCGGAACGCTATTCTCAGGTTTGCCAGGCGCCCGTATGCTGCAGCAGTTATTTGGTTGATGTGTGCCTCCGGTGATGTGCTCGGTGTTATGGTCACCCCAAGGTCTTTCTCCCTGAGTGAGGTCTGTAGTCTTTGTCCACCTAGCCTATACTCTGTCTGCGGTCTTCTTTGCCCCTCCCCAATCTTCATGACTTTGCATTTGGCTGGATTGAATTCGAGAAGCCAGTTACTGGACCACATGTCCAGCCTGTCCAGGTCTCTTTGCAGTCCTGCCTCATCCTCGTCCGATTTAATTCTTCTCATCAACTTCACGTCATCTGCGAACAGGGACACTTCCGAGTCTATTCCTTCCATCGTGTCGTTCACATATATCAAAAATAGCACTGGTCCTAGAACTGACCCCTGTGGGACCCCGCTCGTAACAGGCGCCCACTGTGATACCTCTTCACGTACCATGACTCGTTGCTGCCTCCCTGTCAGGTATTCCCTTATCCATTGCAGTGCCCTTCCTTTTACGTGTGCCTGATCCTCCAGCTTCTGCACTAATCTCTTGTGGGGAACTGTGTCAAAGGCCTTCCTGCAGTCTAGGAAAACGCAATCTACCCAACCCTCTCTCTCGTGTCTTACTTCTGTTACCTTGTCATAAAACTCCAGGAGGTGTGTGTGTGTGTGTGTGCGTGTGCGTGTGTGTGTGTGTGTAGTGTTTGGTATATGTGTGTGCGTGTGTGGTGTGTGTGCGTATGTGTGTATGTTAGAGAGACTTTATAAATCATACTAAAATGTTCGTGTAATTTTATTGTTTTCTCAGTTAATGGAACTTGAATTAAAATTGTTAGTTATAGCAGTTAAGGTGTTGATGGTGGGTGATGTAATGTTTGCTCTGTCATCATGATATACTGAAGACAGTTTAACAAAGCAGTTAATTATTACTAAGTAGTGACGTTAAGCCAATACTGCAAATAAGTAATTATTCCTTAGTTCACTTTTCTTACACCTCAGTTTATAAGGAACTTTGAGACCAGTTTGACTCCACTTTCACTCACTGTGACACATCAGCCTCTTGTTACACTTCTGAAGTACATAATGCGTACGCAAGAGTAAAACAAAAAAAAAACCTATCAAAAAATCCTCAACATCTATACTAATTAAAATTAATTACAATATGTTACATGAAACAACAAACAGCGTTGAGTCTTGGCCTTGGTGTTTAATACTGACTGTCAGTCAGATAGTTGGAATATTTCCATACACAATGTCTGAGACAGAACAGCGCTGCCGTTTCAAATTTAGCCTTAAGATCTGCCTCTGGGGTGTCTTCGTGCAAATGGCGATCTTCTCAATTACCAGCTTTCGTCTGAGAGATCTGTCACTGTATCTACATCATGATGCAGGAAGTATAACACTTGTTGCTGCCATGACTTCATTTTCTCTCTCAGTATGTTGTAATATGGTTTCTCTCTTTGTCAACAGTAAGAAACTGGCGGAGGTTTTCGAAGATCTATCTTCCATTCTGGGAAGCCATGAACGTACTGAACGAAAACCTATATTCTCTGTAATTTTTCTACTATTGGGAATACCTGTTTATGTAGTCCAGATAATACAAGACAAAATGATCACAATCTTAGAAGTGGCTTACATTACGTGCTGTTTCTTATTGACCAGTCTCGGTTGCACTGCACCACTGGAACTAAACATGTTGACTTGCAATCTTCTTTCAAGGCATCTTCTTCTTAATACAGTTTCTATGAGTGAACTCTCTCCTTTTTCAACAAATAGGTTTACCCACTCAACATATTTATTGAAATCAGAAAACAAAATGAAAATATCCAGTGTCCTGAGTTATATGGAGCACAAAATTCGCAAGGTGAGTCAGTTATACGTAACTACCATATATATATATATATATATATATATATATATATATATATATATATATATATATATATATATATATATATATATATATATATATATATATATATATAATGTATTTTGTCTTTAAATAATATATATATATATATATATATATATATATATATATATATATATATATATATATATATATATATATGTGTGTGTGTGTGTGTGTGTGTGTGTGTGTGTGTGTGTGTGTGTGTGTGTGTCGTGCCGAATAGGCAGAACTTGCGATCTTGGCTTAAATAGCAACGTTCATCTTGCCGTATAGGACAAGCGAAAATTTGTGTATGTAATAATTTCGCCAAAATCATTCTGAACCTAACGAAAAAAATATGTTTCACTGGGTTTGTTTGATTCTAAATTATTGTAAACAAATCTAAAATATACTTAGTTGGGTTAGTCTAAAATAAATTGTTTTTGTTATAATAAGGTTAGGTAAGTTTCCTAAGATTCTTTTGGTGCAAAATTATAAATTTTTACATCAACATTAATTAAAAATATATATCTTTAAAGGTATAAGAGAAAATTTTAGAAAGGACTTAATTTTAAATGAGTTCTTGCTAATTGACCAGTTTTACATATTCGGCACGACATATAAATATTTTGGCATTCAAAGAGTATGTAACTTTTATTCGGTGCATGTACACACCCTCATTGAAATACTATCTCCCCCAACCTGCAAACCAGGGACTAGGGGTTGATGATGGGGCCCCGTTGTTCAACCAGTACCCAGGTTCCAGCTAATGAGAAGATGGTTTTGGCAATCGCAGAGGTGTTGTGGGTACCACTCGCCTGTCTGCCCTTGTCATTCCCATTCTAGAGCTGGTTGAAGCACGATCTGCTCTCTAGTGGCTTCTATTCTGCCTCGCTTACCGTGGAGTGCACTAATACCTATTGTTGTACATAGTGTACATACTTCTGCTCTAAATTGGTGAAGGATAATGCAAGTCAAAAGTTTTTCTGCTGTTTATTTTGCTCCCTTTACACCCAGGATAACAGGCAGTTGGGACTCCTGGGTTGTAATATATATTGTTTTTTTTTTCAACAAACTGGCCATATCCCACCAAGGTAGAGTGGTCCAAAAAGAAAAACGAAAGTTTCTCTTTTTAAATTTAGTAATTTGTACAAGAGAAGGGGTTACTAGCCTCTTGCTCCCGGCATTTTAGTCTCCTCTTACAACACGCATGTCTTACGGAGGAAGAATTTTGTTCCACTTCCCCATGGAGATAAGAGGAAATAAACAAGAACAAGAACTAAAAAGAAAATAGAAGTAAACCCAGAGGGGTGTATATATATATATGTTTGTACATGTATGAGTAGTGTGAGCTAAGTGTAAGTAGAGTAGCAAGACGTACCTGAAGTCTTGCATGTTTATGAGACAGAGAAAAGACACCAGCAATCCTACCATCATGTAAAACAATTACAGGCTTCCGTTTTACACTCACTTGGCAGGACGGTAGTACCTCCCTGGGTGGCTGCTGCCTGCCAACCTACTACCTATATATATATATATATATATATATATATATATATATATATATATATATATATATATATATATATATATATATATATATATATATATATATATATATATATATATATATATATATATATATGATCATAAGAAAGAAGGAACACTGCAGCAGGCCTGCTGGCCCATGTGAGGCAGGTCCAAGTCTCCTACCGGCTTAAGCCAAAGCTCCAACCTAGTTAGGTCAGGTCACTTTCACCTAAGGGAGGAGCACGGCATCTGACCTAGTAGCACAAGCTAGTCAGGTCCAGCTCACACTCACCCGCATCCACTCAAGTATTGATCTAACCTATTTTTAAAACTACACAACGTTTTAGCCTCTATAATTGTACTCGGGAGTTTGTTCCACTCATCGACAACTCTATTGCCTAACCAGTGCTTCCCTATATCCTTCCTGAATCTGAATTTTTCCAGCTTAAAGCCATTGCTGCGAGTCCTGTCTAGGCTAGATATTTTTAGCACGCTATTTACATCCCCTTTTTTGTTCCTGTCTTCCATTTATAAACCTCAATCATATTCCCCCTAATTCTACGCCTTGCTATAGAGTGCAAATTCAGGGCCCTCAGTCTATCCTCATAGGGAAGATTTCTGACACATGAGATCAACTTTGTCATCCTCCTTTTTATGTTTTCTAGTGCATTTATATCCATTCTGTAATACAGTGGCCAAAACTGCAGCATAATCTAAATGAAGCCTAACCAAGGATATAAAGAGTTGAAGAACAACCTGAGGACTCCTATTATTTATGCTTCTTGATATGAAGCCAAGGATTCTGTTCGCTTTATTGCAAACACTTATGCACTGTTGTCTTAATTTTAGATTACTGCTAACCAGAATTCCCAAATCCTTTTTGCTATCAGTAATATTAATATCTACATTATTTAGTTTATATGTGGCATGGTTATTTTCCTGTCCAATGTTTAGAAGTTTGCATTTGTCTATATTAAACTGCATCTGCTACTTCTCCGACCACTGCATCAGTCTAATCAAATCTTCCTGGAGTGCTCTAGTGTCCTCGTCAGAATGAATTTGGCTGCCTATTTTGGTGTCATCAGCAAACTTGCTTATGTCACTATTTATTCCCTCATCTATGTCGTTTATGTAGATTGTGAACAACAAAGGGCCCAACACTGACCCCTGTGGAACGCCGCTCTTGACGCTTCCCCACTCTGATTTCTTCCCATTTATGCAAACTCGCTGCTGCCTATTAATCAACCATGCCTCTATCCAGGAAAAAATTTCTCCTCCTATTCTACGTGCCTTAATTTTCCTCAATGGTCTCTGATGTGGGACTTTATCAAAAGCCTTACTGAAGTCCATATACACAATATCATACTCATTACCATGAGCTACCTCCTCAAATACCTTAAAGAAAAAAGTTAAATTCGTAAGGCAGGAACGCCCTTTTGTAAAGCCATGCTGAGATTCGTTGATTAATTTATGCTTTTCAAGATGGCTACAAATTGCCTCATCAATTATTGATTCCATAAATTTTCCCACTATGGAGGTTAGGCTTATTGGTCTACAGTTTGAAGCTAAGGACCTGTCACCTGCTTTAAAAATTGGTATCACATTTGCCATTTTCCACTTATCAGGCACCACACCAGTTTGTAGTGATATGTTGAAAAGATTAGCCAAAGGTTTGCTAAGCTCCTCTTTACATTCCTTTAGAACCCTTGAATAGGGGATTTGTTAGGTTTTAATTTGGCATAAACCTTGGTAATAAATACCGACAAGTTGGTTGCTTACGTGTCTTTCTGAACCAGGTTTTAATTTATCTATTTGCCTAAGGACCTTGTCACTAGTGACCCTAATCATGCATAGTTTACTATCGTCCTGTTCTACATAATTTATTATTTCTGGAATATCGCTAGTATCTTTCTGTGTAAAAGCTGAGAGGAAGTATGTGTTAAAAATTCTACACATTTCCTTATCACTGTCCATGAGCTGACCTGAGTAACTTTTGAGTGGGCCTATCTTGTCCCTAATTTTACTTCTGTATACCTGAAAGAATTCTTTTGGGTTAGTCTTCGATTCTCTTGCAACTTTAACCTCATAATCTCTTTTGCTTTTCTTATTCCCTTTTTTATTTCTCTCTAACTGAATATATTGATTTCTTAATTGTCTGTCTCCTCTTTTGATTCGCCTATATATACCTCTCTTTTGACCAATGAGATGTTTTAATCTATTGTTCATCCATTTGGGATCATTTTTGTTTGATCTGATTTCCCTATTTGGAACATAAGTTGTCTGAGCAGCTAGAACTATGCTCTGAAAAACATCATATCGGCAATCATCACCTCCTACCTCACCCATAGTCAGGTCATTCCAGTTCAGCCCACCCAGGAAATTTTTCTGTCTTATGAAATCAGCCAAGCGGAAGTCAGGGACAGAGACTTGATTGCCATTATTAGGGTAATTCCATGATATATTAAAACTGAGTGATTTGTGATCACTTTTCTCAAGCTCATCATTAGCTTCAAGATTATTAATTAGCGATTCCCTGCTGGCAAGAACCAAGTCAAGCAGGTTATTTCCTCTAGTTGGTTCTGTCACAAACTTTTTCAATTTTACCAATTTCATCAATAATATTAGTAAAATTCACATGTTCAAAGCCCAAAAAATATGCAAGTCTTTATCATAAGAGGATATACCAACGTTTAAGGTGTGTAGCTGACGAGAAAAGGCATTCTCTATTATATCACAGGGGTAAAAGCTCTCCCTCAGTGGCCCGGTCACAGATCCGGCCTCCCAGCGGAGCAAGGCCTGATCAACCAGACTGTTTAAAAAAATAGCAAACTTGAACTTGGACAACCCATAATTAATGTAAGGCTTTGAGAAAACACCAATCCTAAGTCTGAAAGCAACTTGATAAGACACGTGTGCAACAGTTAGGCTTCTTCAGTCGAGTACAGGGGAGGCAGCAGAAGGAGTAGAGATGCAAAGACGATGCAACCAGACCACCACCCCCGAAGACGTAGCTTCGAGGTGATCAGCCCCACCCCAAAACTACGTGTTCAAGGGCGATGGACCGACTACATCGTCTCTACTGTGTAAGCCGTAAGCGAAACGTTTGGAAATAAAGATACCTGTTATACACATGCCTTACTTATCAACTTGTCGGTATTGTATACCATTGTCATAACCACTGAAAGCAACTATAAGAGAACAATGTCATCCCTATAAAGTATCAGCCATTAAAGACTGAAATAGTTCACAAGAGGCGCACTATGTTATTTAACGAAAAACAAAATGCCATTTTAAAAATAAAATATTCAAATTGGCACCCGGGAATTCCAATAATAATTCCAAGCTTATTCTTAAGTAGGATGCACCAGTGATTCGATTCGATTCTTATGACCAGAGTCTTTGGTAAGATGGGTAAGGAAGAAGGATGGGTAAGGATAGAAATATTGGAAAAGGGTGGGAGGGGGGGGTGAGGTAAGATATAAAAGGTAAGTGGCACAACCACTTTGGTACAATTTAAAAAGTGTATGTGGAATAATAGAAAATTCTTGGAGGGGTATAATACTAACCCATCAGAGTCACATAGATATAACAGATATATAGGTAAATGACTCTGAATTGGTAGTATATATACAAGTTGCAATTGCCTTTTTTTGCGATTGTACAACGAATATTTAACGACAATTAAGGCGGTAATTGTCTGTACAGTTCACAAACAATTACTTGACACGTTAGCTTCTTTTAAGGTGGTGTCCCGCCATAGTAAATGTAGTATAATTTTAACAGTAGAATTGTTATACAAGATATCTCCCTAATCGGGGGCTATGATTTTCTTAGTAGACATAGAAGGGTTCTGGTGTTACCCAGTCATCTTCATCTGCAGGCAGGTTGCTCATGATCATTGGTCCATGGTAATCGTCTTTATGGATGAAGCGACGCAGCCTCTGTGGGAGAGTCATTCTTTGGGTCTTCTGAGGAGGAGTATTAATGATATAGTCAGTGGTATTTTCAACTTGGAGAGAATGTTCCCTATCTGGCATGTAGAGTTCTTGCATTGCATAGAGTTGTTTCTTCTTTAGCGTATCAAGGCGTACATTCAAGGCGGTAATATTCTGTTGTACGTGTAAATCTGCCATTTTGACTCTCTCTCTCTTCCTGGTACCCGTAATAAAGCGGAGAGCTCTATTCTGGACCCGTTGCAACTTTAGCATGTTGGTCTTTGTTGTTAACGACATTGGGACACATGGGTATTCGAGTATTGGTCTTATCATCATTTTACACAGATGTTTTTTGACATATGAAGGGGCTTGATTAAATCTAAAGAGACTGCTAAGACCCGCTTTGGCTATGTTGATATTTTTATTGACGTGAGATGTTGAGTGGAGCAGCCTGTATTTCATATCCCAAGATCTTGTTAGGATTTCTAATGGCTACAGGTGTACCTCTGATGGAGATACCTCCCTTATCTTCGATGGTTGATGCAAAACATCCTATCGTGCTAACCAAGACTTTGTCAGGGTTAGTCGTAATTCTCCATTTCTTTTCCCAATTGGATGTTCGACGAAGTTCAACATTCTTCCAGTAACCTGACTCATTTCAAGTAGTGTGATAGGTCCAGTAAGCGGGTGGTCATCTTCAAGAGTTGATGTATCGATGGAAGGTAGTGGTTGTAGATCAGCTAAGTTCTCATCTCTCCATTCATTGACCAACTGATAGTGATTATTATTAAATCGACGACTGTTATTGTGGGAGAGAATTTTCTCCCATACATCACCCATCAAATTAGCCTGGTCCTGAGGATCATCGAGTTTAATCTCAACGCCTTCATCGTCATCATCAGTGAAGGTATGAATTAGGCCTTGTGCTTTGTACCTAAAAGTTGCCGAATCTTGCTCCAAAATTTTGCAGGCTCTCGTTTATACTGATTAGCTTTTAGTACTAGAAATTTCCATAAGTCACGTTTGTGATGACTAATCATGTTAATTAATTCTTGCCTCAATCTATACAATGCAGCTACTGGACAATCACCTAAAGTCGGTGCCTGACCAGCCGGGCTGTGGCTCGTACGTTGGTTTGCGTGCAGCCAGCAGTAACAGCCTGGTTGATCAGGCTCTGATCCACCAGGAGGCCTGGTCAAAGACCGGGCCGCGGGGGCGTTGACCCCCGGAACTCTCTCCAGGCAAACTCCAGGTAAACTGGTGGTTGTCGTGTTTGAAGATGCCTTCAACATTCTGTTTGATAATTTCTCATACTGTCTCTAATTTCCCTCGTAGGTTTATATTGTTGGCAGATCTTTGTGGAAGTTAATTGGCAAGTTGCATTAGTAGCATCAATTATTCGATTATGAAGGGACCTGATCGCAACATCAATTGCATTGGAAGGTAGATTTTCCAACGACATAATTTCATCTTCACCCAGAAATGCCCTGAAGGGGTCAAATTCTAGGATGTTGAGATTGGGTTTAGGAGGTACAGGTATTCTAAGTGGAGAAGTTTGTAGTTGTATTATAACTGGGATATGGTCAGATCCTACGTTTCCACCAGGAGAGATACGACAATGAAAGAGGTCACAATCTCTGTTTGTCAGGACTATATCTGGTGTTCCTGGATAAGGACCAATATACGATTTAAAGAATGGGCCTTGAAATGACAAGTTTCTGGCTGTCATGATATTAAATAGTTGTTTTCCTTTCAAGTCACACAGTGGATTACCAACTCCACAGTTAAAGAGGGCAGGGTGATGAGCATTAATTAAAATCTCCCGCTAGAATTGTTGGAATATTTCTGTTTAATATCCTATGTAGAGGAATTGACTCTATATATGGTTGTCTCGGTGAAAAATATCCAGTTCCTATCACTAGTTGGCCATGATACGTCGTCAGTTCTATTGCAAGAATGTTATCTTCATCAACATGAATATTTCTAAATGCACAGCCTAATTTAACTAAGATGGCTACGCCACTATAGGGTCCTCTCGATTTCTCCACAGTAGAGTAACCACGTAATTTAATATGTTGATCAACTCCCGCAGATGTCTCATTCAAGAGTATAACATCGGGATTGGAATTATGTAGTTTAACTTCAAGGAGGTAACGGTTATTAAAGAAATGTTGAACATTAAGTTGGAAAATTGAAATCCCCATTATTTCTTGCACTTCGCACGTGTACTGCGGTCTGAACGTCTGCAAGTAATTTCATGTTTGGTATATACACTATCCCTGCTGGACTCGTCAAGGGGACGGAAATTCTGAATCGTTGCTTGTGTATTAAAAGTGTCACCATCCTCACTAGAATTGGTAATATTAACAGAATCATTGGAATCATTAGAGTCATCATCAGAAAACTGAGGTGTGATATTCCCAGTTTCAGGAAGCAGAGGCTCATGAGAGTTAATGGGAGACTGTGGAGGCTCCAAGGGAAAATTTGGTAGGCCAGGTGAATTACCCTGAGAAAGTTCCTGTTCAACAGGATCAGCTGCAATAGCGGAGGTAAGCACAAATCTCTGGGGCATCGTTAGGGTCAGGTATTGACTCGGGTTGAGGGGAGTTGACCACCTGGTTATACGAGGAAGTGATCCCTGAAAAAGGGATGAATTAGGCTTATTTGTAGAAGTAGAGTAGGGCACATACTTCTTGTTATGAGAAGGGTGAGCCATAATAACATTATCTGGGATAGTGATGGGAGTGATCCCATTAGCCATTAACAAATCATTTAAAATCTTAGAGCAGAGTCGAATGTCACCACCTGCTATGCCTGTGGCCATCATATACATTAGTTGCGCTCTCGTCATATCCCCGGCTGTGGATACCTGAGACATGGGAGGTGAGGCTGAACTTTGTTGTTGCGTTTGTGTATGTTGTAGGTGAGGGTTATATTGGGGCACTCCAAGAGGGGCAGAATTCCAAACATTGGAACCAGTGGAAGAGACCTGAGGAGTCCCACTAGAACCAGGCAAAGCTGGGAAGGAAGTTTGGGACATTGTTGGAGGTGCCTGGGGAGTGGTCTTCTTAGAATTGGATAGTTTCTTGGCATCAATAATTTTTTGCATTTCCTTTTTCCTCTCAGGACAGATAGCAGAAATAGCATGGTGTTTTCCATTGCAGAGGACACACTTGGGCTTAGTTTTGTTATGACAATCTCTATGAGAATATTGGCCAGAGCAAATGCTGCAAATCTGTGCTTGAGTACTGAATTTGTTGGTGGTATGACCAAAGGCATAACATTTGTAACATTGTATAACGCTGACAAATCGTTCAAGAGAGATTTGGTCAGGTGTACATCTGGTGCCAAAACATTTGAAGCCATCTTGACACACTAGTTTGGCTGCTTCAGGTGTATTAACTTTAATGTTACCTGGTTGTTGCCAGGTTTAAAGAATTTATGTGCTTGGACAGCCTGAAAGTCAGAATTCTCTGTATTAAAGTCAGCAAGTTCATTCACTGAGCTATCTCTCATGATACTGTTAATTCTGGCAACAAACAGTTAGCTGGGCTTGATAGCTTTCAGGTGCAATTGGGTGGATGCCAAAAGTCTTCAATTTGTCCAGGACGTCCTGCTTAAGTAGTTGAAGTAACTTCTTCAGAAGAGAGGAGAAGTACTACCCCAGCGTGGGTTTGAAAAACATCCACTGGAGCAACAGCTGAATTTGAGCAAATGCATGCTAGAATTTCTTTCCTCGTCTTTTGGTTGCCATCAACCCGTAATCTTACTCTTATGCGCGCCATGATGTCCAGGAAGGTACATCTGACACATAAGTTACTTTAACAAAAAGGATCTTTCCTTAGTGTTAGTCTAACATCCTATTTCACCTGACTTATGAAGGTCAGCCCCTAAGATAGCCTACCCTCGAGTGGTGAGGAAAAAAGGGCCCAAGGCAAAGATCGGCCGGATTTTAAAAAACCACACGGGCTACCGGATGGTCAAAATGCCTTGTGTTAACTCGCCAAAGGCGAAGTTGCCGAAAAAGAAGAAGATAGGAAAGTCAGAAGGATAACAATGTAAGTAGTGTGTTAGTGTGTGGGCCAGTGTAGATGTTTGTGAGGGGAGGATGGGGAAGGATGGGGGGATGGGGAAGGATGGGGGGATGGGGAAGAGAGGGGTGAACAAGCAAGCAAGTCACCGCCTTACCCTCTTGATGGGATGGTGCTCGAAGTGACTGCAAGCAAGTTTCCTCTCAGTTCTGGTCAAGAACAACTCAGGATAACCCTAGAAAAATCTCGAGTAACAGTGTTCAGAGTTGCTCAGCTTGAGAATTACTCAGGATCACTGAAGAGCAGGAACGACGACGTCTTCTCTCCACGGCGGCTGGACGGCTTCTCCCTGTGTATTGTGTATCGTTGTTCTTGTTCGATACACCAGTGTTGGATGTATCAACACAGTCAGAAGAAGCTTTCTCAGGGTATCATCATTGTGGAAACGTTTCGCCAGCCAGCGGCTTCATCAGTCCAACACAGAGAAGAACGGTGATAGATGAGGAAAATGAGGTAATCAGGAATAATGTATATAAAACTGACCAGAGAGCACCTGCACAATGGCAATAATTCCACAAACTTTCGCTCATTTACATTAAATCAGCTCTGAAAAATTTGATGCCGATCGGATGAAGCGTTCTCAGGTTATAAATTAAAAACTTGGAAGCAAAAAAATGATCTCTATCGGGGATACTTAGTAATATCAATAAATAGTTGATGAGATTTAGTTTCTCTTGTTTGGCCAGCAGTATTACCTTCCCGGCCTGGTTAGCCAGGTTATTGGTGCTACCAGCATGCACTGCAACGTAAGCATGTCAGTACCATTGACACTTGTAATAAAAAAGGCCAATTAACTTTCTGCGCGCTGCCTAGCTGGAAAAAATCTAAAATTTTATTCTGGCAGATAGTTTTATCTTTATACTCAGGTTGTTGACAACTGTCTGTCACCTGTAAATGACCATAATTTTTAAAGGGGTGGACCGGTAAGCCAGCGGAAGGCCTCGGTCAGATGACCAAAAGCTCCAAAGGCGGGTCATCATCTGACTAAGACCCGCGTCAGGAAACATTTGTCCTGTTTCCTGACGAACCTTACCTAACCTAACCTAACCTCTGTCACCTGCAACCTAGCAGGAAAAGTGGGGGTAATGAGCAGCCAGTGTGAGAGAGAGAGAGAGAGAGAGAGAGAGAGAGAGAGAGAGAGAGAGAGAGAGAGAGAGAGGCCAATATTGTCAAAATACCACACTTGGATCCACTTCGAGGACAGCGTGAAACAAGCTTTTATGCCACAAGACGGGCAGAAAGCAGCAACTTCACTCTGGCTGTACCCTTCTCCAGAACATCGCTCCATCTGAGATCATACATACCCAGGATGACTCGAGTATGGAACACATTCGTACAGCATAATGATATCAACGAGATAAAGTCAGTTGATCAAATGAAAATGCTGGCCCACAGATGGCTCCAACTTCATCCTGTCCCGTACTTGTATGTCTCATAACAATAAAAATGCTTTCAAATGAGCTGATGTAGGTAACAGCTCTTAGCTTGCCAATAAAATTAGGAATCCTTAACCTGTAATATAGCTGTCAATAAAGCTAGGGATCCTTAACCTTGTCAAACCCTGTGTAAAAAAAAAAAAAAAAAAAAAAAAAAAGAGAGAGAGAGAGAGAAATACAGAGCGCCGAGACCAAAAGGTCATTTGGTGATGTGTGCAGCAGTAAAAGGTCTCACACACACATGCATGTATATCAAACACTAACAAGAGTAATATATAAAAGCAGGGAAAACAGTTCCCAGAAAAAAACACACACCAGTAAACATAAGAACAAGATAAAGAAGGAATACTGCAGCAGGCCTACTGACCCATGCGAAGCAGGTCCACCCCCAGGATAAACCCAATGACCCACCTAGTCAGGTCACTTCCACTTAAGGAAGGAGCACGGCACCAGACCTGGTAGCACAAGCTAGTCAGTTCCAACTCACACCCACCCACACCCACTCATGTATTTATCTAACCTATTTTTAAAACTACAAAACGTCTTAGCTTCTATAACTGTACTCGGGAGTTTGTTCCATTCATCCACAACTCTATTACCAAACCAGTGCTTTCCTATATCCTTCCTGAATCTGATATTTTCCAACTTGAAACCATTGCTATGAGTCCTGTCTTGGCTGGAAATTTTCAGCACGCTATTTACATCCCCTTTATTGATTCCTGTTTTCCATTTATTCACCTCGATCATATCGCCCCTAATTCTACACCTTTCTAGAGAGTGCAGATTCAGGGCCCTCGGTCTATCCTCATGAAATAGCAAATGATCTGAAATATCCAAGAAACGTAATTGATAAATCTTTTAAAATTGCTAGAAATACTTTTTACAATCCAAAAAGGGAAAACCAACCTTATTCAACTAAAAATATGTTGGTTCTCCCTTACCATGAAAACTTGGTTGATATGCCTTCTTTTCTTAAGACTTTTAATGTCAAAGTTGTATTTAAAAATCTCTTTACAGTAAAAAAAACTTTTGATGAAGAATTCCCCCCAAAATGCACCAGTCAACTATAGTGATAATATAGCATTTATTGTGGTGGAGACGGAAAAACAAAAATAGAAAAGCCAGATACAGCGATTGATAAACAAAGAGGTCGACTGTACGTCATTGTAGGAGCTGCCAGATATCACCGGCTCTTCAACACGCAAGTTATACTTTTGTATCAGTCAAATCACATATTACTCGGGTAGATAATTTCCAGTAGATCCTTCATGTGTTAGCTCAAATCACCGACCAGTATGTTTTAAATAAGTGACCCACTGATCAGAGCAGATCGACTGGTCCGAACCCTTGACTGGTCCGAACCCGGGACTGGTTTCAAACAGTTTCGTTGGACAATAAAGCAGACTGTAAACGGATGGGTTTGTAGGCGCCCTTATAAACACAAACATTAAAAATCAGGAACGTGACGGTAAGCTGTCCAATATACAAAAAGAGTTAGAAACAGAAATACAAATAGCTAGAGCTTCATTTAAGGTTATTAATATAATATTCAAGAGGTTGCTAGTAGACTTGCAGTAAATCAACCATTCAAATCATTATGAAGCTGTGTGTAGTCTGTGGTCAGTCAAACAAACGGGCTACCACATGGATAAATTGTCATTTTTGTGGAAATTGGTGTCACGCCCCTTGTGCAGATATCCCAGAACTAGCTACAAGCAGTATTAAAACAGAGAAGTGTTTTTGGGTATGCCCAAATGAGGAAAATCTGTGGACTAAAATCACAAGGGTATTAAAAGAGGATAACATCAAAGCTGCTTTCATAGAAAACCTGGAAGCTTTCTACAACAGATGGGAACATAAAAAGTCCGGGCTGAATGGTACTGCCCTTGATACTGGCCATGTAGTCACAAACTGTAAGGCTGGAGGTGATGTCCTGGTAGTCAGTAAATGTGGGGCTGATAGTGCTGTCCTGGGAGACAGTAATGGTGAAGCTGGAGGTGCTGTCCTGGGAGACAGAAATGGTGAAGTTGGAGATATTGTCCTGGGAGACAGTAATGGTGAAGCTGGAGATTTTGTCCAGGTAGTCGGGAATTATACGCAGGAAGGAATACATATAAATGACCTCATAGAGGACAGGAGCCATAGTAGGGAAACAAGTGTAGTCAAAGATAAGATAAAACCAATATTGCAAACCAGAAATACCGCAGGAAATAGCAAACAAGAGGACTCCAATAGCAATAGTGAGGATAAATTACCAAAAACAACTGGTGGGAGCTCCATTGTTGGTGCTAAGGAGGATAGGAATAAGACAGGGAAACATGCACCAACAGGGAATACAGTCACAGAAACCCAAGGCAAACGGAAACCAAGCCTGTGCACATACTATGCACTTGGTATCTGCTGGCATGGGAAATCTGGAAAAACAGATGGGACATGCAACTATGACCACCCTAGAAAATGTCATGCCCATATGACAACAGGAAAATGCAAACTCCCTTCCTGTAAGCTTTTTCACCCTGAAATGTGTACCTCTTCAGTACAGGAAAGACTGTGCTATAACTTAAATTGCCAGGCATACCATCTAAAGGGGACAAAAAGATACAAAACATCCAGGCCATGGGAAAACCTGGGTAGCCACAGCCACTCAAGAGGGAGAGGTTTTTTAGTGCCAGGAAGGAAAAAAAACTGGCAGGAAATGGCAGAAATCGTACACCAAATCCAGTCATTCCTGGAGTGGAACCACAGTCGATGGCCTCCACTCCAAACCAACAGATACAGATACTAATGCCGGAAAAAAAATCCCCCCCCCAGTACCAACAATACCACCAGTCCGATAACATTCTTCTTTGCAAATATACAGGGTCTAAAGCCAGCAATAAACAACAAAATACCTTTCATCCGTGGACTGCTTGCAGAGGCAAAGGCAATGTTCGCGGCTTTCACTGAGACCCACATAAAGGATCACTTGGACAACGAAATATGGATCCCAGGTTACAACCTATACAGATGTGACAGAGTGAACAGGCAAAAGGGGGGGGTTGGCCTGTACATTGCAGAGTCACTTGTTTGCACAGAACTGCTTAATGCCTCAAATGACGTAGTGGAAGTTTTAGCAGTAAAGGTCGAGAACCAAAACCTAGTCATTGTGGTAGTCTACAAGCCTCCGGATGCAACATCCCAGCAATTCCAGGAACAGCTGTTAAAAATTGACCACTGTCTGGAAAATCTTCCAGCTCCTGCACCCAACATCTTGCTCCTGGGGGATTTCAACTTAAGGCACCTAAAATGGAGGAATATAGCAAATAATATTGTTGCAGTAATAACACCAGGAGGCAGCTCTGATGAAAACTCACACTCACACGAGCTTTTAAATCTCTGCACAAAATTCAATTTAAACCAGCAAATAATAGAGCCTACTAGACTGGAGAATACACTAGACCTCATCTTCACTAACAATGATGATCTGATAAGAAATGTCACCATATCAAAAACAATATACTCAGATCACAACATAATTGAGGTTCAGACATGTATGCGTGGAGCCCCAGACCGACAAAATGAGACTAGTCACGAGGGAGCATTCACCAAATTCAACTTCAATAACAAAAACATAAAGTGGGACCAAGTAAACCAAGTCCTAACCGATATAAGCTGGGAAGATATACTAAGCAACACAGACCCAAACTTATGCCTAGAACAGATTAACTCGGTGGCACTCGATGTATGCACAAGGCTTATTCCTCTAAGAAAAAGGAGGAGTAGATGTAAAATAGAAAGAGACAGGCGCTCCCTTTACAGGCGACGGAAAAGAATAACAGAGCGGCTAAAAGAGGTCAATATATCAGAAATGCGCAGGGAGACACTGGTCAGAGAAATAGCAAGCATCGAACTTAAGCTAAAAGAATCCTTTAGGAGTCAGGAATCGCGGGAAGAACTAAAAGCCATAAATGAAATCGAAAGAAACCCAAAGTATTTCTTCTCCTATGCCAAATCAAAATCGAGAACAACGTCCAGTATTGGGCCCCTACTTAAACAAGATGGGTCCTACACAGATGACAGCAAGGAAATGAGTGAGCTACTCAAGTCCCAATATGACTCAGTTTTTAGCAAGCCGCTAACCAGACTGAGAGTCGAAGATCAAAATGAATTTTTTATGAGAGAGCCACAAAATTTGATTAACACAAGCCTATCCGATGTTATCCTGACGCCAAATGACTTCGAACAGGCGATAAATGACATGCCCATGCACTCTGCCCCAGGGCCAGACTCATGGAACTCTGTGTTCATCAAGAACTGCAAGAAGCCCCTATCACGAGCCTTTTCCATCCTATGGAGAGGGAGCATGGACACGGGGGTCGTCCCTCAGTTACTAAAAACAACAGACATAGCCCCACTCCACAAAGGGGGCAGTAAAGCAACAGCAAAGAACTACAGACCAATAGCACTAACATCCCATATCATAAAAATCTTTGAAAGGGTCCTAAGAAGCAAGATCACCACCCATCTAGAAACCCATCAGTTACACAACCCAGGGCAACATGGGTTTAGAACAGGTCGCTCCTGTCTGTCTCAACTACTGGATCACTACGACAAGGTCCTAAATGCACTAGAAGACAAAAAGAATGCAGATGTAATATATACAGACTTTGCAAAAGCCTTCGACAAGTGTGACCATGGCGTAATAGCGCACAAAATGCGCGCTAAAGGAATAACAGGAAAAGTTGGTCGATGGATCTATAATTTCCTCACTAACAGAACACAGAGAGTAGTCGTCAACAGAGTAAAGTCCGAGGCAGCTACGGTGAAAAGCTCTGTTCCACAAGGCACAGTACTAGCTCCCATCTTGTTCCTCATCCTCATATCCGACATAGACAAGGATGTCAGCCACAGCACCGTGTCTTCCTTTGCAGATGACACCCGAATCTGCATGACAGTGTCTTCCATTGCAGACACTGCAAGGCTCCAGGCGGACATCAACCAAATCTTTCAGTGGGCTGCAGAAAACAATATGAAGTTCAACGATGAGAAATTTCAATTACTCAGATATGGTAAACATGAGGAAATTAAATCTTCATCAGAGTACAAAACAAATTCTGGCCACAAAATAGAGCGAAACACCAACGTCAAAGACCTGGGAGTGATTATGTCGGAGGATCTCACCTTCAAGGACCATAACATTGTATCAATCGCATCTGCTAGAAAAATGACAGGATGGATAATGAGAACCTTCAAAACTAGGGAGGCCAAGCCCATGATGACACTCTTCAGGTCACTTGTTCTATCTAGGCTGGAATATTGCTGCACTCTAACAGCACCTTTCAAGGCAGGTGAAATTGCCGACCTAGAAAATGTACAGAGAACTTTCACGGCGTGCATAACGGAGATAAAACACCTCAATTACTGGGAGCGCTTGAGGTTTCTAAACCTGTATTCCCTGGAACGCAGGAGGGAGAGATACATGATTATATACACCTGGAAAATCCTAGAGGGACTAGTACCGAACTTGCACACGAAAATCACTCACTACGAAAGCAAAAGACTTGGCAGACGATGCACCATCCCCCCAATGAAAAGCAGGGGTGTCACTAGCACGTTAAGAGACCATACAATAAGTGTCAGGGGACCGAGACTGTTCAACTGCCTCCCAGCACACATAAGGGGGATTACCAACAGACCCCTGGCAGTCTTCAAGCTGGCACTGGACAAGCACCTAAAGTCAGTTCCTGATCAGCCGGGCTGTGGCTCGTACGTTGGTTTGCGTGCAGCCAGCAGCAACAGCCTGGTTGATCAGGCGCTGATCCACCAGGAGGCCTGGTCACAGACCGGGCCGCGGGGGCGTTGACCCCCGAAACTCTCTCCAGGTAAACTCCAGGTAAACTCCAGATGTGTCTATAAGATTCCTTGCGATAAAGTTTATTACGGTCAAACTGGTAAAAGTCTCGAACTTAGATTAAAACAACATAAATATAGCATTATAACTGGTCAAGATTCCAATGCTCTATTTATTCATGTGAGAGATTTTAACCATCCAATTGATTTTCAAAAAGCTGAGAAAGTTGTATCAAGCAAGTCCATGGTCGACAGAAATATAATTGAATCTTGTTTCATAAAACAAAGTTTTGATGAATATTTCCTTTGGTTTATATAAATTAGATCCATTTACACTTAACAGAATTTGGGAAGAATTTAATAATACATTAAATAAGTGGGACATGTGACCCACATGTCCCACGCTGGGGGGACATGTGACCCACATTTCCCACGCTGGGGGGACATGTGACCCACATGTCCCAATCTGGGTGGGACGGTTGTGTGCGACGTCACAATTGAAGTGCAATATCAGCCTTGCAAATCTTCTGTTCACTTATTTTTACTCTGTTTTCTTGAAAAATATTTTTACGGAATATGTTCATTGTCATACAAATAACTTGACTTGATGTTGGACAAATGAATGTGCAGGACAGGTTTGTGTGAGGTGTTGTCACCTTCTCTGAGTGAGGTGTTGTCACCTTCTCTGAGTGAGGTGTTGTTACCTTCTCTGAGTGAGGTGTTGTTACCTTCTCTGAGTGAGGTGTTGTTACCTTCTCTGAGTGAGGTGTTGTCACCTTCTCTGAGTGAGGTGTTGTCACCTTCTCTGAGTGAGGTGTCACCTCAGTGTCTAACATTT
The DNA here is from genome assembly GCF_038502225.1 of Cherax quadricarinatus. NCBI lineage: Eukaryota > Metazoa > Arthropoda > Malacostraca > Decapoda > Parastacidae > Cherax > Cherax quadricarinatus. Next base: position 20,836,230 of record NC_091322.1, read on the forward strand.
AAAATGTACTTCTCGTGCCTCTTTTTCCTTTTCCTCTGAAGATGTGTAAGCACAAGAGAGCGCTCAGGTTTTATTTCCTTTTTTCATTGTGGTATTTTTACCATGTATACATACGTACATTAATGCATACATACAAATATTCATATATTTAAAAGCCTTCATCACTCATTCTTCAATGTTCTCCAGAGTTCATTGCTCCTTATATTAATAATGACTGTGTAAACGAGGACATAACCCATCACGCTGTGTAACGAGCTGTTGTCACAATTATGACGAGACGTTAAAGATCTTTATACGTGGAAATTAATTAAAAATTTCTCATTAAGTACTGACATAAAGCCAATACTGCAAATAAGTAATTATTTGCAAGTAGCCAGAGGCTACAATTCAGTTTATTACGAACTCTGAGATCAGCTGGACTCTTGTTACACTCAGTGTGATCCATTAACCTGTAGATAAGCTCCTAGACAACCTACTGCATAGTAACAGTATATTACACGAATTCCTATAAAAAATATATATTCAGAGAACTTAATTTTCTGTAGTATTCAAGAAATACGAGATGATAAAGGAAGCAACAAACAGCGCTGGATCTTGGCCTTGGCGTTTAATAATTATTGGTTGTCAGATACTTGGTATATTTCCATATACTTTGTCTGAGACAGAACATCGCTGCCGTTTTAAATTCAGTCTTAGGATCTGCCTCTGGGGTGTCTTGTTACAAGTCGCCATTTTCTCACTTAACTGTTTACGTGTAAGACACATCATTTCACTGTATAAAAATCTCGATATAGGATCTGCAACATTTGTTACTGCCATTTTTTCTTTTTCATTCTCACTAATTGTTATTATGATTTTATTGTTGGCGAGAAGTAAAGACTTAGCAGATTTATTGGAAGACCTTTCGAACATCTTGGGAAGTTATGAACGCGTTGAACGAAAACCAATAATCTTAATAATGCTGGTCATATTAATTGTACCATTCTATATAATTCACAATACATTTCACTATGGAATGACCACAATCATTGAGATAGCTTACGTTGTATTCTGCTCCTTGCTAAACGATCTCTGCTGGATTGCACCTCTTGAACTCTTCATGTTGACTTGCAAGCTTCTCGCAAGACATCTTTATCTTAGTACAGAGAGAATTCACAGAATTTCAGTGAGTGAGATCTCTTCAACATCAGCTAATGAGTTGATGCACTCAACAGAATTCCTCAACACTGAAAGCAAAATAATAATATCAAATGCCCTATATTTTATGGGACACACGATTCGCAAGGTGAGTCAATTATCTATAAATCTGTATGTCTCATATATATATATATATATATATATATATATATATATATATATATATATATATATATATATATATATATATATATATATATATATATATATATATATATATATATATATATATATATATATATATATATATATATATATATATATATATATATATATATATATATATTGATAAATAACAATACACAGTAACTCATAGAAGAAAACACATTCACCATCATGAATTCAATTATGGTCTTGCCGGAAGTGTGTTGAAATCACAATTCATATTACTGCAACATCCTCCCTCCTCCTTCAGAGTGCATTTACTACCCTTCCCGCGTCTAGAACACAACTCAGGGAGAGCGATTTATCTGATTTTCGTCATAGATGTTCTCTTGCTCACACTCTAACAGCAAATCCATTACAAAACCACCTGTCTTCATTTCAGTGTATCACGGTTACAGAAGACTTGGATTCTCAAGTCCTCAAGTCTCTAAGCCTCTTTTACTCCCTCCATTCTCTCCTGGAACGACCGCTTTCCTCCTACCCTCCGCCATAACTTCATGCATCCTCTCCGTCATTCTATCCCTCTTCACCCTCTATGTATGACCAAACCGCCTCAACAACTTCTCCTCACTCCTCAACATTACCTTATAATTTTTACGTTCCTAATTTTTCTGCATGATAATCGTCTAATACATTGCAGTCCAACATAACTTCTCCATTGCTTGTAGCCTCTTGGCTGCAACGTTCAAACACTATACTTCACAACCACTTAAAATGGGTATCACAACACATTCCGCTGGTAGAGAAATCTTAAGATTAATAGCCTGATTGAAGAGTATAAAAGCAGTTTATGATAAAGCCTTCAATTTACCTCCATTCCTTTGAGCTGTTTGAAATTTTTATTTATCTTGATTAATTTTTAGTTGTGTTGACTTCCCACACACAGTTTTACACAAACAAAATTGATCAAAATTTAAGTTTCGCATGAAGCCTAAATGAGATTCTTTTCCTTTTCCTTGGCACAAGAAATCAAAACAAGTTACCGAAATATAATAAAAATTAATTAATTAGCGATGTTTGAGACTAATTCATTGATTTTTATCAACAGGTCGAGGTCCTGCGGGAGAAAATTGTTGGCTTCTTTTTTCACGGGATCAGCTTGTTACTTGTGGTGTCTCTGGTTCTGGCCATCGCCACGTCTTATGCTTTATTCCAGGGAGTCCTGGTGAACGGAGGAACGGTGCTTCTCTTCACCTACAGCTACTATCTTCTCTGGCAAATTAATCGCGTTGGACAGAATTTTGTCACTGAGGTGAGGCCACCAATTATTTTTTTTTTAATTTGCCCAGAAGCAACACTTAATCACGTGACCTGAACATATGCTGTTCAATATCTGCTTTTGTAAAAAAAAGTGCAACTGAAAATTACAGTTTCCAGAGGAAGGCTGGAGTAATAAAGTTGCGACTATCTTAGCCAAGTCCCTGGAACAGGTAAGTGGCTCATTTAAAGAGTATTATCCAAAAAAAAAAAAAAAAAAAAAATGGCCCAAAGCTAGACCCACGTAATTTCTTGCAATTGTCACGGTTTTGGCTGAAACCAGACATTTTAGATAATATGCAAATTTTGAAGTAAATATCTTCATATGGGTCTCTTCTAAGTGATGAATAACTGAACCTAAATTTACCCTGGGAACCATAATTTTTCGGTACATGAATAATATACTCCATGAAAAATTACGTAACAATATTAAAAATTCACGTAAAAATATATTAAACTTTTTTTTTCTATTCAAAACGTTTTTAATACGAATTTGGCCCCAAAAAAATCTTTAAAGCATTCATTAGGTACCTTTAAGACATTACCTGAATTTTATTTATTCGTCCAACAACATTTCAATATTATTTTACTAGTAACTCTTGAAAGCCTCATCGAATCGGCTTCAATTTTTCAAAACTTTATGATAACGAGGAGCAACTTTCTGGAACAACTGGCAAGTTCAGATGACCTGTGAAGAGAGATGATGAACCTTTCCAAGCATCCTAGAATGGCTTGAATAACTTCCAAAATCCTCAGCTTCAAACGTTCAAAATAAGTGTCAAAAATATGCCGACGGCGGAGAGTTAAGTTTAGATGTTTAGGTGAAGACGTATCAGTTTCGTGTGCTAAATTGTGAAATGTTTATTGCAGTTAAATCACGATAAATAAACTACAGTTTCCCTCTTCTGAACAGTTTCAATATTTAACGGCTGATGCATCTTAGGACCAGGATAGTACCTATAAAGTCTAGTTTGATGCATCTTAGGACCAGGATAGTACCTATAAAGTCTAGTTTGATGCATCTTAGGACCAGGATAGTACCTATAAAGTCTAGTTTGATGCATCTTAGGACCAGGATAGTACCTATAAAGTCTAGTTTGATGCATCTTAGGACCAGGATAGTACCTATAAAGTCTAGTTTGATGCATCTTAGGACCAGGATAGTACCTATAAAGTCTAGTTTGATGCATCTTAGGACCAGGATAGTACCTATAAAGTCTAGTTTGATGCATCTTAGGACCAGGATAGTACATATAAAGTCTAGTTTGGCTGCAAACAAATTGATTGATGTAAAATTGTATAAAACTTAGAATCATTGTTGTGAGGGAAAAGTTAATTAGATAGGAGTGGTGGAAGTATGAATGAATGGTTCTGAAAAATTTTTTGGGGGCGGTATGCTTGTTTTGTTAGGTGTGGGCATAGTTTCCACTACCCCCCCCCCTTTCTTTCCCTGTCATCACCCGGTGGGAGGTGACATGTGTCCCTCCGACCAGTTTACAGTCACTTGACTTTCGGCTCCCATCAAGTCTGTAAGTATTCATTCCATTCTTGCTATATTTATAATGTGTTTAGGTTAATTTAGTTTAAACAAGACCTTTACTCTTGTTTAGGTTTCTATCGCTAATTCTTCCTGTCCTGATTTGAACTTACGTAATTTAACATTATCATTTATGTCTTCACCATTTCTTGAAAGAAATTGTGAGGACATAAATCATTACGGCTATCATGAGAGATTTCTCGACTGATGTGTAATTTTGTTCATTTGATTGTCGGTTCGGGTCGTCCGATACAAGAGATATAAGAGGGGCGGCTTTGATCTTTAACAAGTTTTACATTCAATCTGGCATCTGTACCTTCACTTGTCCCTTTCCACTCCTAGCCGACTCGCAAGCAGCTACACACCATTCCAGCAGCCGGTGGTTCTCGACTGGCAACTCACCTGCTTCACAAGTGTTGTGGTGGTCAGAGGATCCCAGTACCTTTGTTTGTCAGAACCTTACTCGTGTTGGGGTTACTGTCTACTGAAAGTGTTATAACAATCACGTTCACCTCCCCCCCCCCCCCCACGTCACCAACGCTCCAAACTATGATACACAGCTACTCACCCAGAACATCGGCACGACAACTTTCTTAATTAATATATTGTGTACATATTAGCTTTGTCACTAATTTATGTATTTCATTTTTCATTTCCTTGTTTCAAGTAGGATTAATTTTATGTTTAAGTGTTTTATATTTTACATAATATAAACAATTTTAATAATATGCTATTAATTTTTCTATCTTTCCATTTCTATAAGGGGGGACCAGCCTTATCAAATACACTTTGAGGGTCTGATTGGCTTGTTGAACCTTGAGTTCTGTTCCCTTCAATATCTGAACAATAACTCATCTGATCAGCTTCAAATTTTCGCCAATAGCCTGGTTTTCTAAATACAAGGTTCACACTGCCATTAGATGGCGTAAGTCACAATTTTCCGATGTTATTGAGGAAATAATGATGATTATTAATTATAGAGTGCCTCCGATTGGCTTCAAAATTTTAACGAAGATGTATTCTATAATAAGGATCAAAACCCATAAGCTTAGCCCTATTACGCGTAACTTTCAAATTTTACTGAAAGTCAAAATAAACATGTAATAGTTGGAATCAGATCAAATACTAAAGAATCTCATTGGCTTCAAACTTTTACCATCAATGAGTTTTATTCCCACAGAGACTGACACTTGGAGTCGTGAAAATTTCAATTTGCCAATTTTCTTCAGTATGTTTCCCTTGTAACAGTTAACACTTCCTCGAACCATAAGTGTTGGAGTTCCTTAATAAAAAAAATTTTTGTATTAATTCTGAGCTGTGTAACTGCCAGTTTGCCGGGGGGGGGATCATTGCTTGAATAGAGCTTGAATGCCTCGGATTACACAGGCGCTATACGACTTCAACGGGTTTAGCGCTTTCATCTAATTAAAACGTAACACTTGTGAAGAGTATAAAATTTTCAGTGGCTGATGCATTGCGTAAACTGGAATAATCGTTTCCTAGAGTATGTTGTGTGGCCTGGTGGCTAAAGCTCTGGCTTCACACGGCGAGGGTCTGGGTTCCATTCCCAGCGAGGGTAGAAACACCGGGAGTGTTTCTTTACACCTGTTGTCTATGTTCCCCATCAGCAAAATGGGTACCTGGGTGTTAGTCGACTGGCGTGGGTCGCATCCTGGGACAAAACTGACCTAATTTTCCCGAAATGCTCAGCATAACAAGTGGCTTTCTATATAGTAGTATGTTAGTGATGTCAGCTAGGACTGTATACCTTGTATATGTACTTGTAGTAAATAAAGACATTATTGCTATTATTATATTATTTTCTCAAAAGTTGGTCAGTCCTAGAGAAAATTTGGACCAATTATGACCTGTGGGTTGCTATTTGCTAGTATTTTTTTTTTTTAAATTGGAAAGTTTTTAATAATGCTTTTCATGTAATAATTTCAGTGTTGCTACTGATGAGCCTCGACCCTTCAATGCTAATTACTTGCTAGTACATCTCTTCAATGCTAATTACTTGCTAGCACAACATCTCTTCAATGCTAATTACTTGTTAGTACATCTTTTCAATGCTAATTACTTGCTAGCACAACATCTCTTCAATGCTAATTACTTGCTAGTACAACATCTCTTCAATGCTAATTACTTGCTAGTACAACATCTCTTCAATGCTAATTACTTGCTAGTACAACATCTCTTCAATGCTAATTACTTGCTAGTACAACATCTCTTCAATGCTAATTACTTGCTAGCACATCTCTTCAATGCTAATTACTTGCTAGTACATCTCTTCAATGCTAATTACTTGCTAGTACAACATCTCTTCAATGCTAATTACTTGCTAGTACATCTCTTCAATGCTAATTACTTGCTAGTACAACATCTCTTCAATGCTAATTACTTGCTAGCACATCTCTTCAATGCTAATTACTTGCTAACACAACATCTCTTCAATGCTAATTACTTGCTAGTACAAAATCTCTTCAATGCTAATTACTTGCTAGCACAACATCTCTTCAATGCTAATTACTTGCTAGTACAACATCTCTTCAATGCTAATTACTTGCTAGCACATCTCTTCAATGCTAATTACTTGCTAGCACAACATCTCTTCAATGCTAATTACTTGCTAGTACAAAATCTCTTCAATGCTAATTACTTGCTAGCACAACATCTCTTCAATGCTAATTACTTGCTAGCACATCTCTTCAATGCTAATTACTTGCTAGTACAACATCTCTTCAATGCTAATTACTTGCTAGTACAACATCTCTTCAATGCTAATTACTTGCTAGTACAACATCTCTTCAATGTTAATTACTTGCTAGTACAACATCTCTTCAATGCTAATTACTTGCTAGTACAACTTCTCTTCAATGCTAATTACTTGCTAGCACATCTCTTCAATGTTAATTACTTGCTAGTACAACATGTCTTCAATGTTAATTACTTGCTAGTACAACATCTCTTCAATGTTAATTACTTGCTAGCACAACATCTCTTCAATGTTAATTACTTGCTAGCACAACATCTCTTCAATGTTAATTACTTGCTAGCACAACATCTCTTCAATGCTAATTACTTGCTAGTACAACATCTCTTCAATGTTAATTACTTGCTAGCACAACATCTCTTCAATGTTAATTACTTGCTAGCACAACATCTCTTCAATGTTAATTACTTGCTAGCACAACATCTTTTCAATGCTAATTACTTGCTAGTACATCTCTTCAATGTTAATTACTTGCTAGCACAACATCTCTTCAATGTTAATTACTTGCTAGCACAACATCTCTTCAATGCTAATTACTTGCTAGTACAACATCTCTTCAATGTTAATTACTTGCTAGTACAACATCTCTTCAATTTTAATTACTTGCTAGCACAACATCTCTTCAATGTTAATTACTTGCTAGCACAACATCTCTTCAATGCTAATTACTTGCTAGAACAACTACTCTTCAATGCTAATTACTTGCTAGCACAACATATCTTCAATGCTAATTACTTGCTAGCACAACATCTCTTCAATGCTAATTACTTGCTAGCACAACATCTCTTCAATGTTAATTACTTGCTAGTACAACATCTCTTCAATGTTAATTACTTGCTAGTACATCTCTTCAATGTTAATTACTTGCTAGTACATCTCTTCAATGCTAATTACTTGCTAGCACAACATCTCTTCAATGCTAATTACTTGCTAGCACAACATCTCTTCAATGTTAATTACTTGCTAGTACAACATCTCTTCAATGTTAATTACTTGCTAGCACAACATCTCTTCAATGTTAATTACTTGCTAGTACAACATCTCTTCAATGCTAATTACTTGCTAGCACAACATCTCTTCAATGCTAATTACTTGCTAGTACAACATCTCTTCAATGCTAATTACTTGCTAGTACAACATCTCTTCAATGCTAATTACTTGCTAGTACAACATCTCTTCAATGCTAATTACTTGCTAGTACAACATCTCTTCAATGCTAATTACTTGATAGTACAACATCTGAACGACTCTAAGTTTAACATGTTGTGCATTTTAGAATGTTGATACGTATGGTCCCTCTGAAAAAACCTGAATTATATTTGGCCTATGTATGTCTAAATTTCCGATTTTTTCTTAAGAAATTGGATACTTGTTTCCATATGATTTGTGAATGCCTCTTCTGATTCCCTTCAGATCTTCAAAGGTAATATGTAATTGCATTATCAACTTATGCCGCACTCTGCACTATTCTATTCGCGTGTATTGAGACACATTGCACTGGGGTTATGGAAGTATATATAAATATATATATATATATATATATATATATATATATATATATATATATATATGTATATATATATATATATATATATATATATATATATATAATATATATATATATATAATATATATATATATATATATATATATATATGTCGTGCCGAATAGGTAAAACTGGTCAATTAGCAAGAACTCATTTAAAATTAAGTCCTTTCTAAAATGCTCTCTTATACGTTTAAAGATAAAAAATTTTCATTAATGTTAATGCAAAAATTTTTAGTTTTGCACCAAAAGAATCTTAGAAAACTTACCTAACCTTATTATAACAAGAACAATTTATTTTAGCCTAACCCAACTAAATATATTTTAGATTTGTTTACAATAATTTAATACTAAACAAACACAGTGAAATATATTTTTTTCGTTAGGTTCAGAATGATTTTGGCGAAATTATTGCAAACACAAATTTTCGCTTGTCCTATATGGCAAGATGAGCGTTGCTATTTAAGCCAAGATCGCAAGTTCTGCCTATTCGGCACGACATATATATATATATACATACATATATATACATATATATATATATATATATATGTATATATATATATATATATATATATATATATATATATATATAATGTCGTGCCGAATAGGCAGAACTTGCGATCTTGGCTTAAATAGCAACGTTCATCTTGCCATATAGGACAAGTTAAAATTTATGTATGCAATAATTTCGTCAAACTCATTCTGAACCTAACGAGAAAAATATATTTGATTGTGTTTGTTTAGTACTAAATTATTGTAAACGTATTTAAAACATATTTAGGTGGGTTAGGCTAAAATAAATTGTTCTTGTTATAATAAGGTTAGGTAAGTTTCCTAACATTCTTTTGGTGCAAAATTCAAAATTTTTACATTAACATTAATGAAAAAAAAGATATCTTTAAACGTATAAGAGAAAAGTTCAGAAAGGACTTAATTTTAAATGAGTTCTTGATAAATGACCAGTTTTACATATATATATATATATATATATATATATATATATATATATATATATATATATATATATATATATATATATATATATGCAATAAGATCACAGTAAACAGGTGATTTCAAAATATGCAAAACAACCACTCTGAAAAAATAGAGAAATTCCAAGCGCTTTCGTGACTACTCACATTATCAAGGAACTATCCTTGATAATGTGAGTAGTCACGAAAGCGCTTGGAATTTCTCTATTTTTTCAGAGTGGTTGTTTTGCATATATATATATATATATATATATATATATATATATATATATATATATATATATATATATATATATATATATATATATATATATATATATATATATATATTCAAGAATACGCAAAACTGATCAATTTGCAAGAACTCATTTAAAGTTAAGCCCTTTTTAAAATTTTCTCCTATACGTTTAAAGATATCTTTTTTTCATCAATGCTGATGTAAAAAATTATAATTTTGCACCAAAAGGAACTTAGAAAACTTACCTAACCTTATTATAACAAGCGCAATTTATTTTAGCCTAACCCAACAAATTATATTTCAGATTTGTTTACAATAATTTAATACTAAACAAACACAGTGAAATATATATTTTTCGTTAAGTTCAGAATGATTTTGGCGAAATTATTGCATACACAAATTTTCACTTGTCCTATATGGTAAGATGAGTGTTGCTATTTTAGCCAAGATCGCAAGTTCTGCCTATTCGGCACGACATATATATATATATATATATATATATATATATATATATATATATATATATATATATATATATATATATATATATATATATATATATATATATATATATATATATATATAATGTCGTGCCGAATATGTAAAACTGGTCAGTTAGCAAGAACTCATTTAAAATTAAGTCCTTTCTAAAATTTTCTCTAATACGTTTAAAGATACATTTTTTTTCATTAATGTTAATGTAAAAAAATTTAATTTTGCTCCAAAAGAATCTTAGAAAACTTACCTAACCTTATTATAACAAGAACAATTTATTTTAGCGTAACCCAACTAAACATATTTTAGATTTGCTTACAATAATTTAATAATAAACAAACACAGTGAAATATATTTTTTTCGTTAGGTTCAGAATGATTTTGGCGAAATTATTGCATACACAAATTTTCGCTTGTCCTATATGGCAAGATGAGCCTTGCTATTTAAGCCAAGATGGCAAGTTCTGCCTATTCGGCACGACATATATATACATATATATATATACATATATATACATATATATATATATATATATATATATATATATATATATATATATATATATATATATATATATATATATACGTCGTGCCGAGTTAGGGTAATGTCGGAAATCTGTCATAAATTGATGGAGTCTTGAGGCTCATTACAACCCAGGAGTCCCAAAGGCCTGTTATCCTGGGTGTAAAGGGAGCAAATTAAACACAGCAGAAAAACTTGACTTGTATTATCCTTCACCAAGTAAGAACAGAAGTATGTACACTATATACACTATGTACAACAATAGGTATTAGTGCACTCCACGGTAAGCAAGGCAGAACAGAAGCCACTAGAGAGCAGACCGTGCTTCAACCTGCTCTAGAATGGGAATGACAAGGACAGACAGGTGAGTGGTACCCACAACACCTCTGCGATTGCCAAAACCATCTTCTCATTGGCTGAAACCTCAACCTTAGTACCTTGTTCGCTGGTTGGGGAAGATAGCCTTTCAATGAGGGTGTGTACATGGGCCGAATAAAGGTTACGTACTCTTTGCATGCCACAAGGCTCATTCATGAAGAAATCATTTGGATTGTCGATCTTCAGACTGATTAGTGGGTCACTAAACACAGAGTCATACTGGGATTTCAGTATTTCACTCATTTCTTTGTTGTCATCTGTGTAAGTCCCATCCTGTCTGAGCAAGGGCCCGATGCCAGAAGTGACATTTACCTTGGTTTTGCCATATGAAAAGAAATATTTCGAATTTCTTTCAATTTCACTAATCGCTTTAAGCTCCTCCTGTCTCTCCTGGTTCCTGTAAGAGTCCTTTAACTTAAGTTCGATACTTTTCACTTCCCTGGTCAGCGCTTCCTTCCGTGTATCAGATAATCTAGCGTTTTTTGTAGAGGGAGTGCCTTTCTCTCTCCAGTTTACTCCTGCTCTTCTTCATTCTCAGGGGAATATGCCTAGAACATACTTCAGCTGCCAGGAAGTTGATCCTTTCAAGGCATTGGTTTGGATCCATGTTATTTAGGATATATCCCCAACATGTTTCATTTAAGATATGGTTTACCTGGTCCCAGTTGATGTTCTTGTTGTTGAAGTTGTATTTTGTGAAGACACCTTCACAGATACATGCATTTTGCTGATTAGGACCCCTGTGCATGTAAGTCTGAACTTCGATTAGATTGTGATCGGAATCAGTTGCTTTTATATTGTTATGTCTCTTACCAGGTCCTCATTACTTGTGAAGATAAGGTCAAGTGTGTTTTCTAGTCTTGTTGGCTCCACTGTCTGCTGACTTAAGGTGTGTTTATCGCAGAGACTTAGTAGCTCAAGTGTGTATGACCTTTCATCGGCGCTACCCCCAAGGATTGTTTCTGCCATAACATTATTCTCTACATTCTTTCATTTTGTATACCTTAGGTTGAAATCACCAAGCAGTAAGATGTTTGGGGATGGAGCTGGAAGACTTTCCAGACAATAATCAATTTTCAGTAGCTGTTCCTTGAACTGTTGGGAGGTTGCATCTGGTGGCTTGTATACAACTTCAATAACTAGGTTTTGGTTCTCGATCTTCATTGTTAGAACTTCAACTACATTATTTGTGGTGTTCAGCAACTCCGTGCAGATGAGCGACTCTTTGACATACAGGCCAACCCCTTCCCCTTGTTGCCTGTTCTTTCTGTCACGTCTAAAAATGTTGTACCCACTTATCCATATTTCGTTGTCAAAGTGATCTTTTGTGTGGGTCTCTGTAAGGCTGCAAACATTGCATTAGACTCCTCTAGAAGTCCACTAATAAAAGGTATTTTGTTGTTGGTGGATTGCTTAAGGCCCTGTATATTAACAAATATAAACGAGGTTGTATTCTGTGTTTGTTGAGAGGATTTTGTTATTGGCATCAGTAGTTGTAGTTCTGGAGGGCCATGGGTGGCCACTGGCCACTGACTATTTTTGTTATTTCCTTCCATTTTCTTTTTTCGTTTCCTGCCACTAAAGAATCAACTGGTCCGTTTTAGATGGTATGCAGTGTAGCTGATGTTGTAACACTGCTTTTGGAGGACCGAAGAGTGACACATTTTTGAGTGAAAGAAAGTACTGGAGGAAGAACGACACATTCCTTTAGACAGGAGGTCACTACATTTTTTGGGATGCTCAAAGTTGCATGTCCCATTTTTTTTCTGATATTCTATGCTTGCAGATGCCCCAAACAAGGAATTTGCACAATTTCACTTTTGGTTGGGTAGAATTGTTGGGAGGTGTGTTGTCAGTTTCTGCAGTTTCTGGGACTGCACTATAATCCTCAGTATCCAAGCCAGGGTCACTCCGTCCTGGATTCCATCTACTTTCCCCTAGAAGGAGACTCCTTCCCTACATCTGTTATGTGAGCTATGGTCTTGTCCAATGATGGTTGTATATTTAAAGTTTTAGTGGTGACTATGGTAGGGTCTCTAGTAGAGTCTGGACTGGCACTAGGGATGGGGGCTGAACCTGGGCCAGCACCAGCGCTGTGGGCAGAAGTGCTATGACTGGGGTCTGGGTCTGGGTTAGCACTATGTGGGGGGTTGGGTTAACTGACGTTTTTGCTTCCTGTGTTTTTTTTTTCAGTGGGTGACCATATAGTTTCGAGTCATCTGTTGTGGTATGGGCATTATGCATTTTTTGGTTCACTCCTATCTCTTTCTCCAATGTTTTATATAATTTTGGTAGACTGTTCAAGAGGTCATCTTTGTTTTCTTGATTATTTTTATCATTTATTACTCTTCTTAGTACCTTTCTGATACCTGCCCAAAGTTCTATATCTTTATTGCACAACCAGAAGCACCTTGCTAGTTCCAGGTAATTTTTTGAGGCTGTGTTTAGTCTAGTACAACTCTCAAACATCCCAGGTGAAGGATGAAGAAAGTACGGTGTGTACACAACTCCCAAACATCCCAGGTGAAGGATGAAGGAAGTATGGTGTGTATACAACTACCAAACATCCCAGGTGAAGGATGAAGGAAGTATGGTGTGTACACAACTCCCAAACATACCAGGTGAAGGATGAAGGAAGTATGGTGTGTACACAACTCCCAAACATCCCAGGTGAAGGATGAAGGAAGTATGGTGTGTACACAACTCCCAAACATACCAGGTGAAGGATGAAGGAAGTATGGTGTGTACACAACTACCAAACATCCCAGGTGAAGGATGAAGGAAGTATGGTGTGTATACAACTACCAAACATCCCAGGTGAAGGATGAAGGAAGTATAGTGTGTACACAACTCCCAAACATCCCAGGTGAAGGATTTATTTATTTATTTATTTATTTATTTAAAAATTTGAGCACACATACAGAGGTACAACAAATACAGGTAAGAGCAGTATGCCAAAGCCACTTATACTATGCATAGCATTACGGGCTGGCTTAAAATTAACTTAAGATTAACTAAGCAATGATGAAATCAGTGATAAAACATTAATGTAAACAGGTTACTATAAAGCACAAGTGAGTATTACAAAGACAGGTCATATGGTTGTATGCATTGTTGTACATTCAGTAGAATGGAGTATTCTGTTAGGTAGTGTATTTAAAAAATAATAAAGTTAGATTGGGTTTTAGGTTTAACATTTATGTGATATAATTGTGAGAAACATTTAAGATATACAATTTATAAGGTTCAGTTATTCAGTATTTATTTGGTTTTGGGTGAGTAAGTGATCTTTGAGAAGAGACTTGAATTTATAAACAGGTAGTGTTTCTTTTATATTTACAGGTAATGAATTCCAGATTTTAGGGCCTTTTATGTGCATTGAGTTTTTACATAGTGTGAGATGGACACGAGGAACATCAAAGAGTGATCTGTGCCTTGTGTTATGGTCATGTGTTCTGTTGAGGTTGGCAAGGAGATGTTTGAGGGGAGGGTTAATATCAGAGTTAAGTGTTCTATGTATGTAATAGGTGCAGTAGTAAGTATGGATGTTTTGTATGGTGAGGAGGTTTAGTGTATTGAATATTGGTGGAGTGTGCTGCCTATAGTGAGAATTTGTTATCATTCTAACTGCAGCCTTTTGTTGGGTAATTAGTGGTCTGAGATGGTAAAGAGTGTTGCAATGATTGGTGATAGCACTTGTGACACTTTTTTGTATATAAAGGGTGGTAAGGTATTTAAATCTCCTGCCTTGTTTTTTATTGTGTTGATAATAAGGAAGACTTCGTATGGGTTAGTCGGAGCTAGGAACAGTGTGTTCGGGTAGTTGCCGGTGAGGTAGTCATTTGGTGGGGTATCTGAGCTTGGGATTTTATTGGCAAGGTTTTGTCCTATAGTGGAGAAGAAATCATTGAGTCTGTTTGCTGTTTCTGTTGGTGGGAGTTGGGGTTCATCTGATTTTGCTAATTTTATTTCGCTATTTCGTGATATCTTTTTTGTTCCTAGAATTTCTGATAGGGTTTTCCAGGTCTTTTTTATATCACCTCGTAAGTTGGATAATCTGTTCTCATAATACAATTTTTTTGCCCTTCTTATCAGGCTGGTTAGGATTGACGAGTAACGTTTTGTTTGGTCTCTGGTTATGTGACCCATTCTGTACTGTTTTTCATATTGGTGTTTTGTATTTATGGATTTGAGAATGCTGGGTGTTAGCCAGGGACTGTTCAGTCTCTTAGCTGTCATCTGTTTAGTTTTTTTAGGGCAGTGCTTGTTATAGAGGTATTGGGTCTTTTTTAGAAAATTATTAATACATTCGTCAATATCTGTATAGATTTCTAGCTCAGTGTGCCAGTCAATGTTTGCTACTGCTGTTGTGAAGTTATTAATGGCTGCCTCATTGTGAAGTCTGAAGGTGACTTTAGTAGTGTCTTGGGGTAATTTACCAAGGATGAAGGAAGTATGGTGTGTATACAACTACCAAACATCCCAGGTGAAGGATGAAGGAAGTATGGTGTGTACACAACTCCCAAACATACCAGGTGAAGATTAGATTTTAGATTTTGCCACCGAAGTGGCTAGTTTATTGTGCACCCCATATCCATCCTGTGGACGGTAGCGCGAGAGCATATGGATACACAAAAGGCCTAGGAACTAGGCCCCAAAGGGTTAACAGGAATACATATGGATTTATATCTACATATCTATAGTTCACTTATCTGTTACAAGCAAATTTAGGAAATTTGCTTAGTATATCTGGTATCTTATTTTCATTAATAAGATATCTTGACATGTCACATAGGTTATTATACTGTCTGTCTCTGTATTCCTCAATAAGTGGACAATTAAGCACATAGTGTTCAAGAGATACCAGGTGAAGGATGAAGGAAGTATGGTGTGTACACAACTCCCAAATATCCCAGGTGAAGGATGAAGGAAGTATGGTGTGTACACAACTCCCAAACATACTAGGTGAAGGATGAAGGAAGTATAGTGTGTACACAACTACCAAACATCCCAGGTGAAGGATGAAGGAAGTATGGTGTGTACACAACTACCAAACATCCCAGGTGAAGGATGAAGGAAGTATGGTGTGTACACAACTCCCAAACATCCCAGGTGAAGGATGAAGGAAGTATGGTGTGTACACAACTACCAAACATCCCAGGTGAAGGATGAAGGAAGTATGGTGTGTACACAACTACCAAACATCCCAGGTGAAGGATGAAGGAAGTATGGTGTGTACACAACTACCAAACATCCCAGGTGAAGGATGAAGGAAGTATGGTGTGTACACAACTCCCAAACATCCCAGGTGAAGGATGAAGGAAGTATGGTGTGTACACAACTACCAAACATCCCAGGTGAAGGATGAAGGAAGTATGGTGTGTACACAACTCCCAAACATCCCCATAAGTTTCACATTACTGTTTGCGGGTTATTTGTGTTTATTAATGCAACTAAAATATTTATACAATTTGTGTTATTATGAAGTATTTAGTTTACGAGGGTAACTGTGCTTAAATTTAGTATTGTTAATTATCTGCTTATTATTTTCTAGAGAATAATCACTGTGCATATAGGAGCTTATTTTTTCTGAATTAAAATACAAATAATGCATTTAAATTTCTTATTTTTATCAATAAAATTATTTTAATTTAGTGAATTTATTGTTTATTTTCAGATAAACAAAACTGTGGGAATCTTGAAAGATATAAAGTGCCGGATCAAAGATCTTGATCTTAAGTTACAAGTAAGTTGAATATTTACTTGCAATGTTTCACAGATGTAAGTTGAATTTGTCATCTTTGAGATGCGTTGCACAATGATTTTTTTAATTTGAAACTATGACGTAATTTCAAGTGTGATGTTGCAAATGAGTTGAAGGATGATTTAATGAGCTGCAGGTTGCGCTTGAGTTGTTTCGTAGGTTTAAAGTGATTTACATGGAGCATTATTATGATTATTAAAATAATTAAACAGACTTCCTAATGATGAAGTAAATGTAACAAAGGTGACAGCATCAGAGGGGAAGAAGGACAGATAAAGTTTCAGACCTTTCCTGAGGTGAACTTCAGGAAGAACGATCATGAAATATTAGTCTCTGAGGACGACACAGCTGCACGTGTGTGTGTGTACTCACGTAGTTGTGGTTGCAAGGGTCGATTCACAGCTCCTGACCCCGCCTTTTCACTGGCCGCTACTCGGTCACTCTTCCTGCTCCATGAGCTTTACCATACGTCTTCTTAAAGCTATGTGTGGATCCTGCCTCCACTACATCACCACCCAGACTATTCCACTTCCTGACAACTCTGTGACTGAAGAAATACTTCCTAACATCCCTGTGTTTCATCTGAAACTTCAACTTCCAACTGTGTCTCCCCTTGTTGCTGTGTCCCATCACTGGAACATCCTGTCTCTGTCCACTTTGTCTATACCTCTCAGTATTTTATATGTCTTTATCATATCCTCCCTATCTCTCCTGTCTTCCAGTGTCGTCAGGTCGATTTCCCTTAACCTCTCCTCTTAGGACATACTCCTTAGCTCTGGGGCTAGTCTTGTTGCAAACCTTTGCACTTTCTCTAGTTTCCTTACGTGTTTGGCTAGGTCTGGGTTCCAAACTGGTGCCATATATTCCAATATGGGTCTAACGTACACAGTGTACTGGGTCCTGAATGACTCCTTATTTAGATATCGGAATGCTATTCTTAGGTTTTGCTAGGCACCCTAGATTGTACTCCGTCTGTGGTCTTCTTTGCCCTTCCCCAATCTTCATAACTTTGCACTTGGTGGAGTTGAACTCCAGGAGCCAGTTGCTGGACCAGGCCTGCAGCCCGTCTAAATCTCTCTGTAGTTCTGCCTGGTTCTCGTCCGATTGAATTCTTCTCATCAACTTCACATCATCTGCCAACAGGGACACTTCGGAGTCTATTCCTTCCGTAAATGTCGTTCACAATTACAATAAACAGTACCGGTCCTAGGACCGATCCCTGTGGCACCCTGCTCGTTACAGGTGCCCACTGTGACACCTCGCCACGTATCATGACTCGTTGCTGTCTTGATAAATTAGACACATGTGCAACTCTTGGGTATCTTTATTGAGGAAACGTTTCGCCACACAGTGGCTTCATCAGTCCATACATAGGAGAAACTTGAAGAACAGGAGGAGAATGAGGTAATCAGTCCCTCAACCTTGAGTCGATGTGTTCAGTCCATCAATCTTGAATAGAATACTTACCCTAGAGTTGCACATGTGTCTAATTTATCAACATGTCGGTTCTCTGAACCATTCATCTACAAACTCGTTGCTGTCTTCCTGACAGGTATTCCCTGGTCCATTGTAGTGCCTTCCCTGTTATCTCTGCTTGGTCCTCCAGCTTTTTCACTAATCTCTTGTGTGGAACTGTGTCAAACGTCTTCTTACAATCCAAGAAAATGCAATCTACCCACCCCTCTCTCTCTTGTCTTACTGCTGTCACCTTGTCATAGAACTCCCGTTGAAGGAGATCTTGCCGAATTCTTATTCGAGTCATACTAGTTAAAAAAATAATTATTAAAAGTCTTAATGTATTGTATTAAAAAGAATGATGACTGTAATTTAACAAGAATAAACGGTTTATATTTTAAGAAGATTCTCTCATTCGACTATTTTTCACATATACAGAAGTGAAACGTTAAAAAGTCTTACCGTATGTTGTGCATGTGTTTGTCAACAGGTGCACCAAGTGATCACAAGCCTGAAACCTTTGCAGGAGTTCGACATGTGTGGCTGGTACACCCTGGGCTCCAGCTCCTTCCTCTCGGTGAGTCTCAACCCCAGATAAAGGTATTCATTTTTATTATTCACAAAGGGCAATGTTTACTTTAACATCTGTTACCATGTAAACAAAAACCTTAATGTTGTTTATAAATGTTAATGTTGTCAATTTAACTCCTTGTTTCAGTGTATCTCCGGATTCTTGTATCCATTATCAGGAATTATTAAATATGTTAGGTAAGACACATATACAACAGTTACCTAACTGTTGCACATGTGTCTTACCTAACAACCTGTCGGTATTTCATACCATTTTAATATTCATTATTAAGTATCCCTGAATAGAGAATTTTAAGGAATTACCAGATTTCTCGTTTATTTTCTTCCTCCAGCTTTTTGCTTCTTCTTTGCTTATAGCTCAAGAACGCTTCATTCGAACGACTTCAAATTTCGAATGTTTGCGTACGGTAACGGGGACTAGACTGATTGAACAACTGGCATATGCAAATGTCGTATGACCAAAGTTAGTGAACATATTCCCAGCATCCTGGAATGGCTGAAATAACATCTAAAATCCTGAGAGGAGTAACATCAAATCATGCGATGTGGATAATAATAATAATAATAATAATAATTATAATAATAATATCTTTATTTACTACAAGTGCATGTACGAGGTATACAGACCATAGCTGACATATAGCAAGTCGCTTGTTATGCAGAGCATTTCAGGCAAATTAGGTCAGTTTTGTCACAGGACGCGACCCACACCAGTCGGCTAACACCCAGGTACCCATTTTACTGATGGGAAACATAGGCAACAGGTGTAAACAAACACGCCCAATGTTTCTACCCTGGCTGGGAATCGAACCCAGGTACTCGCCGTGTGAAACTAGAGCTTTAGCCACCAGGCCACTCAGAAGTCAACGACAGAAAGAGGGGAAACTGAAGAGTAACAGTCAGAAATTTTTGTTTCTATTAAACCATGTTAAATAAGTGTCAGTAAACCTCTTCTAAACAGCTATAATATTTAATGGACGATGCAACTTACGGCAGGATAGTACCTACTGATTTCTTTTTGCACGTGGGAAAAATTTATCAGTATTGTATAATAGTTAAAAAGAAACTGGTATCTTGGAATCTGTGTCACATCTAGCGAATGCCTCTTCTGATCGGTTGCCAACTTTCACCAGTATCCTGGTGTTCCGAACGCATGGTAAGTGCTGCTATTAGGAGGTATCAGTCCCAATTTGCCAATTTTATTGAATAAATAGCGATGTTGACTGATGTTCAATAACTAATGGATACTTCTTCTGTTCGTCTTCATAATATAATTAAGATACATTGTGCATGAAGGTTGTTGTACCATAAGTCTTGGCTATTTGATATTTTGCCGGAATTTATAGAAAAAGATATCTTAAGACTCAGATCAAATTACTTGGTGGTTCATACGTTACTGTGACGAGCAGTGTGGTTCATACGTTACTGTGACGAGCAGTGTGGTTCATACGTTACTGTGACGGGCAGTGTGGTTCATACGTTACTGTGACGAGCAGTGTGGTTCATACGATACTGTGACGGGCAGTGTGGTTCATACATTACTGTGACGAGCAGTGTGGTTCATACGTTACTGTGACGGGCAGTGTGGTTCATACGTTACTGTGACGAGCAGTGTGGTTCATACGTTACTGTGACGAGCAGTGTGGTTCATACGTTACTGTGACGAGCAGTGTGGTTCATACGTTACTGTGACGAGCAGTGTGGTTCATACGATACTGTGACGAGCAGTGTGGTTCATACGATACTGTGACGAGCAGTGTGGTTCATTCCAACACACACTGAATAAACCCGTCCACCATTACTCTCACACTCTGATTCATCTATTCTTCTCTATCCAGAGAAGAATAGATGAACCAAATTGTCGCTCTCATCCTATTCGTGTTACTCAATATACAACGCATTTACAACTGCGTTCAGTGTCCACACTTGTGACCAATACTGTCCACACACTTGTGACCAATATTGGCCACACACTTGTGACCAATACTGTCCACACACTTGTGACCAATACTGGCCACACACTTGTGACCAATACTGTCCACACAATTGTGACCAATACTGGCCACACACTTGTGACCAATACTGGCCACACACTTGTGACCAATATTGGCCACACACTTGTGACCAATATTGGCCACACACTTGTGACCAATACTGACCACACACTTGAGACCAATACTGGCCACACATTTGTGACCAATACTGGCCACACACTTGTGACCAATACTGGCCACACACTTGTGACCAATACTGGCCACACACTTGTGACCAATACTGTCCACACACTTGTGACCAATACTGGCCACACACTTGTGACCAATACTGGCCACACATTTGTGACCAATACTGGCCACACACTTGTGACCAATACTGTCCACACACTTGTGACCAATACTGGCCACACACTTGTGACCAATACTGTCCACACACTTGTGACCAATACTGGCCACACACTTGTGACCAATACTGGCCACACACTTGTGACCAATACTGGCCACACACTTGTGGCCAATACTGGCCACACACTTGTGACAAATATTGGCTACGCACTTGTGACCAATATTTGCCACACATTTGTGACCAATACTGGCCACACACTTGTGACCAATATTGGCCACACACTTGTGAGCAATACTAGCCACACACTTGTGACCAATACTGGCCACACACTTGTGACCAATACTGGCCACACACTTGTGACCAATACTGGCCACACACTTGTGAGCAATACTAGCCACACACTTGTGACCAATACTGGCCACACACTTGTGACCAATACTGGCCACACACTTGTGACCAATACTGGCCACACACTTGTGACCAATACTGGCCACACACTTGTGACCAATACTGACCACATACTTGTGACCAATACTGACCACATACTTGTGACCAATACTGACCACACACTTGTGACAAATACTGGCCACACACTTGTGACCAATACTGACCACATACTTGTGACCAATACTGACCACATACTTGTGACCAATACTGGCCACTCACTCGTGACCAATACTGACCATTAATCAGTAAGATTGGATTGTTAAATTGATTGGTTGGCGGAGCAGTGTTGCTATAAGCAGTGTTGCTATAAGCAGTGTTGCTATAAGCAGTGTTGTTATAAGCAGTGTTGTTATAAGCAGTGTTGTTATAAGCAGCGTTGTTATAAGCAGTGTTGTTATAAGCAGTGTTGTTATAAGCAGTGTTGTTATAAGCAGTGTTGTTATAAGCAGTGTTGGAAGTCTGTCTAATTGATTTACTTCTTGTTTTGAATATCATTAATATACGATCACTAACAATATAAAGAACGAACAGGGTATAACAATAATGTGGGCAACATACCCATGTACGAGAGGGCACTGATCCCATGAACAGTTTTCAAGTAACTTACCCAACATCTCACCTACTCCAGTTCATGTCGTTTTCCGAACCAATTTCGACCCTCTCATCGTTCAGTGTTCTAATCGATCAAGCAAATGGAAGAGCACCTATGAAAAAAATATTTCTGTACACAGTCTATGATATCATAAAGTTAAATTATTTCCACGAGCTTAGAAAACCTATAATTATCACATAAATATATAAAAATGGAAGAGCAATGATTCTAGGCCGGTCAATGTCAAATCCAGCAGTTTTCACTCAAAAAATTTATCTAACCTATTTTCAGAGATTCCAAACTTTTAGTTTCAATGGCTATACTTGGTACATTGTTCCACTAGTCAACTACACTCTCCCCGAACCAGTACTTATTATCATAGCTAAATCTGAATTTATACTACCTTGAATCCATTGTTCAAAGCTCTTTTTTTGGTTACATATTCTTAGCACCAAATATAGTAAGTGGGCACTTTATTAGATACACCCATCTAGTGCTGGGCAGGGTCCCCATTTTTCCCAGAACAGACTTAATTGTTTGTGGTGTGGATTCAACAGGATGCCGGGAACATTCCTTAGACTTTGTGGTCCGTGTTGACATGATAGCATGACGCTGTTGCTCCAGATTTATGGGTTCCTCGTTCATGATGTGATTCTCACTTTCCACCACATTTCAAGGGTTTACTCTAATATCTGACTCTAACATATGCATGATGCAGATTCGTAAGACCAGGCGACACTTGTCGAATCTTCAACTGTGCTCTTTTGGTGAGCCTGCGCCTGCTATATCCTGGGTCTAATGTTTTTAGCTGACAGGAGTAGAATTTGATGTGGTCTTCAGCTGTAGCTCATTCACTTGAATGTTCGACATATGCTTTCTGAAATGTAACACTTTCTTATTTGACTTACTGTCACCTTCTTGTCAGCTTGTATCAGTCTGGCCATTCTCCTCTGACCTCTCTCAGTATCATGGCGTTGTTGCTCACACAACTGTCTCTCACTGGATATTTTGTGCTTTTCGTATTCTCTGTAAACTCTAGAAACTGTTGTACTTGAAAATCACACAAGATCAGCAGTTTCTGAGATACTCAAACAACTCAGTCTGGCACCAACAAGCATTCCTCGGTCAAAGTCACTTAAGTCACATTTCTTTCCCTTTCTGATGTTCAGTCTGAATAATATCAGCTGAACCTGTTGACAATGTCTGCGTGCGTGTAGGCACTGAGGTGCTGCCACGTGATTGACTAATGAGATATTTGTATCAAGGAACAGGTGTACCTAATAATGTGACATATATATATATATATATATATATATATATATATATATATATATATATATATATATATATATATATATATATATATATATATATGAAAAAAACAAGTACTGTGAAAGAAGAGAGAAATTGCAAGCGCTTTCGTCACTACTCACATTATCAAGGAACAATAAAAGTAATGCATCAAAGGAAAGCATATAAAGGGTCTAAACCACACCTCACTATCACATCCCACAACAAAGCAACACCTGACGCACGACTCATAAGAAAGGGAACACTGCAGCAGGCCCGCTGGCCCAACTAGACAGGTCCTTCACACAACCCACCAACAAACTATTCTACAAAAGAATTAAGAATTTTAAAATTTATTATTAGTCCAATGTATTATTAAATTATTCCAAAATTCTATTAATTATAAATGGATCTAATTTATATAAACCAAAGGAAATATTCATATTACTGTCAAAACTGTTTTTTATGAAACAAGATTCAATTATATTCCTGTCAACCATAGACTTGCTTGATACAACTTTCTCAACTTTTTGAAAATCAATTGGATGGTTAAAATCTCTCACATGAATAAATAGAGCATTGGAATCTTGTCCAGTTCTAATGCTATATTTATGTTGTTTTAATCTTAGTTCGAGATTTTTACCAGTTTCACCGTAATAAACTTTATCGCAAATTTTACAAGGAATCTTATAGACACATCCGTCAGTATTTTGGGGGGAATTCTTTATCAAAAGTTTTTTACTGTATCAAGATTTTTAAATACAACTTTGACATTAAAAGTCTTAAGAAGAGAAGGCATATCAACCAAGCTTTCATGGTACCTGGAGTTTACCTGGAGAGAGTTCCGGGGTTCAACGCCCCAGCGGCCCGGTCTGTGACCAGGCCTCCTGGTGGATCAGAGCCTGATCAACCAGGCTGTTGCTGCTGGCTGCACGCAAACCAACGTACGAGCCACAGCCCGGCTGGTCAGGAACCGACTTTAGGTGCTTGTCCAGTGCCAGCTTGAAGACTGCCAGGGGTCTGTTGGTAATCCCCCTTATGTATGCTGGGAGGCAGTTGAACAGTCTCGGGCCCCTGACACTTATTGTATGGTCTCTTAACGTGCTAGTGGCACCCCTGCTTTTCATTGGGGGGATGTTGCATCGTCTGCCAAGTCTTTTGCTTTCGTAGTGAGTGATTTTCGTGTGCAAGTTCGGTACTAGTCCCTCTAGGATTTTCCAGGTGTATATAATCATGTATCTCTCCCGCCTGCGTTCCAGGGAATACAGGTTCAGGAACCTCAAGCGCTCCCAGTAATTGAGGTGTTTTATCTCCGTTATGCGCGCCGTGAAAGTTCTCTGTACATTTTCTAGGTCAGCAATTTCACCTGCCTTGAAAGGTGCTGTTAGTGTGCAGCAATATTCCAGCCTAGATAGAACAAGTGACCTGAAGAGTGTCATCATGGGCTTGGCATCCCTAGTTCGAGGGAGGGAGAACCAACATATTTTTAGTTGAATAAGGCTGGTTGTCCCTTTTTGGTTGTAAAAAGTATTTCTAGCAATTTTAAAAGATTTACCAATTACGTTTCTTGGGTATTTCAAATCATTAGCTATTTCATAATTTTTGGATATTTCTTCATCTATGAACTCTGGACTACAAATACGTAAAGCTCTCAAAAACATTGATGAGAAAACAGACAATTTAACTCTATCTTGATGTGAAGAATATTCTGAAATCACCTGTTTACTGTCATCTTATCATCTTATTGCATATATATACATACATATATATACATACATATATATATATATATATATATATATATATATATATATATATATATATATATATATATATATATATATATATATATATATATATATATATATATATATATAATCTCAATAACAACACTGTGACTAGCCAAGGAATCGTACTCATGCTGCTTTGGCCCGCCTCATGGTGAGCAAAAGTGCTCTAACCCACAGTACCACGCAATCCTACAAGAATGACGCACCCAGCCAAGCTAGGTGTTTTACCATCATCCGAGGACATACGGTGGTGTGGGTGCCTCTGAGCTAATTTCATTCTACTCCCTGTTTGGTATACTAGCCCAACGAGCAGTATTTTATATTGTTGTAACCACGAACGAGTAGTATTGATCAATAACAACACTGCGACTAGCCAAGGATTCGAACCCATGCTGCTTTGGCCCACTTCATGATGAACGAAAACACATGACGCTCTAACACACAGGACCACACAATCCATGCTTGGCTGGGTGCATCATTCTTTCAGGATTGCGTGGTCCTGTGGGTTAGAGCGTCATGTGTTTTTGCTCACAATGAGGCAGGCCAAAGCAGCATGGGTTCGAGTCTTTGGGTAGTCGCAGTGTTGTTATTGATCAATACCGCTCGTTCGTGTTTATAATATATATATATATATATATATATATATATATATATATATATATATATATATATATATATATATATATATATATATATATATATATATATATATATATATATGTCGTGCCGAATAGGCAGAACTTGCGATCTTGGCTTAAATAGCAACGTTCATCTTGCCATATAGGACAAGTGAAAATTTGTGTATGCAATAATTTCGCCAAAATCATTCTGAACCTAACGAAAAAAATATATTTCACTGTGTTTGTTTAGTATTAAATTATTGTAAACAAATCTAAAATATATTTAGTTGGGTTAGGCTAAAATAAATTGCTCTTGTTATAATAAGGTTAGGTAAGTTTTCTAAGATTCTTTTAGTGCAAAATTAAAAATTTTTACATTAATATTAATGAAAAAATATATCTTTAAACGTATAAAAGAAAATTTCAGAAAGGACTTAATTTTACAGGAGTTCTTGCTAATTGACCAGTTTTACATATTCGGCAACACATATTATATAAATATATATATATATATATATATATATATATATATATATATATATATATATATATATATATATATATATATATATATATATATATATATATATATATATATAATATTTCGCAAAAATCATTCTGACCCTAACGAAAAAAATATATTTCGTTGTGTTTGTTTATTATTAAATTACTGTAAACTTATCTAAAATATATTTAGTTGGATTAAGCTAAATTAAATTGCACTTATTATAAGGTTAGGTAAGTTTTCTAAGATTCTTTTGGTACAAAATTATTATTTTTTACATTAACATAAATAAAAAAAATATATCTTTAAACGTATAAGAGAAAATTTTAGAAATGACTTAATTTTAAATGAGTTCTTGCTAACTGTCCAGCTAGCAAGTATTTGCTAGTTGTATCATGTATCATCTTACTAACATTAAAATAATTTGTTGTGACAGTGTGTGAGTATGGTTGTGACATACCTGGTGATACTACTACAGGTGAGCTCAGATGCAGCAGCCAACAACTGTACGTCCACCAACATCACCAGCTGAGATGCAGCAGCCAACAACTGTACGTCCACCAACATCACCAGCTGAGATGCAGCAGCCAACAACTGTACGTCCACCAACATCACCAGCTGAGATGCAGCAGCCAACAACTGTACGTCCACCAACATCACCAGCTGAGATGCAGCAGCCAACAACTGTACGTCCACCAACATCACCAGCTGAGATGCAGCAGCCAACAACTGTACGTCCACCAACATCACCAGCTGAGATGCAGCAGCCAACAACTGTACGTCCACCAACATCACCAGCTGAGATGCAGCAGCCAACAACTGTACGTCCACCAACATCACCAGCTGAGATGCAGCAGCCAACAACTGTACGTCCACCAACATCACCAGCTGAGATGCAGCAGCCAACAACTGTACGTCCACCAACATCACCAGCTGAGATGCAGCAGCCAACAACTGTACGTCCACCAACATCACCAGCTGAGATGCAGCAGCCAACAACTGTACGTCCACCAACATCACCAGCTGAGATGCAGCAGCCAACAACTGTACGTCCACCAACATCACCAGCTGAGATGCAGCAGCCAACAACTGTACGTCCACCAACATCACCAGCTGAGATGCAGCAGCCAACAACTGTACGTCCACCAACATCACCAGCTGAGATGCAGCAGCCAACAACTGTACGTCCACCAACATCACCAGCTGAGATGCAGCAGCCAACAACTGTACGTCCACCAACATCACCAGCTGAGATGCAGCAGCCAACAACTGTACATCCACCAACATCACCAGCTGAGATGCAGCAGCCAACAACTGTACGTCCACCAACATCACCAGCTGAGATGCAGCAGCCAACAACTGTACGTCCACCAACATCACCAGCTGAGATGCAGCAGCCAACAACTGTACGTCCACCAACATCACCAGCTGAGATGCAGCAGCCAACAACTGTACGTCCACCAACATCACCAGCTCAGATGCAGCAGCCAACAACTGTACGTCCACCAACATCACCAGCTGAGATGCAGCAGCCAACAACTGTACGTCCACCAACATCACCAGCTGAGATGCAGCAGCCAACAACTGTACGTCCACCAACATCACCAGCTGAGATGCAGCAGCCAACAACTGTACGTCCACCAACATCACCAGCTGAGATGCAGCAGCCAACAACTGTACGTCCACCAACATCACCAGCTCAGATGCAGCAGCCAACAACTGTACGTCCACCAACATCACCAGCTGAGATGCAGCAGCCAACAACTGTACGTCCACCAACATCACCAGCTGAGATGCAGCAGCCAACAACTGTACATCCACCAACATCACCAGCTGAGATGCAGCAGTCCACCAACATCACCAGCTCAGATGCAGCAGCCAACAACTGTACGTCCACCAACATCACCAGCTGAGATGCAGCAGCCAACAACTGTACGTCCACCAACATCACCAGCTCAGATGCAGCAGCCAACAACTGTACGTCCACCAACATCACCAGCTGAGATGCAGCAGCCAACAACTGTACATCCACCAACATCACCAGCTCAGATGCAGCAGCCAACAACTGTACGTCCACCAACATCACCAGCTGAGATGCAGCAGCCAACAACTGTACATCCACCAACATCACCAGCTCAGATGCAGCAGCCAACAACTGTACGTCCACCAACATCACCAGCTGAGATGCAGCAGCCAACAACTGTACGTCCACCAACATCACCAGCTGAGATGCAGCAGCCAACAACTGTACGTCCACCAACATCACCAGCTGAGATGCAGCAGCCAACAACTGTACGTCCACCAACATCACCAGCTCAGATGCAGCAGCCAACAACTGTACTCAGATGCAGCAGCCAACAACTGTACGTCCACCAACATCACCAGCTGAGATGCAGCAGCCAACAACTGTACGTCCACCAACATCACCAGCCATGTACAGTGATGTAGACTTTACCTTAACTTTGATTGAAGAAACAAACATATAATACTTAGTGTCCCTCATCTGTACTAGAAACTTGCGCCATTAGACGGACACATGTATGGTGAGGGTTGTATGTAGTAACAGGTGATTTTAAACAGTAACTAACATAAGCGACATTAAAAATGTTAAAATGTATGATACTCATCAACTGAAAGGAAAAATCCAATATATATATATATATATATATATATATATATATATATATATATATATATATATATATATATATATATATATATTACAGTAGTAGGTTGGTAGACAGCAACCACCCAGGGAAGTACTACCGTCCTGCCAGATGACTGTGAAACAGAAACCTGTAACTGTTTTGCATGATGGTAGGATTGCTGGTTTCTTTTTCTGTCTCATAAACACGCTAGATAACAGGGATATCTTGCTACTCCTACTTACACTTTGGTCACACTTCACAGACACGCACATGCATATATATATATACATACATCTAGGTTTTTCTCCTTTTTCTAAATAGCTCTTGTTCTTTTTTATTTCTTCTATTGTCCATGGGGAAGTGGAAAAGAATCTTTCCTCCGTAAGCCATGCGTGTCGTATGAGGCGACTAAAATGCCGGGAGCAATGGGCTAGTAACCCCTTCTCCTGTAGACATTTACTAAAAAAGAGAAGAAGAAAAACTTTATAAAACTGGGATGCTTAAATGTGCGTGGATGTAGTGCGGATGACAAGAAACAGATGATTGCTGATGTTATGAATGAAAAGAAGTTGGATGTCCTGGCCCTAAGCGAAACAAAGCTGAAGGGGGTAGGAGAGTTTCAGTGGGGGGAAATAAATGGGATTAAATCTGGAGTATCTGAGAGAGTTAGAGCAAAGGAAGGGGTAGCAGTAATGTTAAATGATCAGTTATGGAAGGAGAAAAGAGAATATGAATGTGTAAATTCAAGAATTATGTGGATTAAAGTAAAGGTTGGATGCGAGAAGTGGGTCATAATAAGCGTGTATGCACCTGGAGAAGAGAGGAATGCAGAGGAGAGAGAGAGATTTTGGGAGATGTTAAGTGAATGTATAGGAGCCTTTGAACCAAGTGAGAGAGTAATTGTGGTAGGGGACTTGAATGCTAAAGTAGGAGAAACTTTTAGAGAGGGTGTGGTAGGTAAGTTTGGGGTGCCAGGTGTAAATGATAATGGGAGCCCTTTGATTGAACTTTGTATAGAAAGGGGTTTAGTTATAGGTAATACATATTTTAAGAAAAAGAGGATAAATAAGTATACACGATATGATGTAGGGCGAAATGACAGTAGTTTGTTGGATTATGTATTGGTAGATAAAAGACTGTTGAGTAGACTTCAGGATGTACATGTTTATAGAGGGGCCACAGATATATCAGATCACTTTCTAGTTGTAGCTACACTGAGAGTAAAAGGTAGATGGGATACAAGGAGAATAGAAGCATCAGGGAAGAGAGAGGTGAAGGTTTATAAACTAAAAGAGGAGGCAGTTAGGGTAAGATATAAACAGCTATTGGAGGATAGATGGGCTAATGAGAGCATAGGCAATGGGGTCGAAGAGGTATGGGGTAGGTTTAAAAATGTAGTGTTAGAGTGTTCAGCAGAAGTTTGTGGTTACAGGAAAGTGGGTGCAGGAGGGAAGAGGAGCGATTGGTGGAATGATGATGTAAAGAGAGTAGTAAGGGAGAAAAAGTTAGCATATGAGAAGTTTTTACAAAGTAGAAGTGATGCAAGGAGGGAAGAGTATATGGAG
The DNA here is from genome assembly GCF_038502225.1 of Cherax quadricarinatus. Classification (NCBI taxonomy): domain Eukaryota; kingdom Metazoa; phylum Arthropoda; class Malacostraca; order Decapoda; family Parastacidae; genus Cherax; species Cherax quadricarinatus. The sequence continues at coordinate 20,866,939 of NC_091322.1, forward strand.
AAAAAGAGAGAAGTTAAGAGAGTGGTGAAGCAATGTAAAAAGAGAGCAAATGAGAGAGTGGGTGAGATGTTATCAACAAATTTTGTTGAAAATAAGAAAAAGTTTTGGAGTGAGATTAACAAGTTAAGAAAGCCTAGAGAACAAATGGATTTGTCAGTTAAAAATAGGAGAGGAGAGTTATTAAATGGAGAGTTAGAGGTATTGGGAAGATGGAGGGAATATTTTGAGGAATTGTTAAATGTTGATGAAGATAGGGAAGCTGTGATTTCGTGTATAGGGCAAGGAGGAATAACATCTTGTAGGAGTGAGGAAGAGCCAGTTGTGAGTGTGGGGGAAGTTCGTGAGGCAGTAGGTAAAATGAAAGGGGGTAAGGCAGCCGGGATTGATGGGATAAAGATAGAAATGTTAAAAGCAGGTGGGGATATAGTTTTGGAGTGGTTGGTGCAATTATTTAATAAATGTATGGAAGAGGGTAAGGTACCTAGGGATTGGCAGAGAGCATGCAGCAGCAAGGCAAAGGGGATAAAAGAGAGTGCAAAAATTATAGGGGGATAAGTCTGTTGAGTGTACCTGGTAAAGTGTATGGTAGAGTTATAATTGAAAGAATTAAGAGTAAGACGGAGAATAGGATAGCAGATGAACAAGGAGGCTTTAGGAAAGGTAGGGGGTGTGTGGACCAGGTGTTTACAGTGAAACATATAAGTGAACAGTATTTAGATAAGGCTAAAGAGGTCTTTGTGGCATTTATGGATTTGGAAAAGGCGTATGACAGGGTGGATAGGGGGGCAATGTGGCAGATGTTGCAAGTGTATGGTGTAGGAGGTAGGTTACTGAAAGCAGTGAAGAGTTTTTACGAGGATAGTGAGGCTCAAGTTAGAGTATGTAGGAAAGAGGGAAATTTTTTCCCAGTAAAAGTAGGCCTTAGACAAGGATGTGTGATGTCACCGTGGTTGTTTAATATATTTATAGATGGGGTTGTAAGAGAAGTAAATGCGAGGGTCTTGGCAAGAGGCGTGGAGTTAAAAGATAAAGAATCACACACAAAGTGGGAGTTGTCACAGCTGCTCTTTGCTGATGACACTGTGCTCTTGGGAGATTCTGAAGAGAAGTTGCAGAGATTGGTGGATGAATTTGGTAGGGTGTGCAAAAGAAGAAAATTAAAGGTGAATACAGGAAAGAGTAAGGTTATGAGGATAACAAAAAGATTAGGTGATGAAAGATTGAATATCAGATTGGAGGGAGAGAGTATGGAGGAGGTGAACGTATTCAGATATTTGGGAGTGGACGTGTCAGCGGATGGGTCTATGAAAGATGAGGTGAATCATAGAATTGATGAGGGAAAAAGAGTGAGTGGTGCACTTAGGAGTCTGTGGAGACAAAGAACTTTGTCCTTGGAGGCAAAGAGGGGAATGTATGAGAGTATAGTTTTACCAACGCTCTTATATGGGTGTGAAGCGTGGGTGATGAATGTTGCAGCGAGGAGAAGGCTGGAGGCAGTGGAGATGTCATGTCTGAGGGCAATGTGTGGTGTGAATATAATGCAGAGAATTCGTAGTTTGGAAGTTAGGAGGAGGTGCGGGATTACCAAAACTGTTGTCCAGAGGGCTGAGGAAGGGTTGTTGAGGTGGTTCGGACATGTAGAGAGAATGGAGCGAAACAGAATGACTTCAAGAGTGTATCAGTCTGTAGTGGAAGGAAGGCGGGGTAGGGGTCGGCCTAGGAAGGGTTGGAGGGAGGGGGTAAAGGAGGTTTTGTGTGCGAGGGGCTTGGACTTCCAGCAGGCATGCGTGAGCGTGTTTGATAGGAGTAAATGGAGACAAATGGTTTTTAATACTTGACGTGCTGTTGGAGTGTGAGCAAAGTAACATTTATGAAGGGATTCAGGGAAACCGGCAGGCCGGACTTGAGTCCTGGAGATGGGAAGTACAGTGCCTGCACTCTGAAGGAGGGGTGTTAATGTTGCAGTTTAAAAACTGTAGTGTAAAGCACCCTTCTGGCAAGACAGTGATGGAGTGAATGATGGTGAAAGTTTTTCTTTTTCGGGCCACCCTGCCTTGGTGGGAATCGGCCAGTGTGATAATAAAAATATATATATATATATATATATATATATATATATATATATATATATATATATATATATATATATATATATATATATATATATATATATATATATATATATTATATATATATATACATATATATGTATATGTATGTATAATCTAAATCTCCTTTTAAAATTATTAGTCAGAAAAACAAGAGAATACGATTAAATATAATAGTTTAATAATATTTGATCATGTCTGTATAAATATTAAGATTTGACGAACGTGGTACACCTCAAGTACATTATTAACGTAATTTTTGTATGATATTTGAAGCTAAACTTGAAGATGTGTCTGGCAGAGGTGCATAAAATTTCTGCAGTGTTTCCCGTGTACACGTCTCTGATAGTCTCATTGTCTTGCAAATCAGCAAATTCCATCTGAATTATTTAATACCAGTCCTGTGGTGAAACTTGGAAAGGTTACAAAACACGTTCACGTGATCATTATTGTGGTAATCACCAAGACTTTTCTGGAAGTGAAGCTCCAGATTTCACCGTGAAATGAGGATTTAATTAATTGTTGAATGTAAGGAAGGACAAGTGTGAACAATTACCGTCACTCTCAGTGAATGATCTGCCTTTCTTGTCAATATATTTGGCTACGTAATAGGTATCCCTCACGGTGCATACATTTCCACCACTACCCCTGGTATCCCTCACGGTACATACATTTCCACCACTACCCCTGGTATCCCTCACGGTACATACATTTCCACCACTACCCCTGGTATCCCTCACGGTACATACATTACCACCACTACCCCTGGTATCCCTCACGGTGCATACATTTCCACCACTACCCCTGGTATCCCTCACGGTACATACATTTCCACCACTACCCCTGGTATCCCTCATGGTACATACATTTCCACCACTACCCCTGGTATCCCTCACGGTACATACATTACCACCACTACCCCTGGTATCTCTCACGGTACATACATTACCACCACTACCTCTGGTATCCCTCACGGTACATACATTTCCACCACTACCCCTGGTATCCCTCACGGTACATACATTTCCACCACTACCCCTGGTATCCCTCACGGTACATACATTACCACCACTACCCCTGGTATCCATCACGGTACATACATTACCACCACTACCCCTGGTATCCCTCGCGGTACATACATTACCACCACTACCCATGGTATCCCTCACGGTACATACATTACCACCACTACCCCTGGTATCCCTCACGGTACATACATTACCACCACTACCCCTGGTATCCCTCACGGTACATACATTACCACTACCCCTGGTATCCCTCACGGTACATACATTACCACCACTACCCCTGGTATCCCTCACGGTACATACATTACCACCACTACCCCTGGTATCCCTCACAGTACATACATTACAACCACTACCCCTGGTATCCCTCACGGTACATACATTACCACCACTACCCCTGGTATCCCTCACAGTACATACATTTCCACCACTACCCCTGGTATCCATCACGGTACATACATTACCACCACTACCCCTGGTATCCATCACGGTACATACATTACCACCACTACCCCTGGTATCCATCACGGTACATACATTTCCACCACTACCCCTGGTATCCATCACGGTACATACATTTCCACCACTACCCCTGGTATCCATCACGGTACATACATTTCCACCACTACCCCTGGTATCCATCACGGTACATACATTACCACCACTACCCCTGGTATCCATCACGGTACATACATTACCACCACTACCCCTGGTATCCCTCACGGTACATACATTACCACCACTACCCCTGGTATCCCTCACGGTACATACATTACCACCACTACCCCTGGTATCCCTCACGGTACATACATTACCACCACTACCCCTGGTATCCATCACGGTACATACATTACCACCACTACCCCTGGTATCCCTCACGGTACATACATTACCACCACTACCCCTGGTATCCATCACGGTACATACATTACCACCACTACCCCTGGTATCCATCACGGTACATACATTACCACCACTACCCCTGGTATCCATCACGGTACATACATTACCACCACTACCCCTGGTATCCCTCACGGTACATACATTACCACCACTACCCCTGGTATCCCTCACTGTGCATACATTACCACCACTACCCCTGGTATCCATCACGGTACATACATTACCACCACTACCCCTGGTAAAAACTCTTTCCTGTCAAGTTTTGATAGAAATGGTCCCACGTATTTACACTTTCTGCCGAAACAATGAGTAGCTCTTGCGAGGTGCCTTTTAACATTGTATTTCTTAGAACAAAACATTTATTTTCAATATATTCCTGGTCAATGTCTCTGTTACTCCTTAAAACAACTAAATCATTACTCCACTTCTCACTGACTGCACGACATTCTTTTGTTCTGTTTTTTTCAAGCAAAGGTGTTTGTTCCAGCCATCTTTTTTTAGCAACTTCCTGGAAAGCATAATAGGCACCATATTACCTTCATTTCTATCTCTACTACGTCGCCTTTAATTGTGCCTCCATGTCTACGGTATACCTCTATATTAACTGTGCTCAGCATCACAAGCGGCTTTCTGTATAGTAGTATATCACTGATGTCAGCTAGGACTATGTACCTTGTTCATGTATTTGTAGTTAATAAAGATATTATTATTATTATTATTATTATTATTTTTATTATTATTATTATTATTATATTATTATTATTATTATTATTATTATTATTATTATTATTATTTTTTTATTATTACAATCACTATATTAACTGCTCTTCTCTAAATTAACTCTACCTTCTGCCGTCATAGATTTATAGATCTATATATTATATTTAACAATATAAAGGTTTAATGCTAGGCAGGAAGCTAGAGTCCTGTGTTAGTTGTGGCCACATGACAGTGGCACTGTGGCTGCCAACACTTGCACGGTCACATGACAGTGGCACTGTGGCTGCCAACACTTGCACGGTCACATGACAGTGGCACTGTGGCTGCCAACACTTGCACGGCCACATAACAGTGGCACTGTGGCTGCCAACACTTGCACGGTCACATGGCAGTGGCACTGTGGCTGCCAACACTTGCACGGTCACATGACAGTGGCACTGTGGCTGCCAACACTTGCACGGTCACATGACAGTGGCACTGTGGCTGCCAACACTTGCACGGTCACATGACAGTGGCACTGTGGCTGCCAACACTTGCACGGCCACATGACAGTGGCACTGTGGCTGCCAACACTTGCACGGTCACATGACAGTGGCACTGTGGCTGCCAACACTTGCACGGTCACATGACAGTGGCACTGTGGCTGCCAACACTTGCACGGTCACATGACAGTGGCACTGTGGCTGCCAACACTTGCACGGTCACATAACAGTGGCACTGTGGCTGCCAACACTTGCACGGTCACATGACAGTGTCACTGTGGCTGCCAACACTTGCACGGTCACATGACAGTGTCACTGTGGCTGCCAACACTTGCACGGTCACATGACAGTGGCACTGTGGCTGACAACACTTGCACGGTCACATGACAGTGTCACTGTGGCTGCCAACACTTGCACGGTCACATGACAGTGGCACTGTGGCTGCCAACACTTGCACGGTCACATAACAGTGGCACTGTGGCTGACAACACTTGCACGGTCACATGACAGTGGCACTGTGGCTGCCAACACTTGCACGGTCACATAACAGTGGCACTGTGGCTGCCAACACTTGCACGGTCACATAACAGTGGCACTGTGGCTGACAACACTTGCACGGTCACATAACAGTGGCACTGTGGCTGACAACACTTGCACGGTCACATGACAGTGGCACTGTGGCTGCCAACACTTGCACGGTCACATGACAGTGGCACTGTGGCTGCCAACACTTGCACGGTCACATGACAGTGGCACTGTGGCTGCCAACACTTGCACGGTCACATGACAGTGGCACTGTGGCTGCCAACACTTGCACGGTCACATGACAGTGGCACTGTGGCTGCCAACACTTGCACGGTCACATAACAGTGGCACTGTGGCTGCCAACACTTGCACGGTCACATAACAGTGGCACTGTGGCTGCCAACACTTGCACGGTCACATAACAGTGGCACTGTGGCTGACAACACTTGCACGGTCACATGACAGTGTCACTGTGGCTGCCAACACTTGCACGGTCACATGACAGTGTCACTGTGACTGCCAACACTTGCACGGTTACATGACAGTGGCACTGTGGCTGCCAACACTTGCACGGTTACATGACAGTGTCACTGTGGCTGCCAACACTTGCACGGTCACATGACAGTGGCACTGTGGCTGCCAACACTTGCACGGTCACATGACAGTGGAACTGTGGCTGCCAACACTTGCACGGTCACATGACAGCGGAACTGTGGCTGCCAACACTTGCATGGTCACATGACTGTGGAACTGTGGCTGCCAACACTTGCACGGTCACATGACAGCGGAACTGTGGCTGCCAACACTTGCACGGTCACATGACAGTGGAACTGTGGCTGCCAACACTTGCACGGTCACATGACAGTGGAACTGTGGCTGCCAACACTTGCACGGTCACATAACGGTGGCACTGTGGCTGCCAACACTTGCACGGTCACATAACAGTGGCACTTACTTTAGTAACTGGTTCCCAGGTTTATTTTAATTTAGGTTATGTAATCCCTCTTGTTAAACCTTTCAATGGGATTGCATTTTTGTCACACCAGGTTTAAAACCAATTCACAAAAAATATTTTCAGAGAAAATATTGATTTCTATTTATCAATTTAATAATTAGACAGTAATATTTATTTTTGATAATGGGTTTAATACCCACTTAAACCTTGGTGGATCATGGACTGACTTCCTTAGTAATTTCAATTTGTATTGATCCTGAAATTGTAATTCACAGTACGTAAGAAAGTGGTTTAAATCACAGTTTGTAATCTGGTGCTTTGATTTGTTGTTACGAGTGTAAGACAGTAGCCAGAGTCAAGCTGAGACCATTGTTGTCTAAACGAGTGTAAGACAGTAGCCAGAGTCAAGCTGAGACCATTGTTGTCTAAACGAGTGTAAGACAGCAGCCAGAGTCAAGCTGAGACCATTGTTGTCTAAACGAGTGTAAGACAGTAGCCAGAGTCAAGCTGAGACCATTGTTGTCTAAACGAGTGTAAGACAGCAGCCAGAGTCAAGCTGAGACCATTGTTGTCTAAACGAGTGTAAGACAGCAGCCAGAGTCAAGCTGAGACCATTGTTGTCTAAACGAGTGTAAGACAGTAGCCAGAGTCAAGCTGAGACCATTGTTGTCTAAACTTGTGCGAAATTTGTGGGGAATGTTCTTTGGTTGGATGTGAATGTTTATAAAAATTATCGCATTGTAAAGTGGTGATTACTCTGAATATTTATTATTATTGTTATTATTGTTATTATTGTTATTATTATTATTATTATTATTATTATTATTATTATTATTATTATTAGTAGTAGTAGTAGTAGTAGTAGTAGTTGTATTATTATTATTAGTAGTAGTACTATTAATAGTAGTAATACTATTAATAGTAGTAGTAGTATTACTATTAGTACTATTAGTAAAAGTAGTACTATTAGCAACAGTAGTACTAATAGTAGTAGTAGTAATTGGACGCCTGAGGAATGGGAGACAATCAGGTTCGATCAGAGAGAAAAAAGAATAATCTCTATTATTCTGATCAAGAGACCTTGACTCTCATTAATGCTCCCAAATGTTGATGATAATTGAAGTACCTGTATGTTTAAGTCTAATACCTTTATTATGTACCCCATACCCATCCTGTGGGCGGTAGTCACCCCATACCCATCCTGTGGGCGGTAGTCACCCCATACCCATCCTGTGGGCGGTAGTAACCCCATACCCATTCTATGGGCGGTAGTCATCCCATACCCATTCTACGGGCGGTAGTCAAAACACCCTTCCTGTGTGCGGTAGTCGCCCCATACCCATCCTATGGGCGGTTGTCACCACATACCCATCCTGTGGGCGGTAGTCACCCCATACCCATCCTGTGGGCGGTAGTCACCCCATACCCAACCTGTGGGCGGTAGTCAAAAGATTACAGAGGTACATAATGGGTCCAGTGACTGGACCACAAAGTTATGATCACAATCATGACAGGTTACAAAGGTAATGGAACTGTATGCACACATGACTTGTATGTTTACTAAAACATTTACTAACTTCAGGTTAATGGAAGCAAATACTTTGCTATGTGATTCCATGATCTGGTGTTGTATGTCCGTTTAAATATTGGTGGTGAGACGCCCACTAGGTAACAGCGTCTCACGGAATTGAATTTCTAAATTTGTGAGATCATATTTCCACTCTAGTGTTCTCTTGAAGCAGTTATCGTACTGACGTTACCTTGAGTATTGCCACATATGTTTTACTGTTGCTTTATTAGTTTTAGAGACTATATTTGCACAAAGGTAATTGCTATTGAATATCACCAGCACACAGCTAGTCAAGAAAAATTTATTCTTACAAATAAAGATAAAAATGTGTTATTGGTGTATATACATTAAGAAAAATAAACATTGTGGAGTATGTATGTTATATACAATGTCCTCAATTAAAAGAAAAAATCCATGGTTTGTGATCTATAAACATTCTGAGAACGATATCCCAAGTATCTAATAAGATATACTATAATTTAGGTTTTTAAATAACACACTCAAACAACTCTTGACGCTTAAGTCACTTCAGTAGTTTCATAAACATTCTAACCATCAACGAATAAATGTTAACACATAATGAAACATACACGAAGGATCTTAATGAGAGCAAGAAGTTAATGTTCCTGTACGAACATCAAGTGCTCTCATTACTATACATCATGGTTAGATTTTTTTTTTATATTTTATTTAAAAACTTTACAGCTTAATATTAAATAAAAAGATATAAAATGGGTACAGTAGGATCCTCAATCCTATTGAACATACACTAACAAGTTTTAACAACACATTGTAATTGACATAAAAGAGGTTACACATATACACTCACAACTTTTTCCATATAACATACTATAATATAAACAATATAAACTATATAACTATATAAACTATATAAAATATAAACTATATAAACCTTTCAGATTTGTATAGTTAACATACTATGACTGACATATGACAAAGGTTCACAACCTTCACTGTAGATAATCAGAGGAATGACCTACATCACAATCTCAGTTAAAAAAAATAAAATACATGCACTTCCCAAAATTAACTCCCTATACAATAAGAATTACCTAAACACATACATACGTGCCTCACTACAATCCCTCTTTAGGCATTGAAAAAAATGAAAATCCTAAGCCTCACACTTATACTAAATAAATATTAATAAATATTACTAAATATTAATACAGCCTCTTCCACCTGCTGAGCACATTATATAAAGTAAGAGACTAAACCATACTCTCCCATTACAAAATTTTAACGAGTCATTACAAATTTATGGAAGTCATTAGCGTTCCATCTCTCATCAACTGGATGAGCACATTATATAATGCTAAAATAAAGTCAGTACACTCGCTAAAACCCCAACTCTAAACACAAACAACATAATTTAAATAACCTCTCATTGCGATACGATTATCGCACATGAAATATGCCCAATAAAGGCTATAAACGCACACTCTACATCAGCCCAAAAGCTCTTCAAGGTATTACACCTATAATCTTGACACCATTCACACTTAATACATGAAGAAGGTCATGACGACCCTGACACAAGTATTGTCTGCATCGCTCTTGGGCCGTGTAGACCTCCTGCGCAAACGCACTTCAGTTCCCTGACAGCAGTAGTGTGAGGTGGTGCTTCGCGCCTCTTCCGTCAGCCCAGGAGAACCACCATTAGTCAACATGGCGTTCAGTTATAGACGCAGGATCAACACTGTCGGCGTTGGACTTCTCAGTGGGGCAATAACGCCAGCTTCAGCCCAGGTATTACTACCTAAAATCATCAGAGACACGTATGGCATTCAGGATGGCGAGTTGTACGGAGTAGCATTGAACGGGGCACCTAGATTTTTTGTGAAACTGCTCTCAGCAACGGTTTATAAGTCGTTGGTCAATCGTTTTCAGGACGTAAGTCTTGATGCAACACCAGCTGTGCATGTGAGGATGATCGATGTATCCAGACATTATACATGGATTAAACTGCGTAATGTCCCCTCTGAGGCTGATGAGACAGATATCAGAAAAGCTTTTGAGGAATACGGAACTGTTCATTTGGCCCAGCATGGTAAGTGGGTGACAGGTGCCTACACAGGTCTGCCGGAGGGCACTTTTAACCTAAAAATGACATTACGACACCCCATACCGTCTTACGTGTACCTAAAGGAATTCAGGACACAGGTCATGGTGTCATACGCCGGGCAAAGGCGTACATGCCGACTTTGTGGGGAATATGATCACATAGCGGCAGAGTGTGGGAAGCGGCAACGAGCTCCTGGCCCTGGGGAGGAGACATCCGCTTCTACACCGGGAGAAGCAGGTGATGATCAACGACGTGAAGGAGGGCGTGGTCGTCTATGGAGCGAGATAGTGGATGAGGCGCATAAGGCTGGGGGAGAGGGTGAGGCCCTTGACCAGTTACCTGGCCCAGAGACACTTCCAGTGGATCGGGTTGAGGAAAAAGTACAGGAGGAAGTGTTGGAAATTGAGGAGGAATTAGCCGAGGTTCTGAAGTCCTTGTCACCGCCTGAGGAGGTGGCTGCTCCTGGAAAGGTGGTAGAAGACTGAGTTGAAGGCTGTGGTGCATCAACAACAGAACTATTCGGACGACGGGAGTGACAGCGTGACTGTGGTGTCACCGAGATCATTGCCACTGTGTACAGTGGAGGTTGAGGTACATTGTGAGGCATCCCCACACCAAGCCATGGAGGATGCGCCTGTCACAAGAAAGAGAGCCGCTGCGTCGGATTCAGATGATGTCCTAACGCCAGCGCAGCGGACTGGGAAGCAAATATGGGCAGAAGGTGAAGGTAGTGGTGGCCATGACAGGAGGCACCGAAAGAAGGGGGGGGGAGAGGGAAGTGTGCAGGTGACAAGTGGTCCCACACGTTCTGGTGCCCATCGGAAGAGTGAAGAGAGGAGGCAGGGGTGGAAACTTTAATAGGCCTCCGGTGTATGACAGTAAACGTTAATGGTTTATGTAATAGTGTAAAGAGAGAATGGTTTCGAATGTTTATGAATAAATTTAGAGTGGATGTTGTGTTCCTTCAGGAGCATAATTTTAAGGAGGGTAGGGTGTTGGAGATGGAGGGGTTTCGAGTGGTAACCCTGCCATCTGACCGTTTGAAAGGAGGGGTGGGTATATTAATTAGGGAGGCGAGCCCGTTTGTTTTGCAGAGAAGTGAGGGGGGGATGGTGAAGGGTGTTGCGCGTAGATGGTTTGTGGATGGGAAAACGTGTGGCCTTTATTAACGTATATGTGCCTGCAGAGAATAATGTACAGGTGAAGCAGGAGTTTGTGTGTGAGGACCTTGTGTTTTTTTTCCGTGCATTACCAGAGGTGGCAATAGTAGGAGGTGATTGGAACTGCATCATTAGGAGGGCTGATGTGGAACCGAAAGGGGCAGGTTATGTGTCGGTGGCCCTACGAGATTTATTGAGGGATATTAGGTTAAGGGACGCATTCGAGGGGGAGGGGCATGGGAGACAGAGCATACATTTGTTAGGGGAGGGTATGCAGCGAGGTTAGAGTGTATCTTTCTCACGGGGTTGTAGTGAGATCTTTCAAAACTGTTGAAGTAGCATGGTCGGATCATAGAGTAGTGTTGGTGGAGGTTGGGTGGGAGGCGCTTGCGGAAATATACAGGAGTTACTGGAAATTAAATATAAGTGCATTGAGTGATGAGGAGGGGTTAGTGGGATTTTCTGTCCTATGGAAGGAGCTTAGCGAGGAGGCACAGGGAGTGGAAGATGTCGTACAATGGTGGGATTGTGTAGCCAAGGAAAGGATTCGGAAATATTATGTGTGGGTGGGCAAACGTATAAATGATTTAAAATATGGCCTTTCAAATTATTTAGAGGACAGGTTAAGGGGCTGTTATTGGAAGGGGGCTGTTGGGGGCAACTATCCTATGGATGAAATTGTCGAGGTCAATGGGAGACTGAGGGAGCTACAAAATGAGAGGTTTCAAGCAGTAAGGGTGCAGGCAGGGGTAGAGGAGGTGCTTTGGGGAGACAAGCCATCGGCGTGTGTGTTGCGACGTCAAAAACAAAGACAGCAGGTTACAGCTATTCCGAGGTTAGAGGTACATGAGATGGCGGGGGGTTATAGAATGGGTCAGGAGATACTAACTATGAAAGGAATGTGTGCATATGCGAATAAATGGTATGAAGGGTATTGGACAAGTGGGAATGTGGGGAATGTGGATTTAGAGAAGGTGTGTGAGTATGTGATGTGTAATTTAGGGAATAGTGATAGAAAGGCTTTAGGGGGGGTAATAATGGAAGAGGAAATAGAGTTGGCTTTAAGGGGAATGAGGAAGGGCAAAGCACCGGGAATAGACGGTCTCCCGGCTGAATTTTACCTCCAACATTGGGAGGTGATAAGGGGATTCATGGGTAGGTTATTTAATCAGATGAAGGAGAAGGGTGTAATGGGGGACAAGCAAGCAACAGCAGTTGTAGTGTTGGTCCAGAAGGGTAAGGGGCAGCACACCCTCAAGGAGTACCGTGCCATATCTCTGTTATGTGCTGATTATAAGTTGTTCACTAAAGTCTTGGTTAATCGGTTTAAATGTGTGGTAGGGAGAGTGGTTTAGAAACACAGTATGGTTTGCCTGGAAGGTCGATGATTGAGGGTCATGGAATACTGAGAAGTTTTGTGGAGTCAAAAGGGGGGGAAGGGAGGGCGGTGTTGTTGGCCTTAGACTGGCAGGGGGCCTATGACAGAGTGGAAAGGGGAGCATTGGAAGCTATGCTTAGGAGGCAGGGTTATGGGGAAGAAATAGTTAATTGGGTAACCACGTTGTACAATGGAGCTAAGATGAGGGTACAGATTAATGGATGCTTGGGGGAGGAGATTGTAATGGGTAGGGGACTTAGGCAGGGGTGTCCCATGTCACAAATGTTGTTTGCGTGCATTCAGGACCCCTTCTATAGAATTGTTGAACGTTGTGTATGTGACACGAGTGGAGGTGTGGGGGAGGTCGGGAAAGTGTGGCCTGGAATAATAGGATATGTAGACGATACAACAGTCCTGGTTCGAGAGGGGATGGCGTTGGGTGTTTTGTATCGTTTTCTGCATGACATACTACCGTCGGGGGAGGTACTAAGGACCAGAGGGGTAATTGTGGGCGGAAGGTGTGGAATCTGTGGGGAGGATGAGACGGCGTTCCATGCAGTATACTTTTGTGGGGGACTGGAGGGTGTTAGGTATTGGTTAAGTAGGGTTGTACAGGGGGTGGGGGGCCGAGGGGTGTCGGTTCTGCGTGCACTAAGCCTAGATGTGGGAGGGTTCGATGAGAGTGTTATAAGAGCTTTGGATTATATAATAGTGGATTATATATATATATATTGTGGGTGATGAGGGGGAGGGGGGATTGTGAGGTGCAGAGGCGGGTACTAGCGGCAACGGTTTATCGTATGATGTGTCGTAATAGAGAACTGTATTACCTGGAGTTTACCTGGAGAGAGTTTCGGGGGTCAACGCCCCCACGGCCCGGTCTGTGACCAGCCCTCCTGGTGGATCAGCGCCTGATCAACCAGGCTGTTGCTGCTGGCTGCACGCAAACCAACATACGAGCCACAGCCCAGCTGATCAGGAACTGACTTTAGGTGCTTGTCCAGTGCCAGCTTGAAGACTGCCAGGGGTCTGTTGGTAATCCCCCTTTTGTGTGTTGGGAGGCAGTTGAACAGTCTCGGGCTCCTGACACTTATTGTATGGTCTCTTAACGTGCTAGTGACACCCTTGTTTTTCATTGGGGGGATGGTGCATCGTCTGCCAAGTCTTTTGCTTTCGTATTGAGTGATTTTCGTGTGCAAGTTCGGTACTAGTCCCTCTAGGATTTTCCAGGTGTATATAATCATGTATCTCTCCCTCCTGCGTTCCAGGGAATACAGGTTTAGAAACCTCAAGCGCTCCCAGTAATTGAGGTGTTTTATCTCCGTTATGCGCGCCGTGAAAGTTCTCTGTACATTTTCTAGGTCGGCAATTTCACCTGCCTTGAAAGGTGCTGTTAGAGTGCAGCAATATTCCAGCCTAGATAGAACAAGTGACCTGAAGAGTGTCATCATGGGCTTGGCCTCCCTAGTTTTGAAGGTTCTCATTATCCATCCTGTCATTTTTCTAGCAGATGCGATTGATACAATGTTATGGTCCTTGAAGGTGAGATCCTCCGACATAATCACTCCCAGGTCTTTGACGTTGGTGTTTCGCTCTATTTGGTGGCCAGAATTTGTTTTGTACTCTGATGAAGATTTAATTTCCTCATGTTTACCATATCTGAGTAATTGAAATTTCTCATCGTTGAACTTCATATTGTTTTCTGCAGTCCACTGAAAGATTTGGTTGATGTCCGCCTGGAGCCTTGCAGTGTCTGCAATGGAAGACACTGTCATGCAGATTCGGGTGTCATCTGCAAAGGAAGACACGGTGCTGTGGCTGACATCCTTGTCTATGTCGGATATGAGGATGAGGAACAAGATGGGAGCTAGTACTGTGCCTTGTGGAACAGAGCTTTTCATCGTAGTTGCCTCGGACTTTACTCTGTTGACGACTACTCTCTGTGTTCTGTTAGTGAGGAAATTATAGATCCATCGACCGACTTTTCCTGTTATTCCTTTAGCGCGCATTTTGTGCGCTATTACGCCATGGTCACACTTGTCGAAGGCTTTTGCAAAGTCTGTATATATTACATCTGCATTCTTTTTGTCTTCTAGTGCATTTAGGACCTTGTCGTAGTGATCCAGTAGTTGAGACAGACAGGAGCGACCTGTTCTAAACCCATGTTGCCCTGGGTTGTGTAACTGATGGGTTTCTAGATGGGTGGTGATCTTGCTTCTTAGGACCCTTTCAAAGATTTTTATGATATGGGATGTTAGTGCTATTGGTCTGTAGTTCTTTGCTGTTGCTTTACTGCCCCCTTTGTGGAGTGGGGCTATGTCTGTTGTTTTTAGTAACTGAGGGACGACCCCCGTGTCCATGCTCCCTCTCCATAGGATGGAAAAGGCTCGTGATAGGGGCTTCTTGCAGTTCTTGATGAACACAGAGTTCCATGAGTCTGGCCCTGGGGCAGAGTGCATGGGCATGTCATTTATCGCCTGTTCGAAGTCATTTGGCGTCAGGATAACATCGGATAGGCTTGTGTTAATCAAATTTTGTGGCTCTCTCATAAAAAATTCATTTTGATCTTCGACTCTCAGTCTGGTTAGCGGCTTGCTAAAAACTGAGTCATATTGGGACTTGAGTAGCTCACTCATTTCCTTGCTGTCATCTGTGTAGGACCCATCTTGTTTAAGTAGGGGCCCAATACTGGGCGTTGTTCTCGATTTTGATTTGGCATAGGAGAAGAAATACTTTGGGTTTCTTTCGATTTCATTTATAGCTTTTAGTTCTTCCCGCGATTCCTGACTCCTAAAGGATTCTTTTAGCTTAAGTTCGATGCTTGCTATTTCTCTGACCAGTGTCTCCCTGCGCATTTCAGATATATTGACCTCTTTTAGCCGCTCTGTTATTCTTTTCCGTCGCCTGTAAAGGGAGCGCCTGTCTCTTTCTATTTTACATCTACTCCTCCTTTTTCTTAGAGGAATAAGCCTTGTGCATACATCGAGTGCCACCGAGTTAATCTGTTCTAGGCATAAGTTTGGGTCTGTGTTGCTTAGTATATCTTCCCAGCTTATATCGGTTAGGACTTGGTTTACTTGGTCCCACTTTATGTTTTTGTTATTGAAGTTGAATTTGGTGAATGCTCCCTCGTGACTAGTCTCATTTTGTCGGTCTGGGGCTCCTCGCATACATGTCTGAACCTCAATTATGTTGTGATCTGAGTATATTGTTTTTGATATGGTGACATTTCTTATCAGATCATCATTGTTAGTGAATATGAGGTCTAGTGTATTCTCCAGTCTAGTAGGCTCTATTATTTGCTGGTTTAAATTGAATTTTGTGCAGAGATTTAAAAGCTCGTGTGAGTGTGAGTTTTCATCAGAGCTGCCTCCTGGTGTTATTACTGCAACAATATTATTTGCTATATTCCTCCATTTTAGGTGCCTTAAGTTGAAATCCCCCAGGAGCAAGATGTTGGGTGCAGGAGCTGGAAGATTTTCCAGACAGTGGTCAATTTTTAACAGCTGTTCCTGGAATTGCTGGGATGTTGCATCCGGATTCTTGTAGACTACCACAATGACTAGGTTTTGGTTCTCGACCTTTACTGCTAAAACTTCCACTACGTCATTTGAGGCATTAAGCAGTTCTGTGCAAACAAGTGACTCTGCAATGTACAGGCCAACCCCCCCCTTTTGCCTGTTCACTCTGTCACATCTGTATAGGTTGTAACCTGGGATCCATATTTCATTGTCCAAGTGATCCTTTATGTGGGTCTCAGTGAAAGCCGCGAACATTGCCTTTGCCTCTGCAAGCAGTCCACGGATGAAAGGTATTTTGTTGTTTGTTGCTGGCTTTAGACCCTGTATATTTGGGAGGAGGTGGGAGAAGGATTTTTCGGAAGGGTATAGAATGTTAACGTTAGGGTTTCTCATGAATCTACGACTTGGGCTGAATGAGTAAGGGGGGGGGGGGTTTGGGGATTACATACGAGAAGGGGGAATTCAGCAGGATACAGCGGGATCGC
This sequence comes from Cherax quadricarinatus, assembly GCF_038502225.1. Classification (NCBI taxonomy): domain Eukaryota; kingdom Metazoa; phylum Arthropoda; class Malacostraca; order Decapoda; family Parastacidae; genus Cherax; species Cherax quadricarinatus. The sequence continues at coordinate 20,883,860 of NC_091322.1, forward strand.
CTCCTGGGGAGGGGTGAGAGTGAGGTGTATGTGGGTATAGAAGGTGTAGATGTGTGGCATAAGTGTATGTAGCATGCAAGTGGGCACAGAAAGCATAGGTGATATCAAGTAATTACGTAGTAACGAATGGAGAATTCTGTGTTTGATGTGTCACGGTCGTCATGACCTTCTTCATGTATTAAGTGTGAATGGTGTCAATATTATAGGTGTAAAACCTTGAAGAGCGTTTGGGTTTATGTAGAGTTTGCGTTTATAGCCTTTATTGGGCATATTTCATGTGCGATAATCGTATCGCAATGAGAGGATATTTAAATTATGTTGTTTGTGTTTAGAGTTGGGGTTTTAGGGAGTGTACTGACTTTATTTTAGCATTATATAATGTGCTCATCCAGTTGATGAGAGATGGAACGCTAATGACTTCCATAAATTTGTAATGACTCGTTAAAATTTTGTAATGGGAGAGTATGGTTTAGTCTCTTACTTTATATAATGTGCTCAGCAGGTGGAAGAGGCTGTATTAATATTTAGTAATATTTATTAATATTTATTTAGTATAAGTGTGAGGCTTAGGATTTTCATTTTTTTCAATGCCTAAAGAGGGATTGTAGTGAGGCACGTATGTATGTGTTTAGGTAATTCTTATTGTATAGGGAGTTAATTTTGGGAAGTGCATGTATTTTATTTTTTTTAACTGAGATTGTGATGTAGGTCATTCCTCTGATTATCTACAGTGAAGGTTGTGAACCTTTGTCATATGTCAGTCATAGTATGTTAACTATACAAATCTGAAAGGTTTATATAGTTTATATTTTATATAGTTTATATAGTTATATAGTTTATATTGTTTATATTATAGTATGTTATATGGAAAAAGTTGTGAGTGTATATGTGTAACCTCTTTTATGTCAATTACAATGTGTTGTTAAAACTTGTTAGTGTATGTTCAGTAGGATTGAGGATCCTACTGTACCCATTTTATATCTTTTTATTTAATATTAAGCTGTAAAGTTTTTAAATAAAATATAAAAAAAAATAAAGGCTATAAACGCACACTCTACATAAGCCCTAAAGCTCTTCAAGGTCTTACACCTATAATCTTGACACCATTCACACTTAATACATGAAGGTCATGACGACCCTGACACATCAAACACAGAATTCTCCATTCGTTACTACGTAATTACTTGATATCACCATTGCTTTCTGTGCCCACTTGCATGCTACATACACTTATGCCACACATCTACACCTTCTATACCCACATACACCTCACTCTCACCCCTCACCAATGGCGACCCCGCTGTGTCCCCCTGAATTCCCCCTTCTCATATGTAATCCCCAAACCCCCCCCCCTTTACTCCCTCAGCCCAAGTCGTAGATTCATGAGAAACCCTAACGTTAACATTCTACACCCTTCCGAAAAATCCTTCTCCCACCTCCTCCCATACAGTTTTCTATTACGACACATCGTACGATAAACCGTTACCGTTAGTACCCGCCTCCGCAACTCACAATCTCCCCTCCCCCTCATCACCCACGATATATATATATAATCCACTATTATATAATCCAAAGCTCTTATAACACTCATCGAACCCTCCCACATCTAGGCTTAGTGCACGCAGAACCGACACCCCTCGGCCCCCCACCCCCCTGTACAACCCTGCTTAACCAATACCTAACACCCTCTAGTCCCCCACAAAAGTATACTGCATGGAACGCCGACTCATCCTCCCCACAGATTCCACACCTTCCGCCCACAATTACCCCTCTGGTTCTTAGTACCTCCCCTGACGGTAGTATGCCATGCAGAAAACGATACGTTACCTCCCTTATCCTAGGCTTTAACTTCAACTTGCTAAACCTATACCAAATACTCTTCCATGCGTACATGGGGAACAATCCCTCAACTGGTACAACACTCCTTTCTGCAAGCAGCCTACACAAAACCCCTACTCGAATTTTCCTGGGTTCTCTAACCAACATCAAAGCCCTCAAAACAGTTTCACATTCCCTCAACTCCACACCACCATACAACTTACCCAACCTATCATGTACTTTTCCCAGCTGCCCTCCACTCACACCTTCGCGCAAAACCTCCCATTTAAGAAACACACATTTAATCCTCCTTCTCAGATCCATCAACCCCAACCCACCCTGGAGCACAGGTAACATTACAACCTCTCTCCTCAGCCAATCGCACCTTGAACCCCACAAAAAGTTAAACACTCGTCTCAGAATTCCCACAATCGCCGTCTCTGTTAATGAGAACATGGCTGCTACGTGCCAAACCTTACTATACAATAATACATTTATAACAATCACTTGTTGCACGAGAGTCAGATGATGAGGTCGCAATGCACCCAGATGCCCCTGAATCCTTTCCATTAATCTATTCGAGTTTTCCTCTCGAGCAGCATCCAAGTCATCCTTATAGGTGATACCACAAATTTTTAAAGACACCGTTTGTTTCCTCACAACGTTACATCTCCCCCCCCCTCCACCCAATCACCCAACCCCATGATCATTGACTTCTCTCTATTTATCTGCATCCCTGTTGCATTTCCGAACTGTTGCACATCACCCAAAACACTCAATGCCATCCCCTCTCGAACCAGGACTGTTGTATCGTCTACATATCCTATTATTCCAGGCCACACTTTCCCGACCTCCCCCACACCTCCACTCGTGTCACATACACAACGTTCAACCATTCTATAGAAGGGGTCCTGAATGCACGCAAACAACATTTGTGACATGGGACACCCCTGCCTAAGTCCCCTACCCATTACAATCTCCTCCCCCAGGGATCCATTAATCTGTACCCTCATCTTAGCTCCATTGTACAACGTGGTTACCCAATTAACTATTTCTTCCCCATAACCCTGCCTCCTAAGTATAGCTTCCAATGCTCCCCTTTCCACCCTGTCATAGGCCCCCTGCCAGTCTAAGGCCAACAACGCCGCCCTCCCTCCCCCCCTTTTGACTCCACAAAACTTCTCAGTATTCCATGACCCTAAATCATCGACCTTCCAGGCAAACCATACTGCGTTTTCGAAACCACTCTCCCTACCACACATTTAAACCGATTACCCAAGACTTTAGTGAACAACTTATAATCAGCACATAACAGAGATATGGCATGGTACTCCTTGAGGGTGTGCTTCCCCTTACCCTTCTGGACCAACACTACAACTGCTGTTAGGTAAGACACATATGCAACAGTTAGGTATCTTTATTTCGAAACGTTTCGCCTACACAGTAGGCTTCTTCAGTCGAGTACAGAAAAGTTGATAGAAGCAGAAGATACTTGAAGACGATGTAATCAGTCCATCACCCTTAAAGTTTTGAGGTGGTCAGTCCCTCAGTCTGGAGAAGAGCATTGTTCCGTTGTCTGAAACAATATGAAGTTGAAGTGACAGAATGGGGCCTTATATAGTGCCAGGAGGTGAGACGTAGGTTGCTTTGGGAGGGCAGGTCCCTTTCAAACCCAGCCGTTCTCACTAGTAGAGGTTGTCGAAGTGGTCTGTACCAAGATACCCTTGTGTTGATCCTGCGTCTATAACTGAACGCCATGTTGACTAATGGTAGTTCTCCTGGGCTGACGGCAGAGGCGCGACAAGCACCACCTCACACTACTGCAGTCAGGGAACTGAAGTGCGTTTGCGCAGGAGGTCTACACGGCCCAAGAGCGATGCAGACAATGCATGGTTAGATTAAGACCTAGCAAGACCACACCACTACCTACCATGTATCTGCATCAACACCCAGTGAGACAACACCACTACCTACCATGTAGCTGCGTCAAGACCCAATTAGGCCACACCACTACCTACCATGCAGCTGCGTCAAGACCCAGTGAGACCACACCACTACCTACCATGCAGCTGCGTCAAGACCCAGTGAGACCACACCACTACCTACCATGCAGCTGGTTCAAAACCCAGCAAGACCACATCAATACCTACCAGGCAGCTTGGTCAAAACCCAGCGAAACCATGCCACTACCTACCATGCAGATGGGTCAAGACCCAACAAGACCATACCATTACCTACCAGGCAGCTGGGTCAAGACCCAGTGAAACCAAACCACTACCTACGATGCAGCTGGGTCAGGACCCAGCAAGACCACACCACTACCTACCATGCATCTGGGTCAAGACCCAGCAAGACCACACCAATACCTACCATGCATCTGGGTCAAGACCCTGCAACACCACATCACTACCTACCATGCATCTGGGTCAAGACCCAGCAAGACCACACCACTACCTACCATGCATCTGGGTGAAGACCCAGCAAGACCACACCACTACCTACCATGCAGCTGGGTCAAGACCCAGCAAGACCACATCACTACCTACCATGCAGCTGGGTCAAGACCCAGCAAGGCCACATCACTACCTACCATGCAGCTGCGTCAAGACCCAGCAAGATCACATCACTACTACTTACCATGCTGCTGCGTCAAGACCCAGCAAGACCACACCACTACCACAGTCGATGGCCTCCACTCCAAACCAACAGATATAGATACTAATGCCGGAAAAAAAGTCCCCCCCAGTACCACCAATACCACCAGTCCGATGACATTCTTCTTTGCAAATATGCAAGGTCTAAAGCCAGCAACGAACAACAAAATACCTTTCATCCGTGGACTGCTTGCAGAGACAAATCGCGGCTTTCACAGAGACCCACATAAAGGATCAATTGGACAACGAAATATGGATCCCAGGTTACAACCTATACAGATGAGACATAGTGAACAGGCAAAGGGGGGGGGGGTTGGCCTGTATATCGCAGAGTCACTTGTTTGCACAGAACTGCTTAATGCCTCAAATGATGTAGTGGAAGTTTTAGCAGTAAAGATCGAGATCCAAAACCAAGTCATTGTGGTAGTCTACAAGCCTCCGGATGCAACGTCCCAGCAATTCCAGGAACAGCTGTTAAAAATTGACCACTGTCTGGAAAATCTGCCAGCTCCTGCCCCCAACATCTTGCTCCTGGGGGATTTCAACTTAAGGCACCTAAAATGGAGGAATATAGCAAATAATATTGTTGCAGTAATAACACCAGGAGGCAGCTCTGACGAGAACCCACACACACACACGAGCTTTTAAATCTCTGCACAAAATTCAATTTAAACCAGCAAATAATAGAGCCTACTAGACTGGAGAATACACTAGACCTCATCTTCACTAACAATGATGATCTGATACGAAATGTCACCATATCAAAAACAATATACTCAGATCACAACATAATCGAGGTTCAGACATGTATGAGCGGAGCCCCAGACCGACATAATGAGATTAGTCACGAGGGAGCCTTCACCAAATTCAACTTCAATAACAAGACCATAAAGTGGGACCAAGTAAACCAAGTCCTAAACGATATAAGCTGGGAAAATAGACTAAGAAACACAGACCCCAACTTATGCCTAGAACAGATTAACTCGGTGGCACTCGATGTATGCACAAGGCTTATTCCTTTAAGAAAAATGAGGATTAGATGTAAAATAGAAAGAGACAGGCGCTCCCTTTACAGGCGACGGGAAAGAATAACAGAGCGGCTAAAAGAGGCCAACATATCTGAAATGCGTAGGGAGTCACTGGTCAGAGAAATAGCAAACATCGAACTTAAGCTAAAGGAATCTTATAGGAGTCAGGAATCGTGGGAAGAACTAAAAGCCATAAATGAAATCGAAAGAAACCCAAAGTATTTCTTTTCCTATGCCAAATCAAAGACGAGAACAACGTCTAGTATTGGGCCCCTACTTAAACAAGATGGGTCCTACACAGATTACAGCAAGGAAATGAGTGAGCTACTCAAGTCCCAATATGACTCAGTTTTTAGCAAGCCGCTAACCAGACTGGGAGTCGAAGATCAAAATGAATTTTTTATGAGAGAGCCACAGAATTTGGTTAACACAAGCCCATCTGATGTTATCCTGAAGCCAAATGACTTCGAACAGGCGATAAATGACATGCCCATGCACTCTGCCCCAGGGCCAGACTCATGGAACTCCGTGTTCATCAAGAACTGCAAGAAGCCCCTATCACGAGCTTTTACCATCCTATGGAGAGGGAGCATGGACACGGGGGTCGTCCCACAGATACTAAAAACAACAGACATAGCCCCACTCCACAAAGGGGGCAGTAAAGCAATAGCAAAGAACTACAAACCGATAGCACTAACATCCCATATCAAAAAATCTTTGAAAGGGTCCTAAGAAGCAAGATCGCCACCCATCTAGAAACCCATTAATTACACAACCCAGGGCAACATGGGTTTAGAACAGGCCGCTCCTGTCTGTCTCAACTATTGGATCACTACGACACGGTCCTAGATGCACTAGAAGACAAAAAGAATGCAGATGTAATATATACAGACTTTGCAAAAGCCTTCGACAAGTGACCATGGCGTAATAGCGCACAAAATGCGTGCTAAAGGAATAACAGGAAAAGTTGGTAGATGGATCTATAATTTCCTCACAAACAGAACACAAAGAGTAGTAGTCAACAGAGTAAAGTCTGAGGCAGCTACAGTGAAAAGCTCTTTTCCACAAGGCACAGTACTCGCTCCCATCTTGTTTCTCATCCTCATATCTGACATAGACAATGATGTTAGCCACAGCACCGTGTCTTCCTTTGCAGATGACACCCGAATCTGCATGACAGTGTCTTCCATTGCAGACACTGCAAGGCTCTAGGCGGACATCAACCAAATCTTTCAATGGGCTGCAGAAAACAATATGAAGTTCAACGATGAGAAATTTCAATTACTCATATATGGTAAACACGAGGAAATTAAATCTTCATTAGAGTACAAAACAAATTCCGGCCACAAAATAGAGCTACAAACCAACGTCAAAGACCTGGAAGTGATCATGTCGGAGGATCTCACCTTCAAGGACAATAACATTGTATCAATCGCAGCTGAAATATTGCTGCACATTAACAGCACCTTTCAAGGCAGGTGAAATTGCTGACCTAGAAAATGTACAGAGAACCTTCACGGCGCGCATAACAGAGATAAAACACCTCAATTACTGGGAGCGCTTGAAGTTCCTGAACCTGTATTCTCTGGAACGCAGGCGGGAGAGATACATGATTATATACACCTGGAAAATCCTAGAGGGACTAGTACCGAACTTGCACAAGAAAATCACTCACAACGAAAGCAAAAGACTTGGCAGACGATGCAACATCCCCCCAATGAAAAGCAGGGGTGTCACTAGCACGTTAAGAGATAATACAATAAGTGTCAGGGGCCCGAGACTGTTCAACTGCCTCCCAGCATACATAAAGGGGATTACCAATAGACCCCTGGCAGTCTTCAAGCTGGCACTGGACAAGCACCTAAAGTCGGTACCTGACCAGTCGGGCTGTGGCTCGTACGTTGGTTTGCGTGAAGCCAGCAGTAACAGCCTGGTTGATCAAGTTCTGATCCACCAGGAAGCCTGATCACAGACCGGGCCGCGGGGGAGCTGACCCCAGGAACTCTCTCCAGGTAAACTCCAGGTATCTACCATGCAGCTGCGTCAAGACCCAGTGAGACCACATCATTACCTACCATGCAGATGGGTCAAGACCAAGCAAGACCACATCACTACTTATCATGCAGCTGCGTCAAGATCCAGTGAGACCACATCACTTCCTACCATGCAGATGGGTTAAGACTCAGCAAGACCACACCACTACCTACGATGCAGCTGGGTCAACACCAGGCAAGACCACACCACTACCTACCATGCAACTGCGTCAAGACCCAGTGAGATTACATCATTACCTACCCTGCAGCTGTGTCAAGACCCAGCAAGACCATATCACTACCTACGAGGCAGCTGAGTAGAGACCCAGTAAGACCACACCAGTATCTACCATGGAGCTGGGTCAAGATCCTGCAAGACCACACCACTACCTACCATGAAGCTGGGTCAAGGCCTAGTGAGGCCAAATCACTACCTACCATGCAGCTGGGTCAAGATTCAGGAAGACCACACCAATACCTACCACGCAGGTGCGTCAAGACTCAGTGAGACTACATCTCTACCTACCATGAAGCTGTGTCAAGAACTAATGAAACCATATCACTACCTACCATGCAGCTGGGTCAAGACCCAGCAAGACCACACCAGTATCTACCATGCAGCTGTGTCAACACCCAGCAGGACCACACCACTACCTACCATGAAGCTGCTGAAGACCAAGCAAGACCACATCACTACCTACCATGTAGCTGGGTCAAGACCCAACAAGATCACATCACTACCTACCATGTAGCTGGGTCAAGACCCAGCAAGACCACATCACTACCTACCATGCAGATGCGTCAAGATCCAGTGAGACCACATCACTTCCTACCATGCAGATTGGTTAAGACCCAGCAAGACCACACCACTACCTACCATGCAACTGAGTCAAGACCCAGTGAGACCATATCACTACTTACCATACAGATGTGTCAAGACCCAGCAAGACCACATCACTACCTACCAGGCAGCTGGGTCAAGACCCAGTGAAACCACGCCACTACCTACCATGCAGATGGGTCAAGACCCAGGAAGACCACACCATTACTTATCAGGCAACTGGGTCAAGACCCAGCAAGACCACACTACTACCTACGATGCAGCTGGGTCAAGACCCAGCAAGACCACACTACTACCTACGATGCAGCTGGGTAACACAAGGCAAGACCACACCACTACCTACCATGCAACTGCGTCAAGACCCAGTGAGATTACATCACTACCTACCCTGCAGCTGTGTCAAGACCCAGCAAGACCATATCACTACCTACCAGGCAGCTGAGTAGAGACCCAGTAAGATCACACCAGTATCTACCATGCAGATGGGTCAACACCCAGCAAGACCACATCACTACCTACAAGGCAGCTGGTTCAAGACCCAGCAAAGCCACATCATTACCTACCATGCAGGTGGGTCAAGACCCAGCAAGGCCACATCACTAACTACCACGTAGCTCGGTCAAGACCCAGCAAGGCCACATCACTACCTACCATGAAGCTGGGTCAAGACCTAGTGAGGCCTCATCACTACCTACCATGCACCTGCGTCAAGTCCCAGTGAGACTACATCTCTACCTGCCATGCATCTGTGTCAAGGAATAATGAGACTATATCACTACCTACCATGCAGATGGGTCAAGACCCAGCAAGACCACACCACTACCTACCAGGCAGCTGGGTCAAGACGCAGTGAAACCACACCAATACCTATGATTCAGCTGGGCCAAGACCCAGCAAGACCACACTATCACCTACCATGCATCTGGGTCAAGACCCAGAAAGACCACATCACTACCTACCATGCAGCTAGGCCAAGACCCAGCAAGGCCACATTACTACCCACCATGCAGCTGCGTCAAGACCTAGCATGAGCACACTACTACCTACCATGCAGCTGGTCAAGATCCAGCAAGACCACACCACTACTTACCATGCAGCTGCGCCAAGACCCAGCAAGACCACACCACTACCTTCTATGAATCTGAAGACCCAGCAAGACCACACCACTACCTACCATGCACCTAGTCAAGACCCAGCAAGACCACACCACTGCCTACCATTCAGCTGCGTCAAGACCCAGTGAGACCACGTAATTACCTACCATGAAGATGGGTAAAGACCCAGCAAGACCACATCACTACTTACCATGCAGCTGTGTCGAGACCCAGTGAGACTACGTCACTACCTACCCTGCAGCTTTGTCAAGACCCAGCAAGACCACATCACTACCTACCAGGGAGCTGGGTCAAGACCCAGCAAGACCACACCAGTGTCTACCATGCAGCTGGGTCAACACCCAGCAAGACCACATCACTACCTACTAGGCAGCTGCGTCAAGACCCAGCAGGACCACACCACTACGTACCATGAAGCTCGGTCAAGACCTAGTGAAACCACATCACTACCTACCATGCAGCTGGGTCAAGACCCAGCAAGACCACACCACTACCTACCAGGCAGCTGGGTCAAGACGCAGTGAAACCACACCAATACCTATGATTCAGCTGGGTCAAGACCCAGCAAGACCACACTATCACCTACCATGCATCTGGGTCAAGACCCAGAAAGACCACATCACTACCTACCATGCAGCTAGGCCAAGACCCAGCAAGGCCACATTACTACCCACCATGCAGCTGCGTCAAGACCTAGCATGAGCACACTACTACCTACCATGCAGCTGGTCAAGATCCAGCAAGACCACACCACTACTTACCATGCAGCTGCGCCAAGACCCAGCAAGACCACACCACTACCTTCTATGAATCTGAAGACCCAGCAAGACCACACCACTACCTTCTATGAATCTGAAGACCCAGCAAGACCACATCACTACCTACCAGGCAGCTGGGTCAAGACCCAGTGAAACCACGCCACTACCTACCATGCAGATGGGTCAAGACCCAGGAAGACCACACCATTACTTATCAGGCAACTGGGTCAAGACCCAGCAAGACCACACTACTACCTACGATGCAGCTGGGTCAAGACCCAGCAAGACCACACTACTACCTACGATGCAGCTGGGTAACACAAGGCAAGACCACACCACTACCTACCATGCAACTGCGTCAAGACCCAGTGAGATTACATCACTACCTACCCTGCAGCTGTGTCAAGACCCAGCAAGACCATATCACTACCTACCAGGCAGCTGAGTAGAGACCCAGTAAGATCACACCAGTATCTACCATGCAGATGGGTCAACACCCAGCAAGACCACATCACTACCTACAAGGCAGCTGGTTCAAGACCCAGCAAAGCCACATCATTACCTACCATGCAGGTGGGTCAAGACCCAGCAAGGCCACATCACTAACTACCACGTAGCTCGGTCAAGACCCAGCAAGGCCACATCACTACCTACCATGAAGCTGGGTCAAGACCTAGTGAGGCCTCATCACTACCTACCATGCACCTGCGTCAAGTCCCAGTGAGACTACATCTCTACCTGCCATGCATCTGTGTCAAGGAATAATGAGACTATATCACTACCTACGATGCAGATGGGTCAAGACCCAGCAAGACCACACCACTACCTACCAGGCAGCTGGGTCAAGACGCAGTGAAACCACACCAATACCTATGATTCAGCTGGGCCAAGACCCAGCAAGACCACACTATCACCTACCATGCATCTGGGTCAAGACCCAGAAAGACCACATCACTACCTACCATGCAGCTAGGCCAAGACCCAGCAAGGCCACATTACTACCCACCATGCAGCTGCGTCAAGACCTAGCATGAGCACACTACTACCTACCATGCAGCTGGTCAAGATCCAGCAAGACCACACCACTACTTACCATGCAGCTGCGCCAAGACCCAGCAAGACCACACCACTACCTTCTATGAATCTGAAGACCCAGCAAGACCACACCACTACCTACCATGCACCTAGTCAAGACCCAGCAAGACCACACCACTGCCTACCATTCAGCTGCGTCAAGACCCAGTGAGACCACGTAATTACCTACCATGAAGATGGGTAAAGACCCAGCAAGACCACATCACTACTTACCATGCAGCTGTGTCGAGACCCAGTGAGACTACGTCACTACCTACCCTGCAGCTTTGTCAAGACCCAGCAAGACCACATCACTACCTACCAGGGAGCTGGGTCAAGACCCAGCAAGACCACACCAGTGTCTACCATGCAGCTGGGTCAACACCCAGCAAGACCACATCACTACCTACTAGGCAGCTGCGTCAAGACCCAGCAGGACCACACCACTACGTACCATGAAGCTCGGTCAAGACCTAGTGAAACCACATCACTACCTACCATGCAGCTGGGTCAAGACCCAGCAAGACCACACCACTACCTACCAGGCAGCTGGGTCAAGACGCAGTGAAACCACACCAATACCTATGATTCAGCTGGGTCAAGACCCAGCAAGACCACACTATCACCTACCATGCATCTGGGTCAAGACCCAGAAAGACCACATCACTACCTACCATGCAGCTAGGCCAAGACCCAGCAAGGCCACATTACTACCCACCATGCAGCTGCGTCAAGACCTAGCATGAGCACACTACTACCTACCATGCAGCTGGTCAAGATCCAGCAAGACCACACCACTACTTACCATGCAGCTGCGCCAAGACCCAGCAAGACCACACCACTACCTTCTATGAATCTGAAGACCCAGCAAGACCACACCACTACCTTCTATGAATCTGAAGACCCAGCAAGACCACACCACTACCTACCATGCACCTAGTCAAGACCCAGCAAGACCACACCACTGCCTACCATTCAGCTGCGTCAAGACCCAGTGAGACCACGTAATTACCTACCATGAAGATGGGTAAAGACCCAGCAAGACCACATCACTACTTACCATGCAGCTGTGTCGAGACCCAGTGAGACTACGTCACTACCTACCCTGCAGCTTTGTCAAGACCCAGCAAGACCACATCACTACCTACCAGGGAGCTGGGTCAAGACCCAGCAAGACCACACCAGTATCTACCGTGCAGCTGGGTCAACACCCAGCAAGACCACATCACTACCTACTAGGCAGCTGCGTCAAGACCCAGCAGGACCACACCACTGCGTACCATGAAGCTCGGTCAAGACCTAGTGAAACCACATCACTACCTACCATGCAGCTGGGTCAAGATTCAGCAAGATCACACTAATACCTACCATGCAGCTGCGTCAAGGCTCAGTGAGACCACATCTCTACCTACCATGCAGCTGTGTCAAAAACTAAGGAGACCACATCACTACCTACCATGCAGATGTGTCAAGACCCAGCAAGACCACACCACTCTTATGTTCTTATGTTAACTCTACCAGCAGCTAAAAGAGGAGCTTAGGGTTCGTAAGCTTGAGATACGGCGTTTGACGGAGGAAAACAAGAGGAATCGAAGTAATCCTCCTTTTGTGAGTCCTCAGGTCAAGAGAGGAACCTGGTCAGTGGCCGGCCAACATGGAACAAAGCTGAAAATCAAGAAGACTGTTGGAGCGGTGGAAACAACGAAGATCCAGAAGACTGCTGTGGAGACTTCCAACCCATTTTCGGTGCTACCAGACGAATGTGTGTTGTCTACTGGAAACGTCGAAATGAATACCAAGAATCATTGACAGAGGAGGGTGAGCCGACATCCCGTGAAACCACAACGAAGACCATCGAAAACGTCACTACGAACTCCACCAGTGAAGGTAAGAACATTGTTTTAGTTGGGGACAGTTAAGTGAAATTTATGGATAGGGCATTTTGTCTTAGGGACAGGAAGAGGTGGTGACGTGTACTTAGCTCAGTGAGGACGTTAGTGTACTCTTCTTGGACTGAACCAAGGTGCCCTCCATCGAGCAAATTTACCAGCATATCAGAATGGTATACAATACCGACAGGTTGGTAGGTAAGACACATAGGCAACATTTAGGCAACTTTATCCCGATACGTTCTGTACTCGACTGAAGAAGCCTACTGTGTATGCGAAACGTTTCGGAATAAAGTTGTCTAAATGTTGCCTATGTGTCTTACCTACCAACCTGTCGGTATTGTATACCATTTTGATATTCACTCTGTCAGACACTGCAACACAATGGCATCTTGGTACAGAAGAGAAAACACCTTGGACAACTTTTTCAAGTGAGAATTGTTTGATCTGAGAGGGACGTGACCTCTCAGTGGCTACATTCTCACTACTACTACTCTGCACCTCTCCTGCCGACAGTACTTAAGTCTCAACACTGTCGCTTGATCTTCCGTTAGTTCCAGACTTTGGAACAGAAATTCTCCAGGCTGAGGGACTGACAACCTCAAATCTACGACTTCAAGGGTGATGGACTGATTACATCTTCTTCACATCTCTACTGCTCCTGCCTACTTTCTGTACTCGACTGAAGAAGCATACTGTGTAGGCGAAGCGTTTCGGAATAAAGTTGCCTAAATGTTGCTTATGTGTCTTACCTACCAACTTTACCAGCAGCTTAAGAAAGAATTGAGGGTAGTGAAGATAGAGATACGGCGATTGACTGAGGAAAACAAGAGGATTCGTAGTAGTCCTCCTGTTTTGAGTCCTCAGGTCAAGAAGGGAACCTGGACAGAGGCTGGACAACATGGAACGAAGTTGACGATCAAGAAAACGAATGGAAAGGTAGAAACGATGAAGAAGAAAGAGACTGCTGTGAATACTGTTGTGGAAACATCTAATGCATTCTCCGTGCTACCCGACGAATGTGAGTCGACTACTGGGAACGTCACGACGAACGACACCAAGGAAGGTAAGAATGTTGTTGTTGTTAGGGATATCCAGGTTAGGTATATAGATAGGGCTTTCTGTTTGAAGGACAGGAGTAGAAGACAGAGGGTTTGCTTTCCTTGGGCTGGGATGGAGGATATTGTTAGCCAGCTTGACAACATCATGAACGGTAATGGGATAAATCCTATTATCTGCCTCAGTGCTGGAGGCAATGATGCAGGCAAGCGTAGAAGTGAGGATTTAGTTAGAAGGTTCAGGACAGCAATAGACATAATTAGGAAGATGGGGGCACCCTGTTATATGTGGCATTTTGCCAAGAAGGGGTGTTGGAAATGAATGGTTGTCGAGAGCAATTGGTATTAATTGTTGGCTGGATAAACACTGTAAGGATAATGTACTACCATTCATTGACAACTGGGACAACTTCTGTGGCCGAAATGACATGTATGCCAGGGATGGGGTTTACTTATCCAGGGCAGGTGTGGGTTTTCTTGCTAGCTCAGTTGAGGGGGTTGTTATTCAAATTCAAATTCAAATTCAAAGTTTATTCTCTATAAGGATTACAGTGCTGAGTTTACAGAAATTTGGTTATTGTTAGGTTTACATGTAGTAAAATTGTGATTACAGAGTGTACCACTAGAACGCTTAGCATGGCTAGGCATTTCGGGCATACTTAGTTTTATTCTTAATTGTAAAATATTACAAATTATGAGGTAAGTTGGTATTATGGCTAAGTGACTAAATACTAGTTTGTGAGTTTAGCAATGTGAATGCTTTTGTTTTGGCACAGTATATAGTTTCAGTATTGGAGTATCACAGGATACATTATTTTAAGACTGAGATTAATATTTCTGTTTATGGTCAAATGAGTGAGCGAGTGTAAGTGTGAACCACCAGGTGGTATTCGTGTAGTTAGGGCTTTAAACTAGGATTAGTTAGAGGTATGGGTTTAGAAATGATAAATAATGAGTATGGATATATTGACTTATGCTCTGATATTAAGAATCTTAATAGTAACTGTCATGGAGTAACTCTGGGCAATGATAATTTCAGAAATTGTGTAAAAACAAAGATGAATAGGAAAAATGTGCAGAAGAAAAAACATATGATGGTAGTTTATGCTAACAATCGAAGTGCAAGAAATAAGATTAATGAACTACATTTGGTAGTATGTGCTGGGAATTTTGATGTTATTGCATTAACTGAAACGTAGCGTTATTTAAAGTGTCGGGATATGATTGCTGAGTGTAATATTCAAGGGTTTAGGCTGCTCCATGTGGATAGATGTAATGGGAAGGGGGAGGAGTTGCATTATATGTTCGAGAAAATATTAATTGTTGCATGGAAACAGGTATAAAAATAGATGGAACAGTAACAGAATCTGGGTAGCGTTTGTAGAAGGTCAAGTAAAACTAATTCTAGGTGTAATATACCGATCTCCAAGCTTAGATCACGATAGAGGGAGACTTCTATGGGACGAAATTGTTAGGGCTTGTAGACTCAATAACTCAGTGATAGTAGGGGATTTTAACTTCAGTCAAACTGACTGGAATTCTTTGACCGGTAATCTGGAGTCCAGTGACTTTATGGAAACAGTTAAAGACTGTTTTCTGAAGCAGTGCGTAACAGAGCCTACCAGGGGTAATAATTTGCTAGACCTAGTCTTGTCAAATAAGGAAACACTCGTAAATAATCTAGAGATCACTGAAGAGCTTGGCGCAAGTGATCACAAATCCATCACTTTTAGCATTAACTGGGAATACAAGAATAATGATAATAAGGTAAAAAAATCCCTGATTTTCATTCTGCCGATTACAATGTACTTAGGGAACACCTGTTTAATCTCGATTGGGGTTATCTAGCTAATGATTATATTGACGATTATCATACTTATGATTACGAAGGGATCTCCATTTATGATTTTTTTCTTTATAATATACACCGTGCTCAGAGTATATACATTCCCCAGAGAGAAATTAGGTCTAATAATAACGATCCCAAATGGACTAACAGGAGGCTGAATCATCTATTAGGGGAGAAAAGGGGAATTTATAAGCGCATCAGAAGGGGAGAGATTAACCTTACTGACCAATATGTTCAGCTTAAAAGAGAAGTGAAAAAGGGAATTAGAAAGGCTAAACGTGACTATGAAATTAGAGTTGCTAATGAATCAAAGATTAATCCAAAGGGGTTCTTTCAAGTGTATAGGACGAAGGTGAAGGAAAAAGTAGGACCTCTGGAAATTGGGAATGGACAGCTCACGGATAATGAACTGGAAATGTGTTCCTTATTTAATGACTATTTTTTATGAGTTTTTACACAGGAAGACATAAATGAGATTCCAGAAATTAACAATTATTCAGTTCCTGACAAACTCCAATTGACTAATATTACTGTCCTACGAATTGTTCTCCAGGGCACTTAAGGAATGCAAGATGGAACTTAGTCAGCCATTAACGAGTGTATTTAATGCGTCCATCCTTACTGGTGTTGTGCCAGAGTTGTGGAAGCTAGGTAATGTGGTTCCTACATTCAAATCTAAGGATAAGTCCACTCCTTCAAATTACCGTCCAATAAGCCTGACATCTATAGCGGGCAAGTTACTAGAATCAATTATAGCTGACATTATTAGAAGTCACCTTGAAGAGCATAACTTGATAAATGAACCTCAGCATGGGTTCACGAGAGGTCGTTCCTGCCTGACAAATTTACTGATGTTCTTCAATAGAACATTTGAGTCAGTTGACAGTGATAAAGAATATGGTATTGTTTATTTGGATTTTAGTAAAGCCTTCGATAGAGTACCTCACAAGAGACTCTTAAGAAAAGTGGCAGCTCATGGTATGGGAGGTAAAGTTCTAGCATGGATAGGGGCATGGCTTACCAATAGAAAGCAGAAAGTTTCGATTAATGGGGTCAAATCTGAATGGGGATTAGTTACTAGTGGCATTCCATATGGATCAGTTTTAGGCCCTCTCTTGTTCATAATTTACATTAATGACCTTGATGAAGGGATTACGAGTGACATGAGTAATTTGCTGATAATGCAAAGATAGGCCGTATGATTCATTCTGAGGAGGATAGCAATGAACTCCAGGAGGATTTGAACAAATTAATGTCTTGGTCTGAAAAAATGGCAGATGAAGTAGAGCTTGATCATACAGAATGTGAAAGAGACTTAGGAGTCATGGTAAGCAGAAACCTAAAGCCAAGACAGCAATGCATAAGTGTGTGCAACAAGGCTAACAGAATACTTGGATTTATCTCAAGAAGTATAAGTAACAGAAGTCCAAAAGTTATCACTAGTGAGGCCTCCTTTAGATTATGCTGCTCAGTTTTTGTCTCCTTACTACAGGATGGATAGAGACTCATTAGAGAACATACAGAGAAGAATGACTAAAATGATTTACTGTGTAAGGAATCTCCCGTATGAAGATAGACTTAAAGCCTTAAATCTCCACTCTCACTACTTTACTACATGTAAACCACACAATAACCAAATTTCTCTAAACTCAGCATTGTAATCCTTATAGAGAATAAACTTTGAATTTGAATTTGAAAAAAATAAGTGGATGACGGGAATAAACAAAGGAGATATTGAACATTAAAATGGTATAAAATACCGACAAGTTGTTAGGTAAGACACATATGCAACAGTTAGGTATCTTTATTATGAAACGTTTCGCCTACACAGTAGGCTTCTTCAGTCAAGTACAGAAAAGTTGATAGAAGCAGAAGATACTTGAAGACGATGTAATCAGTCCATCACCCTTAAAGTTTTGAGGTGGTCAGTCCCTCAGTCTGGAGAAGAGCATTGTTCCATAGTATGAAACAATATGGAGAAGAAGTGACAGGATGGAGCTTTTTATAGCGCCAAGAGGTGAGACGTAGGCCACTAGGAGAGGTATGAACTCAGATGTTGAGAGGTCAGGTCCCTCTCAAATCCAGCCCCTCTCACTAGTGGAAGTTGTCGAAGTTGATTGCAGGTCTGTACCAAGACACTGCAACACAAGGGTATCTTGGTACAGACCTGCAATCAACTTCGACAACTTCCACTAGTGAGAGGGGCTGGATTTGAGAGGGACCTGACTTTTCAACATCTGAGTTCATACCTCTCCTAGTGGCCTACGTCTCACCTCTTGGCGCTATAAAAAGCTCCATCCTGTCACTTCTTCTCCATATTGTTTCATACTATGGAACAATGCTCTTCTCCAGACTGAGGGACTGACCACCTCAAAACTTTAAGGGTGATGGACTGATTACATCGTCTTCAAGTATCTTCTGCTTCTATCAACTTTTCTGTACTTGACTGAAGAAGCCTACTGTGTAGGCGAAACGTTTCATAATAAAGATACCTAACTGTTGCATATGTGTCTTACCTAACAAAGGAGATATTAATAAAGTACTGAGGGTGTCGAACCAGGTAAAAACCAGAAATGTGTTGTTGTTAGGTAAGACACATATGCAACAGTTAGGTATCTTTATTCCGAAACGTTTCGCCTACACAGTAGGCTTCTTCAGTCGAGTACAGAAAAGTTGATAGAAGCAGAAGATACTTGAAGACGATGTAATCAGTCCATCACCCTTAAAGTTTTGAGGTGGTCAGTCCCTCAGTCTGGAGAAGAGCATTGTTCCGTTGTCTGAAACAATATGAAGTTCATATTGTTTCAGACAACGGAACAATGCTCTTCTCCAGACTGAGGGACTGACCACCTCAAAACTTTAAGGGTGATGGACTGATTACATCGTCTTCAAGTATCTTCTGCTTCTATCAACTTTTCTGTACTCGACTGAAGAAGCCTACTGTGTAGGCGAAACGTTTCGGAATAAAGATACCTAACTGTTGCATATGTGTCTTACCTAACAATCTGTCGGTATTTTATACCATTTTAATGTTCATTCTTAAAAACCAGAAATAATGGATTTAAGTTGGATAAATTTAGATTTAGAGAGGACATAGGTAAGTAATGATTTTCTAACAGAGTTGTGGATGCGTGGAACAGTCTTCCCAGTAGGGTAATAGAGGATAGGACCTTGGTTAGTTTTAAGAAGAGATTGGGCAAATATATGAGTGGGAGGGGCTGGGTTTGATTGGTGTCATTGGGTACGGGAGTTAATTTTTGCGTTGCTTTGGGTAGAGGTGGTTTTGATAAGGACCTGCCTTGTATGGGCCAGTAGGCATTTATCAGTGTTCCTCCATTCTTATGTTCTTATGTTCTTAAGAGGAGGCAGAGGGTATGTTTTCCTGGGGCTGGGATGGGGGTATAGTTAGCCGTCTGGAAGATATCATGAGGGGTAATGGGAGCAATCCTATTATCTGCCTTAGTGTGGGAGGCCATCGAGTGTGATTCCACTCCAGAAATGATCGGATTTGGTGTACGAGTTCTATCATTTCCTACCAGCTTTTTTTCTTTCCCGGAGCTACAAACCCTCTCTCTCTGGAGTGGTTGTGGCTACCCTGGTTTTCCCATGGTCTAGATGTTTTGTCTCTACTCGTCCCCTCTAGGTAGTGTGCTTGGGATATATAAGTTATAGCATTGTCTTTCCATAACTGAAGAGTGACACATTTCAGGGTGGAAAGGCTTACAGGAAGAAAGGATGCACTTCCCGGATATTCCGTGCCTGCAGATACCTAATGCATTGAATTTGCATAGGCCTGGTTTCTGTTTGCCTTGCTTTTTTTGTCACTGCATTCCCTACTGGTGCATGTTTTCTTGTCTCATATAAGATATGACATTGTTTGGATTTTTAATGCCGCAGGGTTAGCCATCCAGGATAACCCAAGAAAGGCAGAATGTTATTGATGGACTCTCTTATTTCTATTGAGGTCCTCAATCTTGTCCCCCAGGACGCGGCCCACACCATTCGACTAACACCCAGGTACCTACTTGCTAGGTGAACAGGACAACAGGTGTAAGGAAAAGCGAGTGAAGCGAGAGCTTTGCCAACCAGACCACGAGTCCTGACTACTTCAGTAGGAAGTTGCTTTTCTGTTAGAACATGGATTGGTGGAGGAATCATGCAGCCCGTGTGCTTCACCATGCATCCTTGTTAAGAAGCCTGATGGAGGATTCTGAGTGTGTACCGATTATCATAAGGTGAATGAGGTCACAGTACCGGATACTTACCCTCTTCCACGACTGGATGATATGGTGGACTTTATGGTTAAGGGCCCTTTCATTTCTAAAGCAGATCTTCTTAATGGATACTATCAGGTACCTTCAACAGATAAAGCACAGGAGATTTATGCATTCATAATTCCAGGTCACTGGAATGCGGAACTCACTTGCCTTTCCAAAAAATGATCCATAAGACTATTAAAGGATTTAAGGCACAGTAGCTCATCTGGACGATATAGTTTTAGTTTTCGATAAGTATGATCAACGTGTCCCATCTTGAATCCCTCTTTGAGAGGTTCAGAACCTTTCAACTCACTATAAACCTGAGTAAATCCTCTTTTAGCCATTTTCTTTTCTTAGGTCATGAAGTAGGTAGTGGCAAAGTCGCACCTAAATTTGTTAAAGTTTTGGCTATTAAAAATTATCCTGTTCCTCAGGATAAGAAGTTCCTGCAAAGTACCTTGGGAATGATAGGATTGTACAGAAAATTGTACAACAACTTTGCAGACTTCGTAACCCCCCTAACATTACTTACCAGTCACAAGAATAAATTTTGTTGGACCCCAAATTGTCATTAGGCATTTGACAAGTAATTTTGTCTCTGATTTCTCAAAAAACATTTGGTTGATGCTTTTTAATCAGGAATTTGGGCAGTGTTACTCCAAGCTTCTGATGAGGGTGGCCTGAAGCCTATCAATGGGCCTATTCCACTATAGAGGAGGCCCTGGCCCTTGTACTTGTGCTGGAACATTTCGACGTGTTTGCCATCAGTTTATTCCATGTGGTCACTGTCTTCATTGACCACAATCCTCTGACATACTTTACTTCAATGAAGAAAAAGAACACATGACTTATGCATTGGATGATACGGTTGCAACTGTACAACATCTCCAACACCACAGAGCCAGCAAAAATAATGTGCTGGCTAATGATGTCTTCAGAAACTAATTTGTTAGGATACATTAGGGACAAAATGGGCAGTAAACTCTTGTTTTCCCCTTATGGCCACAAAGTAAATTTGAGTTAATTTGACCACACAAGGTTTTTTTTAGTGAGAGGATATTTGCTTCTGACTGTGTAGAAAATACTGTATATTTTCAAAAAATACAATGTATTTTATATGCAAATTGATGGCCTATATTGTAGGTAATAACAATTAATTTGTAAATAAATAAAGAACCAGCAATGGGTGAGCATCGCTGGGGGGAGACGTCATTGTTTTGAATAGGGTAAAAGCACGCTAGTGAAATGTGCATAAATTTCATCGCTCTGGAAGTTAAATTGTTGTTGAAACTTCCCAAATAGGAGCCGAAATTGTTGGATTTGCAGTCCTGCATAACGTGAGCATTAAGCAGATGGACAGGACACCTTTAGAACCCCAACTAAGTTGTCTAGTTATGTTGAAATTCTGGCCAGTATTTTCTTCATATTTTAGGCAGGGGGGTTTGTATGACACACCGTAATCTCCAGACTAATTGGTGAGTCTTATTATTATAAATTCTCCTTCAATGTATATATATTCACATTTTAAATTTAATATACAGTCCACATATTTATATTAATGTTTTTACCAGAATTCCTGGTGATGTATGTTTCATTTGAAATTAATATAGGTCCAGAGTGACTTGTCGAGAGATAGATTATCATAGGTATCGAAGGAGGACATTTTTTGCTGCCCAAGTGCCCTAAAATTCCTACTTGTCTCTGTAACCTTGATAAAGAATAATTATCTTTGTTACCATTTACTGGCATGTATCTTATGAGTTACATCAAGGTAAATTAAATTTTCCACAATAGTAGCCCGTTGCTCCTTGATCAAACTGGATGTAATTAGCAAAGTCATTAATTAGTGAATTAATTACTTAATAATTATATGCGAAATAAGAGAAGGAGGTGGATGTTAGGTCCATAAATTTAATTAATGTGTAGTGGATTATAATTTTTACAATACTAAATTTGCTAAGCCAAAGTCTGGCTAGGATTTATATTAGTGTATTTGTATAGCATTAATTTTCCTAAGCCAAAATCTGGATAGGATTTATATTAGTGTATTTGTATAATATTAATTTTCCTAAGCCAAAGTCTGGCTAGGATTTATATTAGTGTATTTGTTTAATATTAATTTTGCTAAGCCAAGGTCTGGCTAGGATAAGCCAAGTCTGGCTAAGATTTATATTGATGTGTATTTAAAATTTATATTATAATTTCCTTACATGAGTAATTGCTAAGCTCAAGTGTAGCTAAGATTATTTGTGTATATTTAAAGTTATAATATAATTTCCTTACATGTAATTGCTAAGCTCAAGTAGCTAGCATTTATTCAAAGTAAGTTATAAAGTGCATAATTAAGTACATAATCAGTGTTATTAATTAAGTTGAATTTAATACATTGCACCATGGGTGAAAATGAGGAAATTAATGTAGATGATGAACACTTGGAAGTTAGAGCAAAAAAATCATCATTGCAGGCTAGAAAGGGTCATGTAACAAAGTCATACAATAAATGTTTGGAATTAATGAATCAAGAAACTGTGAATACTGATGATTTAAAATTGTATTTAAGGAACATAAGGAACATAAGGATGTAGGAACACTGCAGAAGGCCTACTGGCCCATACGAGGCAGGTTCTTATCAAAACGATCTCTACCTAGATGCTTTAGGGAATGGATATGATTCATACAAATTATATTACAACAAATATGAAGGAGACTTGTTAGTAAATTGTCGAGATGAGACAGAAATAAATCTTATGATTAACCAGCATTATGAATTAGAAGAAAAGATTCTTGTAAAAGCCAGCCTTTGAATAAATTAAAAGTTTAAACCAGGCAGTTAATCTATTCCAACAAATAAGATGTCTTTGCCAAAACTCTCAGAATTATGTTTACCTGTATTTAATCCTGGAGAAAATTGGGAGGAGTTTTGGTCAATTTTTAAAGCAGCTGTGCATAACAGGAGTGACCTGGCCTGTGTAACTAAATTATTTTACCTCAAAGGACAGATAAGAGGAGATGCTCACATGCTCATACAAGCCTTTCCCAATGTAGATGACTCTTACAAGGAAGCAGCTGACTTGTTCAAAGTCACTTATGGTAATATAGAAGAAAGTAGGTTGGATCTAGTGAATATCATTGTTAATTTAAAACTCCAGATCACACTTACGAAGGTTTACAACAGTTTAGAGTTAAACTGGAGAGCACTCTCAAAACTTTAAGTAATAAATATAATCTGAAGGAATCAGACTGGTTATTGAGTGCCATTGTACAGAATAAATTAAGCTGTAAAACACTTGAATGACTCTCGAACAAATATCACAAAGGTTATTTTGGTCTGGAGGAAATAAGACTAGGTCTACAAGAATTAATTGTTCAGTTGCAGACCAGCCAACCAACTCATTTTAAAGATGCAACACATTATAACTCTTAGGTATCTGTCAAGTTTCACAAAGGGAAAAATTATCCCAATAGTAATAATCAAAATTCGTTTCCTAAAAATAGTTGCATAGGTGCATATCAAGTAGCAGGAATCAGAAATAATGATTCTCCACAAGGTAAGAAGAATAAGTACCCTCCTAAGAGTAGCTCAGTTATCAAGAAACCAGTCAAAGAAAAGAGAGATTCACTTCTCTGCAAGGGTACTCATTTTTCTAAGAATTGCAATGTATACAATTCATGGAATGATGAAATTGAAAAATTTGAAGAACTTGACAGATGTATCAGATGTGTAGGTAATCACAATGTAAAAGATTGTCATGCCAAATTAAACAACTGTTATCAATGTCACAAAGGAAGACACCATATAGTCATGGGTAAGGGTCTATATGATAATGTTGATAATAATGATGATGTTGACAATCCTGACACAACAGTAGCTAATGTAAAAATTGCTGCTAATGTTAATAACGATGGTTTTGCTGAAGTAGTCTTACCTGTGTTACAGGTAAAAATTGATGATAAAAGGCATAAATCAAAAAATGTAACTGCATTATTAGACCACTGATCCCAACGTACTTTCATAAAACGTAAATGTCTTAATGGGATGAAAGTACAGATGGGAGATCCTACCACTCTAAAATTATCTGGTTTTCTCTCGGATAAAAGGGCTCAATTGTATGACACTGTTTATGTAACTGTCAGGTTGGGCAATGAGGAGAAAAAACGTGTTAATGCAGTAATTGTAGATAGACTTCCAGAGAAAATATCTACAGTAGGACTTAGTAAAGCTACAGAAAGACTTTCACATAATGTAAATTTAGCACCTTCCGTAGGCCCAATAAATATTTTGATAGGTAGCGACTATTATGCCTCCTTTGTAAAGGGTATGGTAAAGAAATGTGGTGTCACTGCAGGAGGCCATATAATGCATGGTAGGATTCCTCGTAATAATAATGCATGACTAGAGGAAACTATAAATACTATCACTGTGTGTCTTGCTCATGAGATCGTGCCCCAGTATAATTCTTCCATAGAGGATGATGTTGAGCCAGTGCATAAATTGTGGGAATTAGACAGCATTGAAATAAATGTAAATGAAGAAAGTCCAGACGATTCTTTTACTCAGGAACAGTACCTGAGAGATGTAAAATTTGAATCTGGACAATACTGGGTACGACTTTCATGGAGACTGAACCATTCAGAATTGCCCACTAATTACAGAATGGCATATGGACAATTAAAGGCTCAGCTCTGCAAACTGAGTAAGACAAGAGAATTGTTGACTGCCTATAATGATATAATTACTGAACAATTAATTAATAAATTTATAGAAGTACCTCCTGAGGAAGCCAAAATTTATGGTCACTATTTGCCACATCATGGAGTGAAGAAGGATTCTAAGACCACTCCTCTGAGGATTGTGTTTAATTGTAGTGCCAGGAGTAACAAAAATGTACATAGTTTAAATGACTGTTTGAAGACAGGTTCATCGTTGATGGAAAAATTAGGAGATACATCATTAAATTTCATGGTGAAGAATTTTGCCTTTACGGCTGACATAAGTAAAACTTTCCTCAGAGTGGGTTTACAAGAGGCTGACCGGGATTGTACCCGCTTCTTATGGCCTGAGAATCTTAGTGACCCACTTGGCCCTTAGGAGTATATTATTTGGGGCTACATCCAGTCCGTTCCTACTTCAAGCGGCCATAAATGCACACCTTAAATGTACGGGAAGTCCATTGAGTAAAGTAATGAGCAAACAATTTTGTGTGGGCAATTTCATGGGTGTGACGTCAACTGAAGATGAACTGTTAATGACTTATGGAGAGGCTAATAAAATAATGCAAAGTGCAAATATGCCTCTGAGTGAATGGAATAGTAATTCGTCCAAATTAAAGGACAAAATAAGTAAAGATTACCTTAGAGATGAAGAACCAAAATGTAGTAATATTGGGATTAACTTGGGATACTGAAAGAGATTTGTTAATGTTAAAACCTAATAATTACAGTATGCCCAATAAATTAACTAAGAGAGTTTTGCTTGCTGAAGTTTTCAAATGTTTTGATCCACTAGACTTAATATCACCCCTTACTATAAGAGGGAAATTATTAATACAAGAGGCATGAAAGCTTAAATGTGCTTAGGATGAAACTGTACCTGAGGAATTCATTAACAGGTGGGATGAATTAATTGGTAATTATGAAAAAATTCCAATGTTGGAGTTCCCACGTCAGGTGGCCAATACAAATGGAAAAAATATTCTCCACATTTTTTGTGATGCTTCAAAATTGGCATATGGAGCAGTTGCTTATCTTCATTGTAATAGTGTTATTTCTCTTGTTATGTCTAAGGCTAAAGTGTCTCCAATTAAATCACATACCTTACCTCAGTTGGAATTAACAGCCATTTATGTAGGTGTCAAATTAGCTAATTATATAAGAAATAAGTTGCAGGTGATAAATATTAGTGACACTCTAATATGGTCTGATAATGAGGTATCCTTACAATGGATTCGTAATGGAAACAGTAAAATTGTGTACGTACAAAACAGAGTCACTGAAATTAATCAGATGTAAGAGAAGTATAATAGTTTGGGTCAGCATATGTTAACATTTAATCATATACCTAGTGAGGAGAATTCAGCTGATTTCTTGTCTCAAGGTTTACCTTATGCTAAATTTGTAAATGCTGTATCATGGTCTGAAGGACCGAGCTTGTAGGTAAATAAAGTTAATTGGCCTGTGCAAAGGTGTATACTGCTCCTGTTGAAATTACTGTGACCACCGCTCCAATAGTTTATCCTTCCTTAGCCATTGATATAAATAGGTATTCTTCTTTACCCAAACTAATCAATGTAACTAAGTTGGTGTTTGAATTTCTAAACAAGATGAATATCTCATATAAGTTTTCACATCCTCTTGAATATTGGATATAGAAGGTACAAGAAGAAATCTATGGAAATGAGATTAAATTGATGGTGGAAAGGAACAATTGTGAAAATGTCCATAATAGAGAAATTGGGGTTGTATTTAGAGAACACTGTAATTAGTTGAAGAGGTAGGTTACAAAATGCTGAATTGGGTGATTATGCTAAACACCCTATCTTACTGCCCAAAATTCATCATTTAACAAATTTAATTGTTATAAATGCCCATAAATATGTAATGCATGGTGGGGTACAAGATGCCTTAAATTGTATTAGGGAAACTTTCTGGATTCCACAAGGATGGTGTGGAAAATTAAATTTACCTTGATGTAACTTATCAGATACATACCAGTAAATGGTAACAGAAATAATTACTTTTTATCAAAGTTACAGAGACAAATAGGAATTTTAAGACAACTAGGTCACAAAAAATGTCCCCCTTCGATACCTACTACTGTCATATCCTCAAGTCACTCTTGACCTATATTATTTACAAATGAAATAAACATTACCAGGAATTATGGTAAACATTAATATATATATATGTGGACTGTATGTTAAAATTAATAAATGATTTCATATACACATTTAGGTAACAGAAGGAGAATTTATAATCATAACACTCACCAATTTGTCTGGAGATTACTGTGTATCTTACTAACCCCCTTGCCTAAATTTATGAAGTAAATACTGGCCAGAATTTCAATACAAATAGACAACTTAGCTGGGGTTCTGAAGCTGTCCTGTCCATCTGCTTAATGCTCACGTTATGCAGGACTGCTCGTCAGCGCAGGCACAGAGCTTCCCTGTCGGTTCACTTCTTTAAAAAACACTTTAGAACAATAGTAATGCATTAATCAGGTTTATTTACACAGCATAATTTTGGGAAATTATTTTCCACACTTTGGCCGGGCGGAGGTCGTTGCTAAACAACTCAAATTACTCCTTCCTTTAGGAGACGATTCCAGCCAGTTCTGGCTTGAGTGGCTGTTCTCCTAGTAGGTCTTACTACAATTTCATCTTCCTGTATCACTTGGTCAGCGTTACCTTCAATATCACTCATGTCACTTTCCATTAGATTTTCATATACCTTTGATTGAATACCATTTAATTCCATGGGAATAAATTTATTAATTGTATGTAAACTTTCCTGGCCACAACACAACACTTTGACATTCTGGACAACACCTTGTGCATCTGGGTACAATGTCAATACTTTGCCCAGAGGCCACAATGTTCGATGTTGTTCAGTATCAATTAACACAATGTCACCTTGTTGAATGTTCTGTTGATTTATTGCCTCTGTCACACCATAAAAGTGTTCACGTAGTGTATTCCTTACACCACACATTAGACCAATGATTAATTACTTTAACATTTTAAATTTATCACACAATGCTGCCACATCACTGCAATCTTCATCACTTTCCTCAGGATTATCTCTATAGACAGGGGCAGCTTCCAATTTCCTTCCACATATTAGGTGAGAAGGTGTTAATACATCTGTATCAGGTGTATCACTCATGTACGAGAGAGGTCTATTATTTATACGATTCTCTGCCTCCACTAACATTGCATGGAATTCTTCCAAATTAATTCTCTTCCAGTGAAGTGTGTAGTACTTTACGGAGACACCTCTTCACTGTGCCTATCAGTCTTTCGTACAGCCCTCCCTGCCAATGGGCTCTAGGGGTAATAAATTTACATGTATACCCTGGTTGGGTTAACAGAGATTGAACATCGTTACTGATATTTAATTCTATCAGGTGTTGAGCACCCGCTACAAAATTTTAGGCATTTTCCGAAATCATCAATTTCGGACAGGATCTCCTACCTGGAAATTTTCGAAACAGCTGTATAAACTGTTCTGTAGACAAGTCCTGAGCCACTTCTAAATGAACTGCCCTAGTAGCAGTACAGGTGAACAAGCATACATACACTTTCAGTGGAACACCATCTGAAGTACCTGTTAAAATGATTGGACCACTATAGTCTACACCTGCTACATCGAATGGTTTCACTAATTGTACACACTCCTTTGGCAATGGTGGAGGACCTGGGTACACATAGGATCTGGCATCCACATGGCGACATATTACACACGATTTTATCACCCTTTTCACACTTTGCTGTCCTTGTGGAATCCAGAAAGTTTCCCTAATACAATTTAAGGTATCTTGTACCCCACCATGCATTACATTTTTATGGGCATTTAAAACAATTAAATTTGTTAGATGATGAGTTTTGGGCAGTAAGATAAGATGTTTAGCATAATCACCCAATTCAGCATTTTGTAACCTACCTCTGCATCTAATTATATTGTTCTCTAAATACAGCCCCAATTTCTCTATTATGGAACCTTTCACAATTTTTCTTTCCATCATCAATTTAATCTCATTTACATAGATTTCTTCTTGTACCCTCTTTATCCAATATTCAAGAGGATGTGAAAACTTGTATAAGATTTTCATCTTGTTTAGAAATTCAAACACCAACTTAGTTACATTGATTAGTTTGGGTAAAGAAGAATACCTATTTATATCAATGGCTAAGGAAGGACAAACTATTGGAGCGGTGGTCACAGTAATTTCAACAGGAGCAATATACACCTTTTGTACAGGCCAGTTAGCTTTATTTACCAACCAGCTCGGTCCTTTAAACCATGATACAGCATTTACAAATTTAGCATAAGATAAACCATGAGACAAGTAATCTGAATTCTCCTCACCAGGTATATGATTAAATGTTAACATATGCTGACCCAAACTATTATACTTCTCTTGCATCTGATTAATTTCAGCGACTCTGTTTTGTACGTACACAATTTTACTGTTTCCATTAAGAATCCATTGTAAGGATACCTCATTGTCAGACCATATTAGAGTGTCACTAATATTTATCACCTGCAACTTATTTCTTATATAATTAGCTAATTTGACACCTACATAAATAGCTGTTAATTCCAACTAAGGTAAGGTACGTGATTTAATTGGAGACACTTTAGTCTTAGACTTAACAAGAGAAATAACACTATTACATTGAAGATAAGCAACTGCTCCATATGCCAATTTTGAAGCATCACAAAAAATGTGGAGAATATTTTTTCCATTTGTATTGGCCACCTGACGTGGGAACTCCAACATTGGATTTTTTTCATAATTACCAATTAATTCATCCCACCTGTTAATAAATTCCTCAGGTACAGTTTCATCCTAAGCACATTTAAGCTTTCATGCCTCTTGTATTAATAATTTCCCTCTTATAGTAAGGGGTGATATTAAGTCTAGTGGATCAAAACATTTGGAAACTTCAGCAAGCAAAACTCTCTTAGTTAATTTATTGGGCATACTGTAATTATTAGGTTTTAACATTAACAAATCTCTCTCAGTATCCCAAGTTAATCCCAATATTACTACATTTTGGTTCTTCATCTCTAAGGTAATCTTTACTTATTTTGTCCTTTAATTTGGACGAATTACTATTCCATTCACTCAGAGGCATATTTGCACTTTGCATTATTTTATGAACCTCTTCATAAGTCATTAACAATTCCTCTTCAGATGACATCACACCCAGGAAATTCCCCACATAAAATTGTTTGCTCATTACTTTACTTAATGGACTTCCCGCATGTTTAAGGTGTGCATTTATCGTCCCTTGAAGTGGGAACGGACTGGATGTGGCAACAAATAATATGCTGCTAAAGTGAAAGGTTTTCAGAGGGCTAAGTGGGTCACTAGGATTCTCAGGCCATAAGAAGCGGGTACATTCCCAGTCAGCCCCTTGTAAACCCACTCTTAGGAAAGCTTTACTTATGTCAGCCGTAAAGGCATAATTCTTCACCCTGACATTTAATAAGATATCTCCTAATTTTTCAGTCAATGACAGACCAGTCATTTAAATTAGGTACATTTTTGTTACTCCTGGCACTACAATTAAACACAATCCTCAGAGGAGTGGTGTTAGAAACCTTCACTTGCTCAGGGGGTATTTCTTCTAAAAATTTAATAATTAATTGTTCAGTAATTATATCATTATAGGCAGTCAACAATTCTCGTGTCTTAGTTTGCGGAGCTGAGCCTTTAATTGTCCATATGCCATTCTGTAATTAGTGGGCAATTCTGGATGGTTCAGTCTCCATGAAAGTCGTACCCAGTATTGTCCAGATTCAAATTTTACATCTCTCAGGTACTGTTCCTGAGTAAAAGAATCGTCTGGACTTTCTTCATTTACATTTATTCCAATGCTGTCTAATTCCCACAGTTTATATGCTGGCTCAACACCGTCCTCCATGGAAGAATTATATTGGGGTACAATTTGATGAGTAAGACAGTTATAGTATTTATAGTTTCCTCTATTCATGCATTATTATTACGAGGAATCCTACCATACATTACATGGCCTCCTGCAGTCTTTAAAAGGGTGACACCACATTTCTTTACCATACCCTTTACAAAGGAGGCATAATAGTCACTACTTATCAAAATATTTATTGGGCCTTCTGAATCATCATTTACACCAGAAGGTGCTAAATTTACATTATGTGAAAGTCTTTCTGTAGCTTTACTAAGCCCAACTGCAGATATTTTCTCTGGGAGTCTATCTACAATTGCTGCATTAACACGTTTTTTCTCATTGCCCAACCTGACAGTTACATAAACAGTGTCATACAATTGAGCCCTTTTATCTGAGAGAAAACCAGATAATTTTAGAGTTGTAGGATCTCCCATCTGTACTTTCATACCATCAAGACATTTACTTTTTATGAAAGTACGTTGGGATCCCTGGTCTAATAATGCAGTTACATTTTTTGATTTATGCCTTTTATCATCAATTTTTACCTTTAACACAGGTAAGACTACTTCAGTAAAACCATCATTATTAACATTAGCTGCAATTTCTACATTAGCCACTGTTGTGTCAGGATTGTCAACATTATCATTATTATCAACTTTATCATATAGACCCTTACACATGACTATATGGTGTCTTCCTTTGTGACATTGATAACAGTGGTTTTATTTGGCATAACAATCCTTTACATTGTGATTACCTAGACATCTGATACATCTGTCAAGTTCTTCCAATCTTTCAACTTTATCATTCCATGAATTGTATACATTGCAATTCTTAGAAAAATGAGTACCCTTGCAGAGAAGTGAATCTCTCTTTTCTTTGACTGGTTTCTTGTTAACTGAGCTACTCTTAGGAGGGTACTTATTCTTCTTACCTTGTGGAGAATCATTATTTCTGATTCCTGCTACTTGATATGCACCTATGCAACTATTTTTAGGAAATGAATTTTGATTATTACTATTGGGATAATTTTTCCCTTTCTGAAACTTGACAGATACCTAAGAGTTATAATGTGTTGCATCTTTAAAATGAGTTGGTTCGCTGGTCTGCAACTGAACAATTAATTCTTGTAGACCTAGTCTTATTTCCTCCAGACCAAAATAACGTTTGTGATATTTGTTCGAGAGTCATTCAAGTGTTTTTCAACTTAATTTATTCTGTACAGTGGCACTCAATAACCAGTCTGATTCCTTCAGATTATATTTATTACTTAAAGTTTTGAGAGTGCTCTCCAGTTTAACTCTAAACTGCTGTACTCCTTTGTAAGTGTGATCTCGAGGTTTTAAATTAACAATGATATTCACTAGATCCAATCTACTTTCTTCTATATTACCATAAGTGACTTTCAACAAGTCAACTGCTTCTTTGTAAGAATCATCTACATTGGGAAAGGCTTGTATGAGCATGTGAGCATCTCCTCTTATCTGTCCTTTGAGGTAAAATAATTTAGTTACACTGGCTAGGTCACTCATATCATGCACAGCTGCTTTGTTTAGTCCGTCGCATCTTAATAGGTTATAACCTTGGATCCATATGTTATTGTCAAAGTGAGTTTTCATGAGGTTCTATGTGAAAGCCGCAAATATTGCATTTTAGTTTGTGAGCAGTAGTAGGTTTGCCAGCTTTGTCCCGGCACGGGTCTTCTCCAGGTGGTGACACAACTCTCTCTGTGTGCAGTAGTAGTAGGTTCGACAGAGTTGTCCCGGCCCAGGTCTTCTCCAGGTGGTGACACAACTCTCTCTGTGTGCAGTAGTAGTAGGTTCGACAGAGTTGTCCCGGCCCAGGTCTTCTGGAGGTGGTGACGCAGCTCCCTGCG
This sequence comes from Cherax quadricarinatus, assembly GCF_038502225.1. Taxonomy (NCBI): domain Eukaryota; kingdom Metazoa; phylum Arthropoda; class Malacostraca; order Decapoda; family Parastacidae; genus Cherax; species Cherax quadricarinatus. The sequence continues at coordinate 20,916,767 of NC_091322.1, forward strand.
TGAACAGCCATTGATGAATGGTATTTTGTTGTTGATGGCTTTAGACCCTGTATGTTTACATAGATATATGTTGCTATGTTATTATTATTATTTTTATTATTATTATTATAAAAATCATTATTATTATAATAAAAATAATTTTTATAATAATAATAATAAAAATAATAATAATAATAATAATAATAATAATAATAATTATTATTATTATTATTATTATTATCATTATTATTATAATAAAAATAATAATAATAATAATAATAATAATTATTATTATTATTATTATTATTATTATTATTATTATAACAACAACAACAACAACAATAATAATAATAATAATAATAATAATAATAATAATAATAATAAAAATAATAATAATAATAATAATAATAATAATAATAATAATTATTATTATTATTAATATTATTATCACTCTTTTTCTTTTTCTTCTTCTTGTTGTTGTTCTTGTTCTACTTATTATTATTATTATTATTATTATTATTATTATTATTATTATTATTATTATTATTATTAAAGCATTAAGAAATACAAAAATATTTACAAGTGAGTTATGAAGCATTAACATTTGTATTAATTGTTCATTTGTTGGTAGTAATCCAAGGTAAAATAATCCTCTTCAGTGTTCAAACATTATTTATTAATATGTTATTACTGTATTGTTAAACACTGCAGAACTATGAGAAACTGTTAACACAGAACAATGTCGTAGATCAGCTTCGGTAAACTAATGAAAATATTTTTCATCTACAAGCTCTTCTTCCCAGACTAAAATTATATATTATTTGACATTAACTTTGAAATTATAGCAAAGAGAAAATGTAATTCAGATAAGACTTTTAGATTTACGAGTAAGAAAATGTTATCGTGGTTTACCATCCGTCTCCCACCCTGGTGGTGACCAGTCTCCCACCCTGGTGGTGACCAGTCTCCCACCCTGGTGGTGACCAGTCTCCCACCCTGGTGGTGACCAGTCTCCCACCCTGGTGGTGACCAGTCTCCCACCCTGGTGGTGACCAGTGATACAGGAAAATACTTTCACTCTCGTTCATTCACTCACTGTTTCGCCAGAAACATGGCAGCATCATAGTTCAGATGACCTCTAGAGTTCGTCGCCCACATCCGTTCTGCTGAATGCAGGCACTGTACCTCCCACCTACAGGACTCGAGTCCTGTTAACAAGTTTCCAAGAATTCCTTCATAAATGTTACTTGCTCACACTCCAGCAGCACGTCAAATCATAAAATGCACTTGTCTTCATTACTAACACGCTTATAGAAGCTGTTTGGATAAACAGGATAACCATGCTTACAGATATCAACACGTTATCCAGGTATACAAGTATGAACAAGTTATCTTGACTTGCTGGTAAAAAAAAAAGTTATCCAGGCATACTGGTTTGAACAAAATACCCTGGTTTATTGGTATTGATAAGTTATCCAGGCATACTGGTTTGAACAAAATACCCTGGTTTATTGGTATAGATAAGTTATCCAGGCATACTGGTTTGAACAAAATACCCTGGTTTATTGGTATAGATAAGTTATCCAGGCATACTGGTGTGAACAAAATACCCTGGTTTATTGGTATAGATAAGTTATCCAGGCATACTGGTGTGAACAAAATACCCTGGTTTATTGGTATAGATAAGTTATCCATGCATACTGGTGTGAACAAAATACCCTGGTTTATTGGTATAGATAAGTTATCCAGGCATACTGGTTTGAACAAAATACCCTGGTTTATTGGTACAGATAAGTTATCCAGGCATACTGGTGTGAACAAAATACCCTGGTTTATTGGTATAGATAAGTTATCCATGCATACTGGTGTGAACAAAATACCCTGGTTTATTGGTATAGATAAGTTATCCAGGCATACTGGTTTGAACAAAATACCCTGGTTTATTGGTACAGATAAGTTATCCAGGCATACTGGTGTGAACAAAATACCCTGGTTTATTGGTATAGATAAGTTATCCAGGCATACTGGTGTGAACAAAATACCCTGGTTTATTGGTATAGATAAGTTATCCATGCATACTGGTGTGAACAAAATACCCTGGTTTATTGGTATAGATAAGTTATCCAGGCATACTGGTTTGAACAAAATACCCTGGTTTATTGGTACAGATAAGTTATCCAGGCATACTGGTGTGAACAAAATACCCTGGTTTATTGGTATAGATAAGTTATTCATGCATACTGGTGTGAACAAAATACCCTGGTTTATTGGTATAGATAAGTTATCCAGGCATACTGGTTTGAACAAAATACCCTGGTTTATTGGTACAGATAAGTTATCCAGGCATACTGGTGTGAACAAAATACCCTGGTTTATTGGTATAGATAAGTTATCCAGGCATACTGGTTTGAACAAAATACCCTGGTTTATTGGTATAGATAAGTTATCCAGGCATACTGGTTTGAACAAAATACCCTGGTTTATTGGTACAGATAAGTTATCCAGGCATACTGGTGTGAACAAAATACCCTGGTTTATTGGTATAGATAAGTTATCCATGCATACTGGTGTGAACAAAATACCCTGGTTTATTTGTATAGATAAGTTATCCAGGCATACTGGTTTGAACAAAATACCCTGGTTTATTGGTACAGATAAGTTATCCAGGCATACTGGTGTGAACAAAATACCCTGGTTTATTGGTATAGATAAGTTATCCAGGCATACTGGTTTGAACAAAATACCCTGGTTTATTGGTATAGATAAGTTATCCAGGCATACTGGTGTGAACAAAATACCCTGGTTTATTGGTATAGATAAGTTATCCAGGCATACTGGTTTGAACAAAATACCCTGGTTTATTGGTACAGATAAGTTATCCAGGCATACTGGTGTGAACAAATTATTTAGGCTTTCTGATCAGGACAAGTTATCCAGGTCAACTGGTCTGGATAAAATATTCAGTCTTCCTGGCCTGGACAAGTTATCTAGATTCACTAGTCTGGACAAATTATCCAGACTCATTGGCCTGGCTATGCAATTCAGATTTACTGGTTTTGTGGAAAATTGCATTTATCTGAATGTAACTAATTATGTACATAACAGTAAATGATAACAAAGATAATTATTATTTATCAAAGTTACATAGACAAGTAGGAATTTGGGACACCTAGGTCGCAAAAATGTCCCCCTTCGATACCTACAACTGTCATATCCACAAGTTGCTCTGGACCTATTAATTAAATGAATTATACATCAGGAATTCTGGTAAATATATAAATTTGTGGACTATATTAAAAAATGATTATATATAAACACAATTACATAACGGAAGGAAACTATATATTAATATCACTCACCAATTTGACTGGATATTAAGTTGTATCATACTCAGAAAAACCTCACTAACTAAATTTATGAAAACACTGGCCAGAATTATACACAAATCTAGAGAGCTTATCTGAGGTTCCTGGAGCTGTCTTGTCCAGTCGTCTGATATCTCAAGTTATGCAGGAATGCATGTCCAACAATTTCGCCTCCTATTTGAGAGGTGTCAGCCCAATTTCAACCTCTAGAGCACGAAAATTCCTTCTCATCACACCAACGTTGTACACAATTCAAAACCAAGATGGCGAGTCTCGTCTGCGCAGACGCAGGCTTTCCGTTTTCTATGACATAAATATTATTAAATACAGTATGGCCATCTATTTACATATAAATACTGAATTTCTGGAAAATATATACAGTATTTTCCACAGGTTTAGACAAGTTATACAGAATAACTGGTATGTACAAGATATCCAGACCTCCATTGTCTTTACAAGTTATCCAGGATTATTGGTTGGAATAGGTTTTCCAAGCTTAATGGTCTGGATAAGTTATCTAGACTTACGAACAAGCTATCCAGGATTCCTTGTCCGAACAAGTTAGCCAGGATTACTGGTAGGATCAAGTTATTCAGGACTTCACGTCTTGACAAGCTATTCAGGCGTCGCAGTCTGGATGAATTACCTGGGGATTCTAGGTATGGATAAGTTTTCCAGGATTTCTGATCTAGATAAGTTATCCAAGCTTGATGCTCCAAACAAATTATCCAAGTTTACTGGTTCTGACTTGTAAGCCAGGCTTATCGGTTCTGACTTGTAAGCCAGGCTTGCTGGCTCTGACTTGTAAGCCAGGCTTACTGGTTCTGACTTGTAAAGTCAGGCTTACTGGTTCTGACTTGTGAGCCAGGCTTATCGGTTCTGACTTGTAAGCCAGGCTTGCTGGCTCTAACTTGTAAGCCAGGCTTACTGGTTCTGACTTGTAAAGTCAGGCTTACTGGTTCTGACTTGTGAGCCAGGGCTAATGGTTTGGATGATTTATCCAATCATCCTGGACAGTCCATTAAAACTTCCTGGCCTGGATAAGGTATCAAGAATCACTGAAGTGAACAAGTTATCCATGCTAACTGATCTGGACAAGTCATCCAGGATATCTGGTCAGGTCAATTTATCCAGACTTCTTAGTCAAGAACAATTATCCAAGCTTCCTAATCAATACAAGTTATTCAGATTTCTTGGTCAGGACAATTATACAAGTTTCTTGGTCAGGACAATTATACAAGTTTCTTGGTCAGGACAATTATACAAGTTTCTTGGTCAGGACAATTATACAAGTTTCTTGGTCAGGACAATTATACAAGTTTCTTGGTCAGGACAATTATACAAGTTTCTTGGTCAGGACAATTATACAAGTTTCTTGGTCAGGACAATTATACAAGTTTCTTGGTCAGGACAATTATACAAGTTTCTTGGTCAGGACAATTATACAAGTTTCTTGGTCAGGACAATTATACAAGTTTCTTGGTCAGGACAATTATACAAGTTTCTTGGTCAGGACAATTATACAAGTTTCTTGGTCAGGACAATTATACAAGTTTCTTGGTCAGGACAATTATACAAGTTTCTTGGTCAGGACAATTATACAAGTTTCTTGGTCAGGACAAGATTTCCAGAGCTGGACAAGTTATCCAGACTTCCTGTCTCTGCAAGACTTTCATGTCATCAGTTTCAGTAAAGTTACGCGGATTCATCTGATTCATCTGAGTCTTCTGATTCATCTGATTCATTTGAGTCTTCTGATTCATCTGATTCGTCTGATTCGTCATCTCTGAAAAATAAAAGACAATTAAATTCTCAGTGCAGAAAAACTTAATGGAACAATTAAGCTGAAAACAACTTTACTGCACCAAGGCATTTTTTCAGTGAAAAATATAAGAAGGAGCACTGCAGCAGGCCTACTGGCCCGTGCTAGGCAAGTCCAAGTCAAACCTATTTAAGAAGGGAGAAGCACTGCTACAGGCCCAATGGCCCAAGCTAAGCTGAACCATCTCAAACCCACCAACACACACTCATGTACTTCTCTAACCTATTTTTAAAGCTATTCAAGAGTTTAGCTTAAACGATGCTGCTCGGGAGTTTGTTCCACTCATCCACAACTTTGTTATTCTTTCTAAATCTAATGTTTTCCAACATGAACCAATTACTGCGAGTCTTGTCTTGGCTAGATATTTTAAGAACGTTATTTATGTCCCTTTTGTTTATTCCTGTTTTCCATTTATGCACCTCAATCATTATCTTTTTATTATTAGTAACACATTGGCCGCTTCCCACCAAGGCAGGGTGACCCGAAAAAGAAGAAACACTTTCGACATCATTTACTCCATCACTGACTTGCCAGAGGCGTGCCTACACTACACTCCTTCAGAGCGCAGGCACTGTACTTGCCACCTCCAGGACTCAAGTCTGGCTAACCAGTTTCCCTGAATCCCTTCATAAATGTTACTTTGCTCACACTCCAACAGCACGTCAAGTCATAAAAACCATTCGTCTCCACTCGTCCCTATTTAATACGCTCATGCACACTTGCTAGAAGTGCAAGCCCCTCGCACTTCCAGAAAGCAAACCATGATACGGGTGGGGATTGAACTCGCGGCAAGTGAGTCATAAAAACCCAGGCCAGCGCGTAAGCGCTGGGTTTACGCGTTGCAATCATGTTATTGCGATTTCGTGAGTCACGATTCCAGCGAGCGTGCGTGAGCGTGTTAGACAGGTTCGAGTTGAAACAAGTGGTTTTCATGACTTGATGTGCTGTTGGAATGTGAGCAGAGTAACATTTATGAAGGGATTTAGGGAAAATGGCAGGCCAGATTTGAGTCCTGGAGATGGGAAGTACAGAGCCTGCACTCTGAAGGAGGGGTGTTGAAATACTGCAATTTTATAACTGTAGTGGAGGAACGCCTCTGGCAAGACAGTGATGGAGTGAATAATGACAATAAAAGTGTTTCTTCTTTTCTCGGGTCGCCTGCCTTGGTGAGTATCGGCCGATGTGTTAATAAAATAACATCATATTCCCTCTAATTCTACGCCTATCTGTGCAGATTCAGGGTCCTCAGTCTGTTCTTGTAAGAAATATTTCTAATACATGGGAATAACTTTATCTTCTTTCTCTGTGCGGTTTCCATCGTATTTCTGTCCATTCTGTAATATGGTGACCAGCACTGTGCAGCATGATCTAAGTGAAGCCTAACCTACGATTTATAGAAGAATGACCTAAGGACTCCTGTAATTTAGACTTCTTGATATAAAACCAAGAATTTTACTCGCTTTATTGCAAACACTTGTTGACTATTGTTTTAATATTAGATTACTTCTAACAAGACTCCTAAATCTTTTCGTATTCAAATTGCATAAGACCTACATTATGTACTTTACAAACATCATTGTTATTTACTCTACAAAGCTTATAACTTTGCATTTGTCTATACCGAACTATATTTGCCACTTCTTTGATCATTTCAGAATTAATCCGACAGCTATTGTAGTATCATCGGCAAACTTGTTTATGCCGCTGTTTATTCCCATCTTTGTCATAATGTTGTGAACAACAAGGAGCCCAGCACTTACGCCTGTGGAACAACGCTTGTGACTCTTCCACACTCTGATTTCTCCCCATTTATGCATACTCTCTGTTGCTTATCTGTCAACTACGCTTCTATCCAGAAAAAAAATCTACTCTTATTCCGTGTGTCTACTTTCCTCCACACTCTCTGATGTATGTGTAACTCTATCAAAACCCTTACTGAAGTTCAATACACAATGTCAAATTCATTACTGTGATCTAACCTCTTATATCTTTTAGAAAAAAAAAATAGTAAATTCGTAAGGCAGAAACGCCCCTTTGTAAAACTGTACTGAGATTCATTGATCAATTTATGTCTTTCAAGGTAACTTCGAATAACCTGGCAATTATTGATTCCCTCAGTTTTTCTACAATGTAGGTTAGGGTAACTGGTCTATAATTTGCCATTTTCCAATTATCTGGCATAATGCCTGTTTGTAGTGATATGTTGAAAAGGTGTGCTAATGGTTTGCTAAGTTCCTTCTTATATGCCTTTATAACCCTTGAGAACACTTCATCTGGGCTCAAAGATGTGTTAAATTTTAATTTATCTATTTGTCTGAGAACCTTGTTACTAGTGTCTACGATCGTCCTGATCTACATAATTTGTAGATCGTAAAAATTGAGAGGAAATACGTGTTGAAGGGAGGTTTTCTAAACATATATTTACTAATAGACGTAGTGCGAGAAATAAGATGGACGAATTAAGATTAGTTGCAAGTGCGGGTAACATTGATGTTTTTGCTATAACTGAGACGTGGTTTAATATGAAAAATAGGGACATGCCTGCTGAATGTCACATTCAGGGTTTTAAATTGTTTCAAGTAGATAGAAGTATCGGGGAGGGGGGTGGGGTGGGGTGGGGTGGCACTCTATGTCCGAGATCGTTTAAATTGATGCATAAGAGTATAAAGTCTGAAACATATACCTGGAGTTTACCTGGAGAGGGTTTCGGGAATCAACGCTCCCGTGGCTCGGTCTGAGACCAGGCCTGATGGTGGATCAGTATCTGATCAACCAGGCTGTCACTGCTGGCCGCACGCAAGCTGACGTACAAACCACAGCCCGGTTGATCAGGTACAGAATGGATATAAACGCGTTAGAAAACATTCAGCGTAGAATGACTTAATTAGTTCATAGCATTAGAAATCCTCCGTATGAAGAAAGATTGAAGACCCTTGAATTACATTCACTTGTTAGACGAAGAATGAGGGGAGACATGATCGAAGCGTATAAGTGGAAGATGGGTATTAACAAAGGGGATATCAATAAGGTCTTGAGGATATCTCTCCAAGACAGAACCCACAATAATGGATTCAAATTAGATAAGTTTAGATTTAGAAAGGATATAGGAAAGTATTGGTTTGGAAATATGGTAGTTGATGAGTGGAACAGTCTGTCTAGTAGGGTTATTGAAGCTAAAACCTTGGGTAGTTTCAAATTTAGGTTGGATAAATACATGAGCGAGAGGGGTTGGATTTGAGTGGGACTTGCACATGAGTCAGTGGATTTATCAGAACATATTGTTAGGGAAGAACTAAAGTGGGTTGGGCAAATATTTTGTTAGCTGGTTGGATCTGTGAAGGACCTTAGTGAACTGACCAGGGAGGTACTACCGTCCTGCCAAGTGAGTATAAAACGGAAACCTGTATTTGTTTTACATGATGGTAGGATTGCTGGTGTCTTTTTTCTGTCTTATAAACATGCAAGATTTCAGGTACGTCTTGCTACTTCTACTTACACTTAGGTCACACTACACATACATGTACAAGCATATATATACACACCCCTCTGGGTTTTCTTAATAGTTCTTGTTTTTGTTTATTTCCTGTTATTTCCATGGGGAAGTGGAACAGAATTCTTCCTCCGTAAGCCATGCGTGTTGTAAGAGGCGACTAAAATGCCGGGAGCAAGGGGCTAGTAACCCCTTCTCCTGTATAAATTACTAAATTTAAAAAGGGAAACTTTCGTTTTTCTTTTTGGGCCACTCTGCCTCGGTGGGATACGGCCGGTTTGTTTGTTGAAAGAAAGAATCTTGTCCTTAATCTTACTTCTATATACCTGAAAGAAAACTTTTGGGTTAATTTTCGAATCCCTTTGTAACTTTAACTTCATATTCTCTTTTCGCTTTTCTTATTCTTGTTTTTATTTCTCTTTTCAACTGAATATATTGATTTCTTAAGTAGGTATCTCACTTTCTGATTCGCCTGTAAATGCTTCTCTTTGACCTATGAGATGCTTTAATCTATTGTTTATTCATTTGGGGTCATTTTTATATGATATATTTCCTTATTTGAAACATAAGAAGTCTGGGCAGCTTGAAGAATGATTGGAAAATGTCACACTGGCAACAGTCACCGCCTACCTGACTTATAGGATAATGACCAGTCAGATCACAACAGTTCATCTAACAGGTTATTTCTCAGTCCTATGAAAGCGGTCAAGCGGAAGTCGTGGACATTGGCTTAGGTGTTTTTATTAAGGTAATTCCACGAAATATTGAAACTGATTTGTGATCGCTTTCTCCAAGTTCATTATGATTCCTTATTGGTAAGAACCAAGTCAATAAAGTTGTTTCCTCAAGTTGATTCTCTAAAAACAGCTGCTTTAAAAAGTAATCATAGATGCTATCAAGAAAGTCGGTAGACTCAAGATTTTCTGTTAAATTATTACAATCAAGTTGTCTAAAGTTAAAAATCTCCCATTAACACAAGATTTTCATATTTAAAAGTCTCATGAATTTCGACCCATAGTAGTTTATCGCTTTCCCTATCAAGGTTTAGAAGCCTGTAAATCAACCCCAAGATCAGTTTTTCACGTCCCTCTAGAAAGTGTAGTTAAGCAGATTCAGTGTCCGTCGCTTCTGCTTTTATATTTTGTCTAATACAACAGTTTAAATTATCTCTGACTTATATCGCCACTCCACCACCATTTTTATTGACCCTGTCGGTGTTGAATAATTCATAAGCTTGTAGGTGGCATTCAGGAGGTATTTCTCTCATGTTCAACCAGGTCTCTGTTGTAGCGTAACATCTATGTTTTCTGTACATCAAACTAATCTTAGCTCATTATCTTGTTTCTTACACTGTTAAGGGAGCTGGTTACTCACTGCCCTTTGCTGTCCCTCTTTGTTTGTTAATCACTTCCACTGAATTTATTAGTAACTTTATGATGAATAATGTCTGTTGAACATATCCTTGAGGTATCCTGCAAATTTTGCTGTTTTCATCCATCGTACTTTAACCTATTTGTTTCCCACACGCACTCATACCTTTATCTTCTGTCAGTTTAAAATCTTAGACAACTCAGCAACGGCTCTGTCAAGACAATTGGCTAACACTACCACTCTTGCCGCAGAGAGTTGCACTTTGCATACATATCATGTTTGCCATAGAAATTGTCCCGGTAGACAACGAAAGGGATTGCAAATTCTTTGCAGTTCCCGTCTAGCCAGGCACACTGATTTCCCTCGACATCCATTTATTACCAACTCCTCTTACCCATGAAGGCAGCAGCAGCAACTGCCATTAAAGTAAAAGCAGCTAAAATGAAGGCAGCAGCAGTGGCAATAATGACAACAGCAGCTACCAAGTATGCAGCAGCCACTATCACGAACTCAGTAGCAGCTGTATCGAAGGCAGCAGCAGCTATCAGGAGCAGCTCTCTGAAGACAGAAGTAGCAGCAGAAGCTACTGTAAAGGCAGTAGCAGCCACCGCTAATATGAGAGAAGCAGCAGTGGAAGCACCCTGAAGAAAGGAGCAGCTACCGTGAAAATTGTAGAAGCTACCATAAGGACAGTAACAGAAATTACCTTGAAGGAAGCAGAAGCAGCAGTCACCATGAAAGTAACAGTAGCAACTACCAAGAAGGCAGCAACAGCAGTTACCATTCAAGCAGTAGCAGCAGCAGCAGCGTGTACCTTGAAGGAAGCAGAAGCAACTTCAATGATGGCAGCAGCACTAGCTTTTGTGAAGGCAGCAACAGCAGGTAGCATGAAGGCAGCAGCAGCTATCACGAAAGCAGCAGCAGCATACTTTGAAAGCAGCTGTAGCAGGCAGCAGCAACAACTACCATGAAGACAGCAGTAGCAGGCAGCAGCAACAACTACCATGAAGACAGCAGTAGCAACAAACATTAAGGGAGAAATTACCCCTGTTAAGGCAGCTGCGGCATTTGCCATGGAAGCAACAGTAACAACTACCATGAAGACAACAGAAGCTACCATGAAAGGAGGATGACACAAGTAACAGACACTCACATGGTAAAGTCACAGTTGAGGGTTGTCTTAGTCAAAGTGATCAGCTGGTGACGCTGGGGTTGTGTTATGGTGACGCTGGTGTATACTATTAACCTGTCCTTCACCATAACACTGTGGTGATGCAGGCCGTAGATCATGTCTTGGATGCCCACCACTGTTACTGCGCTGGGGTAGCACCAGATCACCCAGTACCTATTAATGATGAAACACCTATAGTTACCTGTGTACGTGTTATTGGTGACTCCTGAAGTTACCTGTGTGCTTATTATTAAATACATATCTGTAGTTAACTATGTACCTGTTGATGGTAACAAAATTTTAGTTGTCCGTGTTCTTTTCTTATTATGGCACACCTGAAGTATCCTGTGTACATGTTGATGTCACACCTGCAGTTACCTGTTAATGATGACACACCTGTAGTTACCAGTGAACCTGTTGATAATGACACATCTGCAGGCACCTGCGTACCTTTTGATAATGACATATATGTAGCTCTTGATGATGATACATTTGTAGCTACCTGTGTATCTGTTGATACATTTGTAATTACTTGTGTGTCTGTTGATAATAACACACCTGTGATAAAAGGTTTTAAAAACTGACAAGTTGAATGTTGCAAAATTATCTCAGTCTCAAACTTGAAGGTTCTCAAAACCATTTATCACATGTGTCAGACACTGCAACATCATGGGATCTTGATACAAGGAATTCTTCAATACTTGCCCAACGTTTGGACGAAGACCTACTTACACCAGTGGATGGTACCGCTGTGACCCCGCCTCCTCCTGCCTCCACTCACCTGACTACAGTATATAAGCCACTTCCCCGGGCCTATGCTCTACTTTCTACAAGAGTGATGGATTGAACACACCGATTCCAGGCTGAGGGACTGATTACCTCAAACTCCTCCTCTCCTTACACCTTTCTGCTTCTTATCGGACTGATGAAGCCACTGTGTGGTGAAACGTTTCCTTAATAAAGATTCCCATACGTAGCATAAGTGTCTCAATCTCCAATAATACACCTGTGGATACCTGTTGATGAAGAAACACATGTACTTGCCTGTGTACCAGTTGATGATCCCACACTGTAGCTACCAGCTGATACTCCACACTACCACCATCACTAGCACTACCACCATCAATATCACTTCCACCATCACTATCACTAACACCATCACTATCACTTCCACCATCACTATCACTTCCACCATCACTACTATCAATACTACCATCACTACTCTCACTACCACCATCACTGTCACTACCACCATCACTATCACTACCACCATCACTACTCTCACTACCACCATCACTCCTCTAACTACCACCATCATTACTCTCACTACCGCCATCACTGTCACTACCACCATCACGATCACTACCACCGTCACTACTCTCACTACCTCCATCACTGCTCTAACTACCACCATCATTACTCTCACTACCACCATCACTACTCTCGCTACCACCGTCACTACTCTCACTACCACCATTACTATCACTACCACCATTACTGCTCTCACTACCACCGTCACTACTCTCTCTACCACCATCACTATCACTACCACCGTCACTACTCTCACTACCACCATTACTATCACTTCCACCATTACTACTCTCACTACCACCATCACTACTCTCACTACCATCATCACTATCACTACCACCATCACTACTCTCCCTACCACCGTCACTACTCTCACTACCACCATCACTACTCTCGCTACCACCATCACTATCACTACCACAGTCACTACTCTCACTACCACCATCACTATCACTCCCACCATCACTATCACCATCACTGCTCTCACTACCACCATCACTATCACTACCACCGTCACTACTCTCACTACCATCATTACTATCACTACCACTATCACTACTCTCACTACCACCGTCACTACTCTCACTACCACCATCACTATCACTACCACCGTCACTACTCTCACTACCACCATCACTACCACTACCACCGTCACTACTCTCACTACCACCATCACTATCACTACTACCGTCACTACTCTCACTACCACCATCACTATCACTACCACCATCACTACTCTCACTACCACCATCACTATCACTACCACAGTCACTACTCTCACTACCACCATCACTATCACTACTACCGTCACTACTCTCACTACCACCATCACTATCACTACCACCATCACTATCACTACCACCATCACTGCTCTCACTACCACCATTACTACTCTCACTACCACCATCACTATCACTACCACCATCACTATCACTACCACCATCACTAATCTCACTACCACCATTACTACTCTCACTACTACCATCACTATCACTATCACCATCACTGCTCTCACTACCACCATCACTACTCTCACTACCACCTTCACTATCACTACCACCATCACTGCTCTCACTACCACCATTACTACTCTCACTACCACCGTCACTATCACTACCACCATCACTATCACTACCACCATCACTATCACTACCACCGTCACTACTCTCACTACTACAATCACTACTCTCACTACCACCATCACTGCTCTCACTACCACCATCACTACTCTCACTACCGCCATCACTATCACTAACACCATCACTACCACTACCACCATCACTGCTCTCACTACAACCATTACTACTCTCACTACCACCATCACTGTCACTACCACCATCACTATCACTACCACCATCACTACTCTCACTACCACCATTACTACTCTCATTACCACCATCACTATCACTACCACAATCACTATCACTACCACCATCACTACTCTCACTACTACCATCACTACTCTCACTACCACCATCATCACAATTGCCATCACCACCACCATCACGACCATCACCGTCACCACCACCACTACCACCACCAAAACCATTGCCATCATCACCACCATCACCGTCACCACCACCGCCACCACCACTACTACCACCAACACAACCACCAACACCGCCATCAACACCACCACCACCAACACAAATATTACCAGCACCATCACCACCATCGTCTCCACCACCACAATCACCACTCTCATCACCACCACCCCACTATCATCATCACCACCACCACCAAAATTACCGCCACCGCTATCATCACCACCACCACCCCATTGAGAGACAACACAATAAGTGTCAGGGTCCCAAGACTGTTCAACTGCCTCCCAGCATACATAGGGGGATTACCAATAGACCTGTGGCTGTCTTCAAGAAGGCACTGGACAGGCACCAACCGGGCTGTGGTTCGTACGTCAGTTTGCGTGCGGTCAGCAGTAACAGCCTGGCTGATCAGACCCACACTACCATGAGGCCCGGTCTCAGACTGAGCATCGGGGGGCGTTCACCCCCGAAACCCCCTCCAGGTAAAATCTAGGCAAAACCACTACCGTCATCACCATGACCACCACCGCTATCACCACCACCACTACCACCAACACCACCACTGCCATCACCACCATCACTATCACCATTATCACTGCTCTCAACACCTTCACCACCATCATTGCTCTCACCACCACCACCAACACTATCACTGCTCTCAACACCTTCACCACCATCAGTGCTCTCACCACCACAACCACCACCAACACCACCACCAACACTATCACTGCTCTCAACACCTTCACCACTATCATTGCTCTCACCACCACCACCACCACCACCAACACTATCACTGCTCTCAACCCCTTCACCACCATCATTGCTCTCACCACCACCACCACCACCACCAACACTATCACTGCTCTCAACACCTTCACCACCATCATTGCTCTCACCACCACCACCACCAACACCACCACCAACACTATCACTGCTCTCAACCCCTTCACCACCATCATTGCTCTCACCACCACCACCATCACCAACACTATCACTGCTCTCAACCCCTTCACCACCATCATTGCTCTCACCACCACCACCATCACCAACACTATCACTGCTCTCAACCCCTTCACCACCATCATTGCTCTCACCACCATCACCAGCACCAACACTATCACTGCGCTCAACACCTTCACCACCATCATTGCTCTCACCACCATCACCAGCACCAACACCATCACTGCTCTCAACACCTTCACCACCATCATTGCTCTCACCACCATCACCAACACCAACACTGTCACTGCTCTCAACACCTTCACCACCATCGTTGCTCTCACCACCACCACCACCACCATCACCAACACTATCACTGCTCTCAACACCTTCACCACCACCACTAGCACCAACACTATCACTGCTCTCAACCCCTTCACCACCATCATTGCTCTCACCACCATCACTAGCACCAACACTATCACTGCTCTTAACCCCTTCACCACCATCATTGCTCTCACCACCATCACCAGCACCAACACTATCACTGCTCTCAACACCTTCACCACCATCATTGCTCTCAACACCATCACCAGCACCAACACCATCACTGCTCTCAACACCTTCACCACCATCATTGTTCTCACCACCATCACCAACACCAACACTGTCACTGCTCTGAACACCTTCACCACCATCGTTGCTCTCACCACCAACACCATCACCAACACTATCACTGCTCTCAACACCTTCACCACCATCATTGTTCTCACCACCACCACCACCACCATCACCACCATCACCAACACGATCACTGCTCTCAACACCTTCACCACCATCATTGTTCTCACCACCACCACCATCATTGCTCTCATCGCCACCACCACCACCACCACCACCACCACCACCACCACCACCAACACCATCACCAACACGATCACTGCTCTCAACACCTTCACCACCATCATTGTTCTCACCACCACCACCACCACCACCAACACCAACACCAACACTATCACTGCTCTCAACACCTTCACCACCATCATTGCTCTCACCACCACCACCACCACCACCACCACCAACACCAACACCAACACTATCACTGCTCTCAACACCTTCACCACCATCATTGCTCTCACCACCACCACCACCACCAACACTATCACTGCTCTCAACACCTTCACCACCATCATTGCTCTCACCACCACCACCACCACCACCAACACCACCACCAACACTATCACTGCTCTCAACACCTTCACCACCATCATTGCTCTCACCACTTCCACCACCACCAACACTGTCACTGCTCTCAACACCTTCACCACCATCATTGCTCTCACCACCACCACCACCACCAACACTATCACTGCTCTCAACACCTTCACCACCATCATTGCTCTCACCACCACCACCACCACCAACACCACCACCAACACTATCACTGCTCTCAACACCTTCACCACCATCATTGCTCTCACCACCTCCACCACCACCAACACTATCACTGCTCTCAACACCTTCACCACCATCGTTGCTCTCACCACCACCACCACCACCAACACTATCACTGCTCTCAACACCTTCACCACCATCATTGCTCTCACCACCACCACCACCACCACCACCACCATCACCAACACTATCACTGCTCTCAACACCTTCACCACCATCATTGCTCTCACCACCACCACCATCACCAACACTATCACTGCTCTCAACACCTTCACCACCATCATTGCTCTCACCACCACCACCAACACCACCACCAACACTATCACTGCTCTCAACACCTTCACCACCATCATTGCTCTCACCACCTCCACCACCACCAACACTATCACTGCTCTCAACACCTTCACCACCATCATTGCTCTCACCACCACCACCACCACCACCACCACCACCAACACTATCACTGCTCTCAACACCTTCACCACCATCATTGCTCTCACCACCACCACCACCACCAACACTATCACTGCTCTCAACACCTTCACCACCATCATTGCTCTCACCACCACCACCATCACCAACACTATCACTGCTCTCAACACCTTCACCACCATCATTGCTCTCACCACCACCACCACCACCACCACCAACACCAACACTGTCACTGCTCTCAACACCTTCACCACCATCATTGCTCTCACCACCACCACCAACACCAACACCAACACTATCACTGCTCTCAACACCTTCACCACCATCATTGCTCTCACCACCACCACCAACACCAACACTGTCACTGCTCTCAACACCTTCACCACCATCATTGCTCTCACCACCACCACCAACACCAACACTGTCACTGCTCTCAACACCTTCACCACCATCATTGCTCTCACCACCACTACCAACACCAACACTGTCACTGCTCTCAACACCTTCACCACCATCATTGCTCTCACCACCACCACCAACACCAACACTGTCACTGCTCTCAACACCTTCACCACCATCATTGCTCTCACCACCACCACCACCACCACCACCAACACCAACACTGTCACTGCTCTCAACACCTTCACCACCATCATTGCTCTCACCACCACCACCAACACCAACACCAACACCAACACTATCACTGCTCTCAACACCTTCACCACCATCATTGCTCTCACCACCACCACCAACACCAACACCAACACCAACACCAACACTGTCACTGCTCTCAACACCTTCACCACCATCATTGCTCTCACCACCACCACCAACACCACCACCAACACCAACACCAACACTGTCACTGCTCTCAACACCTTCACCACCATCATTGCTCTCACCACCACCACCAACACCACCACCAACACCACCACCAACACTGTCACTGCTCTCAACACCTTCACCACCATCATTGCTCTCACCACCACCACCAACACCACCACCACCACCAACACTGTCACTGCTCTCAACACCTTCACCACCATCATTGCTCTCACCACCACCACCACCACCACCACCAACACCAACACTGTCACTGCTCTCAACACCTTCACCACCATCATTGCTCTCACCACCACCACCAACACCAACACTGTCACTGCTTTCAACACCTTCACCACCATCATTGCTCTCACCACCACCACCAACACCAACACCAACACCAACACCAACACTGTCACTGCTCTCAACACCAACATGAACATCTGGACGAGAACATATACTAAGGTAATTTGTCTGGCGCTCAGCAGACGGTGGATCAAGTCTCCGTCACGTCTTGCAATGAATAACCCGCATGGGTTTAGCGCTTAACAAGAATAAAAAAAAACAGAACAACATGTACACCATCACTGCTGTTAAGGTTCACAAGAGCAACAGTGAAGGACTAACCCTCGTGATGGCTGCAGCTCTTGGACCACCTCACTCATACCAGTGTCATTCACACCAGTATCACTCGCACCAGTGTCATTCACACCAGTATCACTCGCACCAGTGTCATTCACACCAGTATCACTCGCACCAGTGTCATTCACACCAGTATCACTCATACCAGTGTCATTCACACCAGTGCCACTCACACCAGTGTCACTCACACTAGTGCCATTCATACCAGTGTCACTCACACCAGTGTCATTCACACCAATGTCACATCAGTGTCATTCACACCAGTGTCAGTCGCACCAGTGCCACTCTCACCAGTGTCACTCACACTAGTGCCATTCATACCAGTGTCGCTCATACCAGTGTCATTCACACCAGTGTAACTCACACCAGTGCCACTCACACCAGTGTCACTCACACCAGTGTCACTCACACCGGTGTCACTCACACCAGTGTCACTCACACCAGTGTCACTCACACCAGTGTCACTCACACCGGTGTCACTCACACCAGTGTCACTCACACCGGTGTCACTCACACCAGTGTCACTCACACCAGTGCAACTCACACCAGTGTCACTCACACCAGTGTCATTCACACCAGTGTCATTCACACCAGTGTCACTCACACCAGTGTCACTCACACCAGTGTCATTCACACCAGTGTCACTCACACCAGTGTCACTCACACCAGTGTCACTCACACCGGTGTCACTCACACCAGTGTCACTCACACCGGTGTCACTCACACCAGTGTCACTCACACCAGTGCAACTCACACCAGTGTCACTCACACCAGTGTCACTCACACCGGTGTCACTCACACCAGTGTCACTCACACCAGTGCAACTCACACCAGTGTCACTCACACCAGTGTCACTCACACCGGTGTCACTCACACCAGTGTCACTCACACCAGTGCAACTCACACCAGTGTCACTCACACCAGTGTCATTCACACCAGTGTCATTCACACCAGTGTCACTCACACCAGTGTCACTCACACCAGTGTCATTCACACCAGTGTCACTCACACCAGTGTCACTCACACCAGTGTCATTCACACCAGTGTCATTCACACCAGTGTAACTCACACCAGTGCCACTCACACCAGTGTCACTCACACCAGTGTCACTCACACCGGTGTCACTCACACCAGTGTCACTCACACCAGTGTCACTCACACCAGTGTCACTCACACCGGTGTCACTCACACCAGTGTCACTCACACCGGTGTCACTCACACCAGTGTCACTCACACCAGTGCAACTCACACCAGTGTCACTCACACCAGTGTCATTCACACCAGTGTCATTCACACCAGTGTCACTCACACCAGTGTCACTCACACCAGTGTCATTCACACCAGTGTCACTCACACCAGTGTCACTCACACCAGTGTCACTCACACCGGTGTCACTCACACCAGTGTCACTCACACCGGTGTCACTCACACCAGTGTCACTCACACCAGTGCAACTCACACCAGTGTCACTCACACCAGTGTCACTCACACCGGTGTCACTCACACCAGTGTCACTCACACCAGTGCAACTCACACCAGTGTCACTCACACCAGTGTCACTCACACCGGTGTCACTCACACCAGTGTCACTCACACCAGTGCAACTCACACCAGTGTCACTCACACCAGTGTCATTCACACCAGTGTCATTCACACCAGTGTCACTCACACCAGTGTCACTCACACCAGTGTCATTCACACCAGTGTCACTCACACCAGTGTCACTCACACCAGTGTCATTCACACCAGTGTCATTCACACCAGTGTCACTCACACCAGTGTCACTCACACCGGTGTCACTCACACCAGTGTCACTCACACCGGTGTCACTCACACCAGTGTCACTCACACCAGTGCAACTCACACCAGTGTCACTCACACCAGTCTCATTCACACCAGTCTCATTCACACCAGTCTCATTCACACAAGTGTCATTCACACCAGTGTCACTCACACCAGTGTCATTCACATTCTTGTCACACCAGTGTCATTCACACCAGTGTCACTCACACCAGTGTCATTCACATTCTTGTCACACCAGTGTCATTCACACCAGTGTCACTCACACCAGTGTCATTCACATTCTTGTCACACCAGTGTCATTCACACCAGTGTCACTCACACCAGTGTCATTCACACCAGTGTCACTCACACCAGTGTCATTCACATTCTTGTCACACCAGTGTCATTCACACCAGTGTCACTCACACCAGTGTCATTCACACCAGTGTCACTCACACCAGTGTCAGTCACACCAGTGTCAGTCACACCAGTGCCACACCAGTGTCACACCAACGTCATTCACACCAGTGTCACTCACACCAGTGTCACTCACACTAGTGTCACTCACACCAGTGTCATTCACACTAGTGTCACACCAGTGTCATTCACACAAGTGTCACACCAGTGTCACACCAGAGTCATTCACACCAGTGTCACTCACACCAGTGTCACTCACACCAGTGTCGCTCACACCAGTGTCATTCACACCAGTGTCACACCAGTGTCATTCACACCAGTGTCACTCACTCCAGTGTCACTCACACCAGTGTCATTCACACCAGTGTCACTCACACCAGTGTCACTCACACCAGTGTCACTCACACCAGTGTCACTCACACCAGTGTCATTCACACCAGTTTCATTCACACAAGTGTCACTCACACCAGTGTCATTCACACCAGTGTCACTCACACAAGAGTCACTCACACCAGTGTCACTCACACTAGTGTCATTCACACCAGTGTCATTCAGACCAGTGTCACTCACACCAGTGTCATTCACACCAGTGTCACTCACACAAGAGTCACTCACACCAGTGTCACTCACACTAGTGTCATTCACACCAGTGTCATTCAGACCAGTGTCACTCACACCAGTGTCATTCACACCAGTGTCACTCACCAGTGTCACTCACCAGTGTCACTCACACTAGTATCATTCAAACCAGTGTCACTCACACTAGTGTCACACAAGTGTCACTCACACCAGTGTCACTCACACCAGAGTCACTCACACCAGTGTCACTCACACCAGTGTCATTCACACCAGTGTCATTCAGACCAGTGTCACTCACACCAGTGTCACTCACACCAGTGTCACTCACACCAGAGTCACTCACACCAGTGTCACTCACACCAGTGTCATTCACACCAGTGTCATTCAGACCAGTGTCATTCACACCAGTGTCACTCACCAGTGTCACTCACCAGTGTCACTCACACTAGTATCATTCAAACCAGTGTCACTCACACTAGTGTCACACAAGTGTCATTCACACCAGTGTCACTCACACCAGAGTCACTCACACCAGTGTCACTCACACCAGTGTCATTCACACCAGTGTCATTCAGACCAGTGTCACTCACACCAGTGTCACTCACACCAGTGTCATTCACACCAGTGTCATTCATACCAGTGCCATTCTCACCAGTGTCAGTCACACCAGTGTTATTCACACCAGTGTCACTCACACCAGCTTCACACCAGTGTCACTCACACCAATGCCACTCACACTAATGTCACTCACACCAGTTTCACACCAGTGTCACTCACACCATTGTCACTCACACCAGTGTCACTCACACTAGTATCATTTACATCAGTGTCACTCATACCAATGTCACTCACACCAGTGTCACACCAGTGTGACACCAGTTTCACTCACACCAGTGTCACTCATACCAGTGTCACTCACACCAGTGTCACTCACATCAGTGCCATTCACACCCGTGTCATTCACTCCAGTGTCACTCACTCCAGTGTCACTCCAGTGTCACTCACACCAGTGTCACTCACACCAGTGTCACACCAGTGTCACTCACTCCAGTGTTATTCACACCAGTGTCACTCAAGTGTCACTCACACCAGTGTCACTCCAGTGTCACTCACACCAGTGTCACTCCAGTGTCACTCACACGAGTGTCACTCCAGTGTCACTCACACCAGTGTCACTCACTCCAGTGTTATTCACACCAGTGTCACTCCAGTGTCATTCACACCAGTGTCACTCACTCCAGTGTTATTCACACCAGTGTCACTCCAGTGTCACTCACACCAGTGTCACTCACTCCAGTGTTATTCACACCAGTGTCACTCCAGTGTCATTCACACCAGTGTCACTCCAGTGTCACTCACACCAGTGTCACTCCAGTGTCACTCACACCAGTGTCACTCCAGTGTCACTCTCAGTACTCAGCACCAGGTACATAAACACTGAAAGATACGTAAGAACAACAGTGAAGGACTCACCCTTCTGGTGGTTGTAGCTCCTGGGCCACATTACAGGCATGACTCACTAAAGCATCACTCACATCAGTCAGCTTGAGCGTCACCCACTGTGTGCTGGGTAGTGACATCAACGCTGCTGGGGACACTTCTGCTGGTACACTCACTCCTGTACAAATACACTATTCTGTCAATTGCTGTGTGCACAGAGTATATTACATTTTATCAAGCATTTTTTACACAACTATTGGCATGCTCTCTCGACCAGTGAATTAACAATTCAGATTATAGCAGTTCTGGGGCCCCTTTATTGTCCAGTTTAATCCACCAATTAAGAGAGAGCACGCTTAAAGGCAGACTTTCGCCTACCTGTTTAAACCACTTATTGCTTTGAATGACTCTTGTTTATTTCATAATAATACTGCTAACTTGTTATGATAGCACTGTAAATATTGTAAATAAATAGTGAATTAATACATGGGCAAAGAAATCTACCCCTGCTGTGTTTGTCTTACCCTAATCTTACTCTCTCGATTGCTGTATATTGCTGACGTTTTTACGGCCAGGTGCTACAGGCCTTAAATGCTTCCTATTTCCTAATATGGAATTCTGTCTGGAAGCCTTTGTTTTCTCTGCATTGCGATGCAGTCCAGAGAAAACAATGCAGCTCACTCCACTCAGGTAATTTCTCATTCCTATGAAATCGGTCAAACAGAAGTCGGTGACACTGACTTGGCTGTAGTTATTAAGGTAATTACGTTATATTGAGAATGAGTGATTTGTGATCACTTTACCCAACCTCATCATTAACCTCTGTACAGTCCTCGCAGATAGTGGTGCCATATATATTATGTACATATTTCTTTTTCATATAATTTTTGGTGCTGATTTTCTTAATAGCTAAAATGAAAATCTAATGACTTATATTAGTTTATGCACGCAAGTAGACTGTAACAACTACACCTCTCATTGTGCTCATCGAATGAGAATTTCGATTGGCTGCCAATACTGCAAACTACCTGCCTGCTTGTTTCGTGGTTGGTGCCTGGCATAAGCTGGCACTAGTCACCCAACAATGTCTCTGCTAGGCATACCTTGCTCTCTCTTTCTCTCTCTCTCTCTCTCTCTCTCTCTCTCTCTCTCTCTTCCTCCAGTATTGTTCCTCACAGAGGAAACACCTCCTCACCATTTCTCTGTTTGGGAGAATGCTGTTTTCTTCAACTCATGTTATTTAGACTCTTGTTTTCGGTAGAGTATGTCTCCATTGGTGAGCCAAGACCAGCTTCTCATAATACTGTGCAGCTCAGTTTACAGAGCATTATTTAGACTTAGTGATATTTGATGTTTTCAAAGGTTGTGTGTCGTGAGACACTCTATATCTCCCGTCCCGAGTTCAACTCTCAACCTACATTGTTCTGGCCTCTGCGCACTGTTGTAGTCAGAAATTCGAATTGCTGATCTCAATTTCAATTATATGGGAGTTTTATACCTTTTAGGGAGGATGTGCCATGCAATATGGACAGTATGACAATACATTTACAGAACAGCAATATTGCTCAAAATAGGAGTAAACAGCACAGCGTCAGGCAAGGAATCAAGGAGACCAAAATGACCCTAAGTGGGGACCCGGAGTATACCTGGAGAGGGTTTCGGGAGTCAACACCCCTGCAGCCCAGTCAGTGACCAGGCCTTGGATCAGGGCCTGATCAGCCAGACTGTTACTGTTAGCCACACATAAACCGACATACGAACCACAGCCCAGCTGGTCAGGTACTGACTTTAGGTGCCTGTCCAGAACCTCCCTGGTGCCTTGACATGGTAGAACCTCTCCAGGCAGTACAGGTTCCAAACAAGGCCAATATCATCAAAGTACCACACTTGGCTCTACTCTAAGGATAGCGAGATGCGATATTCTACACCACAAGACGGGCAGCATGCAGCAGCTTCACTCTGGCAGTAGGTACATCTGAGATCATTTATTCCTACGATGACTTGAGTCTGGAACATGTTCGTAGAACATAATGATATCAGCGAAATAAATTCAGTTGATCAACTGAAATTGCTGGCCCACAGATGGCTCCAACTTCATCTTGTTCCCCTACTTGTATGTCTTATAACAATAAAATGGCTCTCAAATGAGCTGCTGTAGGAAACAACTCTTAGCTTGTAAATAAAGTTAGGAACCCTTACCCTAACCTTGTCAAACTGTGTAAAAAAAAAAATCTGACGCTTCTCGCCACAATTTGAACATCTAGATTCTGTAGCTTCACTTTTCTTAAATTTATCAAAGCAATCCTTGGTTGGGTGAGACTCGTGCAAATGCCGCATACTTCTTTAAACTGCCAAACAGCGCTAAGGTGGTTGTACCTCTGGCACCTGAAACACCTTGAAGGTTCTGGGTTGTACATCTTAACCTTGGTATGTCCCCCAGCAACCCAGATCCATTTGTGCTGCGAGACGTCCTCTATGCTGGATCAGGACCTGCCTCATAGGCACGTTGCCGTCCTACTTGGCTTAGAGCCACTCAACTTTCAGAATGTTTTTGTTGCCATTGATTGCATCGAGAGGCTTGTCTATCAGATAGCACATTAGAACGCCTTTTGTTACCGGCTCTGTGGATTTTAGTTCTGTGAGAACAAGTGGTAATTCAAGGTCGTTCACCTTCTACAGTACCCCAGAATTCTTTGTTGCGGGGAGTGAGAATAAACTCTCCTTTTTAAATTTGGGGACACTGATATCTTCAGATCATATTTTCACTCCAGGGAAATTATAGGAGCATACGCGGTGTCATGGTGTCCTCTGTTGATGAGTCTGAATTTGTTGCTTATGGATATTTTAGCTTGACCAGTTAGCGAAGAAACACTATGCCTCCCCTTGGACTTTGAAGATATAACTTCCTGCCAACCTTTGCCATACGGTATTTCTGTGGTAGGGAAGGGTATTTCTTCACACCAATCTCGCTGGCAAGGCTGATTTCACTTGTATCACTGTCCCAAGAGCCCAGGGAGTCCAGCGAGTGGTCTTGAGGGGCGTGGCAAATTAATTTTGGGTGTGATTTATAGGCCCCCAAACCTTGATAGGGAGGGCAGTAAGCTGTATTGGGATGAAATTTATAAGGCATCTAGATATGAAAATGTTGTGATAATGGGAGATTTTAACTTTAGACAAGTTGATTGGAACAATATGACAGGAAATCTTGAGTCTAGTGACTTTCTTGATACGGTTCAGGATTGCTTTTTAGAACAGGTTGTGACAGAACCAACTAGAGGAAACAATCTGCTTGACTTGGTTCTTGCCAACAAAGATTCACTAATTAATAATCTTTAGGTTAATGATGAGCTTGGGGAAAGTGATCACAAATCACTTAGTTTCAATATATCATGGAATTACCCAGATAACTGCAATCAAATCTCTGTCCCAGATTCTCACTTGGCCGACTTCATGGGACTGAAAAATTACCTGGGTGGGCTAAACTGGGATGTCCTGACTATGGGTCAGGTAGGTGATCTTGGTTGCCAATATGACGTTTTCCAGAGCATAGTTCTAGCTGCCCAGACGACTTTTGTTCCGAGTAGGGAAATTAGATCTAACAAAAATGATCCCAAATGGATGAACAATAGATTAAAACATCTCATTGGTCAAAAGAGAGGTATATATAGGCGTATCAAAAGAGGGGATGGGCAGTTAAGAAATCAATATATTAAAGAGAGAAATAAAGAAAGTAATAAGAAAAACAAAGAGATTATGAGGCTAAGGTCGCAAGGGATTCAAAGACTAACCCAAAAGGGTTCTTTCAGGAATACAGAAGTAAGATTAGGGACAAGATTGGCCCACTTAACAGTAACTCTGGTCAGATCACTGACAGTGATAAGGATGTGTGAAATTCTCAATACCTACTTCCTCTCAGTTTTCACCCAGGAAAATACTAGCGATATTCCTGAAATAATAGATTATGTAGAACAGGATAATAAACTATGTACGATTGTGGTAACTAGTGACATGGTCTTCAGAAAAATAGAGAAACTAAAACCTAATAAATCCCCAGGCCCTGATGAACTGTTTGCAAGGGTGTTAAAGGAATGTAAAGAGGAACTTAGCATACCTTTGGCTAATCTTTTTAACATATCACTACAAACTGGCATAGTGCCTGATAAGTGGAAAATGGCAAATGTAATACCTATTTACAAGGCAGGTGACAGGTCCTTGGCCTCGAACTATAGACCAATAAGTCTTACCTCCGTAGTGGGAAAATTTATGGAATCAATAATTGCCGAAGCAATTCGTAGCCATCTTGACAGGCACAGATTGAGTAATGAATCTCAACACGGTTTTACAAAGGGGCGTTCCTGTCTTACGAATTTACTAACTTTTTTCACTAAGGTGTATTAGAGATTTTGCCACCGAAGTGGCTAGTTTATTGTGCACCCCATATCCATCCTGTGGACGGTAGCGCGAGAGCATATGGATACACAAAAGGCCTAGGAACTAGGCCCCAAAGGGTTAACAGGAATACATATGGATTTATATCTACATATCTATAGTTCACTTATCTGTTACAAGCAAATTTAGGAAATTTGCTTAGTATATCTGGTATCTTATTTTCATTAATAAGATATCTTGACATGTCACATAGGTTATTATACTGTCTGTCTCTGTATTCCTCAATAAGTGGACAATTAAGCACATAGTGTTCAAGAGAGTGACCATATGCCTGATCACATAATTTACATTTAGTTTGATCATCATCTGTGTGTCTCCCAAACTGCCAGAAGTACTTGTAACCAAGCCTAAGCCTGGCCACTACAACATCAGTCAGTCTGTTCACATTGCAAGTTGCTCCATAAACATACTTATCTACGTTCATGTTATCATAGTGGGTTATAGATCTACTCAGGCTTCTAACTGCATTCCTATAACAATCATTTTCATTATTTACTTCTCTCCTAATATTATTCCTAATGCTAGACACAGTTATACCAAAGTTATATTCTACGTTCTCCTTCTCGATACTCTTCTTGGCTAACATATCAACTTTATCATGAAGGAGTAATCCAATGTGTGATGGGATCCATAGCAATTGTACATTAATTCCTTTGTCCCTAATTTTTGAGTATCTATACCTGGCTTCCCCAATGAGCATGTTGTTGGAGTCATTATATGAGTCAAGAGCCTTCAGTGATGACATAGAATCAGTAATGATGATAGAGTCAAGCTCAGTGTCATAGGTTAGCTTTAGCGCCATTA
The DNA here is from genome assembly GCF_038502225.1 of Cherax quadricarinatus. NCBI lineage: Eukaryota > Metazoa > Arthropoda > Malacostraca > Decapoda > Parastacidae > Cherax > Cherax quadricarinatus. Next base: position 20,944,584 of record NC_091322.1, read on the forward strand.
GGATTGCAAACAATTCAGTTTGCAGTGTAGACGCCCAGTTGTTAATTCTTATGCCTAACTCAACAAATTTATTATCGTTCTTAACTAGGGAGGTGGCAACAAGAGCAGATGCAGCCCTGCCAGAAGACTCCTGTTTAGATCCATCAGTGTATATAACTTGTGATAACTTGTTACTACCAGCTAGGTGAGAAATTTCTTCTTGAGCAGTTGCTCTAACAAGAGATTTAAGGAAGGGATTACTAGCAATGAGCTTCTTGGGAGGGACTAAGGTGTATGAGGAGGTAGATCATGGTAATGAGTATGATATTGTGTGACTCACGAAATCGTAATGACACGATTGCAAACAAACCATACCCCGGCCGGGATTGAACCCGCGGTCAGAGAGTCTCAAAACTCCATCCCGTCGCTTTAGCCACTAGACCAGCTAGTCACAATAAGATTCGTCCAACTAGGTATATTTCTACACCATAGGAAGGTTAGCACAGGCACCACTGTGACCACAAATGCAAGTTTTTACAGACGAATCTCCAGCTAGCGTGGCCGTGAGGAACTCTAGCTCAAGTCCCTTCACGGCAGTGAAGGGACTTGAGCTAGGTTCAATCCCGGCCGGGGTATGGTTTATGATATTGTGTATATGGACTTCAGTAAGGCTTTCGATAGAGTTCCACATCAGAAGCTATTGGGGAAACTAAAGGCGCACGGAATAGGAGGAGAAATTTTTTCCTGGGTAGAGGCATGGCTGACAAATAGGCAGCAGAGAGCTTGCATAAATGGAGAGATATCAGAATGTGGGCACGTCACAAGCGGTGTTCCTCAGGGGTCAGTGTTGGGCCCGTTGTTGTTCACAATTTACATAAACGACATAGATGAGGGAATAAATAGCGACATAAGCAAATTTGCTGATGACACCAAAATAGGCTGTCCAATTCATTCTAATGAGGAAACTAGAGCACCCCAGGATGATTTGAATAGACTGATACAATGGTCGGAGAAGTGGCAGATGTAGTTTAATACTGACAAATGCAAAGTTCTAAATGTTGGACAGGAAAATAACCATGCTACATATAAACTAAATAATGTAGATTTTAATACTAATGATTGCGAAAAGGATTTGGGAGTTCTGGTTAGCAGTAATCTACAACCAAGAAAACAGTGCATTAGTGTTCGCAATAAAGCTAACATAATTCTTGGCTTCATATCTAGAAGTATAAATAATAGAAGTCCTCAGGTTGTTCTTCAACTCTATATATCCTTGGTTAGGCTTCATTTAGACTATGCTGCTCAGTTCTGGTCACCGTATTACAGAATGGATATAAATGCTCTGGAAAACGAACGTACAGAGGAGGATGACAAAGATGATCCCATGTATCAGAAATCTTCCATATGAGGATAGACTGAGGGCCCTGAATCTGCACTCTCTCGAAAGGCATAGAATTAGGGGGGATATGATCGAGGTGTATAAATGGAAAACAGGAATAAATAAATGGGATGTAAATAGCGTGCTGAAAATTTCCAGCCAAGACAGGACTTGCAGCAATGGTTTCAAGTTGGAAAAATTCAGATTCAGGAATGGTATAGGAAAGCACTGGTTTGGTAATAGAGTTGTGGATGAGTGGAACAAACTCCCGAGTACAGTTATTGAGGCTAAAACGTTGTGTAGTTTTAAAAATAGGTTAGATAAATACATGAGTAGGCATGGGTGGGTGAGAGTTGGACCTGACTAGCTTGTGCTGCTGGGTCTGGTGCCGTGCTCCATCCTTGAGTGGCGGTGACCAGACTGGGTGGGTCATTGGGCTTATCGGGGGGTCATTGGGCTTATCCGGGGGGGTCATTGGGCTTATCCGGGGGGGGGGGGGGACATGGACCTGCTCCGCATGGGTCAGTAGGCCTGTTGCAGTGTTCCTTCTTTCTTATGTTCTTATGTTCAGCAGAACTGCGCCCCACATTGCCAAATCCAAGTCCTCGGTTGAGCCCTTGAAACATCTTGACCTCTTCCTTTCGGAAGTCATATGCTTCCTTGTGCCTGTCTCGGACTGTTTATGTGCGACTCCGTGAGACCTGGAGGTGACGTACAAACAATGCAAGGACACAGAGGGTTTATATAGGTATAGATTGAGGAGCAGAGGATAACATAATCGTTGTAGGCAGTAAGAGTAGTAGTGGTAGCAGCTATGTGATCCCGGGGTTTATTGTTTTAAGAAGAATTCTTTGCTAATAAATAATAAATAAGTAGTAATATCTTTATTTCTTCAAGTACATGTACAAGATATACAGGCGTAGCTGACATCAATGACATACTACTATACAGAAAGCCGCTTGTTATGCAGAGCATTTCGGGAAAATTAGGTCAGTTTTGTCTCAGGATGTGACCCAAGTCCTAATGTTTTCCAGCCGTACCAGGGATTCGATCTCAGAACCTCAGTGTTTGAGCTGAGTGCGCTAGCGATCGAGCTATGGGACACCATACTTTAGAGATGGTGAGTACAACACCAGAATTCCGCCAACCACTTTATGAAATTCATCGACGTCCGACAAGTGATTAAAGAACACAATTTCCTTAGACTTAAATGCCTTGAATCATCATTAATCGCTGTCTCTAAAACAAATAGAATGAAGGCATCTTCACCATCTCTAAAGTATTAGCAAAAATTCTCATCAAAACAAGCCCTTCCGTCACATAGCTGCTACTGCCACCACCACAAGTATTGCAACTACCAATACTATTACCGCCAAAATTAGTACTACTATTACCTACAACGATTATAATATGCTTTGCACCTCACTCACTCTGTTCCCTTATTGTTTGTATTGGTTTGACAATGCTCCTGGAGAGTGCAATGTTGCCACAGTGAATTGTCACAGTAGTTGCATATGGCATGCTACAAGTATGTTATAGATTGTAGATTGATGGACTGAACACATCGACTCCAGGCTGAGGGACTGATTACCTCATACTCCTCCTCTCCTTACGCCTTCCTCTTTGTATTGGACTGATGAAGCCACTGTGTGGCGAAACGTTTCCTGAATAAAGATTCCCATATGCTGCATAAGTGTCTCAATCTTCAACTTGTCGGTTTTTCAAACCATTCATCACAAGTATGTTATATTTTATTCGGTGTATGTCACATTCCCGTTTAGGCTGCCTACTGACCAGTGAACCAGGTGCTAAGGATTTAACGATCAACAGAGGCACCATCGTTATATTAGTACCTTGGTTCACTGGTCATTATAGATAAGTCTGCCAAAGCTGTGAAGCAGTATGGTTCACTTGTGACACACGAATTGGCAGACTTGTCTAGGGCTGCTGGTCATACATGGTGCATTCTCTGGCTCTTGCATTTTGCCTCCTTGGTTCACCATGGTGTACACTTATTCCTACATTACTGTACATATTGTAAATAGTGTACATACTCTAAATACCAGCATGTCTATTTAGTGCAGGAAATACAAGTCATATGCTGCTGTTGAGTTTGGCCAACTCTAGCACCAACGAAGTTGACTCGCCCTAAGACAAACCCGATTCTCCACCTGTTTCACAAAATTACTGGTCTGATTCCCACATTACAAAGGAACCGAAGCCTGCAGTAGCATAGATCTTAGTTTGGTACGCCATATTATTTTCTTCAGCCTTAAATTTGTTGCGAATACTTTCACGAAGCTGAGCGGCAGTAAGAGTTCGTTGATATTCTATTTCAATGGAACAAACAATTCGCCAGCAGCTCTGTAGAGACAGTCTGGGCTAATTTAGTAGAGTATACTCAGACACCACTTGCCTAACACGTGTTGCTGGCATAACCCACTACAAGAAAACGCTGTTTGCAATATATGTAACATGTAGTAACAGCACAGTATCACTTGCATGATACACACAATGCTGAAAGCGATAACAAGGATCACGCACTGCTAAAAGCGATACAAGAGACAATCTGAAAGATATTACGACCAGCTCCGGCTCCTGGTCACGCCCCATCTTGCTAACACAGGTGTAGTATGGCCCACGCGCCTGGTTGTAATAGGAAAGTGGAGCAATCAAAACTCAACAGCAGTACATGACTTGAATTTCCTTCATCAAATAGACAAACTAGTATTTACAATAGGTACACTATTTACAATATGTACAGTATTGTAAGAGTAAGTGAATCAATGAAACAAAATGCATAACCAAAAAAGTAAAATGCAAGAGCCAGTGTACCACCACCTGCAACCTTGAGGACTATAGAATGCTTTGCAGGCATCTTCTCCCATCCATCCTTCCTCGAGTACTCGTAGGGGACGTCTCGCATTGGGCCAGAAGATTAGCTCAAATGGGCTGTAACCTATAGATTCCTGAACAGTTTCTCTCATTATGAACAGCAACAGAGGAAGTGATTCATCCCAGTCTGTATGAAAATGCATGCGAAAGGTTCTCATCATAGCTTTTAAAGTTCAGTGAAATCTTTCCAAGGCGCCCTGTGACTGAGAATGATAGGCTGTCAATAAATAGTTGGTAATTAATACCCAGCCTAGTTAAAGCTTCACTGAATGATTTTGCTGTAAAATTAGTACCCTGGTCACTTTGGGTAGACTTTGGAATTCCAAAATAGGTAATAAATTTAGTATAAGGTTTAAGAATGGCTTAGTATTTATACTATACATTTGGATTGCTTCCCGATATCTAGTAACTTTGTTCATGATTGTGAACAAATACTTGTTACCTTACTTTGCTTTTGGTAATTGTCCCACACAGTCAATAATTAGCTCAGGAAAGGCTTCTCCATCTGCAGGTATGGGATGAAATGGTATGGGTCTAATGGAGTGACCAGGTTTATCTATTTTTTGAAATTGTACTCACCTAGTTGTGGTTGCAGGTTCCACAACTCCTGGCCCCGCCTCTTCATTGGTCGCTACTAAGTCACTTTTCTTGCTCCATGAGCTTTATCATACCTCTTCTTAAAGCTGCCTCCACTACATCACTTCCCAGACTGTTCCGCTGTGATTGAAGAAATACTTCCAGAAATTGAAAGAAATTCGAAATATTTCTTCTGATATGCCAAAAAAAAGTCTAAAATCACTTCTAGTATAGGCCCCCTGCTCAGACAAGACGGATCCTACACAGACGACAACAAAGAAATGAGCGAGATACTGAAATCGCAGTATAACTCAGTGTTCAGCTAGCCACTAACCAGTTTAAAGATAGACAATCCAAACAATTTTTTCATGAATGAGCCTCAAAACCCTGCCAATGTAGGCTAGATTTATGACATAACCCTAAGTCCACTAGAATTTGAGAAAGCCATCGACGACATGCCCATGCACTCTGTGAAGGCTTACTCAGCCCTGTAACAACTTCAGACAGTATTACCAAGGCTGGCTCCTCCTCAGGAAAATTAATGAATATAAAAAGAAATAATAATTCACAAAGATAAACACTTTATTATTTATTAAAACAAACATAAAACAATAAAACATGACAGGTAAATCCTATTTGAAAGAAAAATGAAAAATTAAATGAATAAAATAACATTTGAACTCAACGCTAATAAATATAGGGGTGTCTGGTGTTGGTGACACTGAGTGTTGTTGAAATCGTAGCAGTTGCTGATGATGGGGGGGGGAGGGGTCGCAGGTGTTGGTTACAACCCACCGGTTCATTCTTCACAGTATAGCCGTGAGTATTCTATCCTGATGACAGGAAAGCAGGTTCTTTACCGCTGCAGTGATGAGGGGTTACGTCCTGCAATTTCATACAGGTGCACAGGTAATTAAATCCAAAAAGGGGAAGTCTCAGGACGTTAGTCCATCTCCATCAATTCTACTCGTTGATTGACAGGTGACCCTCTCTGTCATTCAAGCTGGAAAGATAGACATGTTACCCACTGCTTAAGAAATCACTCTCCATGATAAGTACAATACCTAAAAGATGTGGTGATTATTACAACAGTCACCTTAGAGCAAGACTGAAATGACTAAGTTTATTATTGGTCAAAAGTGAAGCTTTCAACCAATAAATCCACTAGAATACAAGGCAGGCATGTACTTACAGTAGTGCTGGGAGCTGTGAGTCTAGTGATTACTGTTTGGACTGGAGCCCCACACGTCACCTTTCGGGGGGGGGAAGAAGGAGGGGAAGGGATAGTGGGAGCTAGACTGACCCTACCTTAACAAGCAGCCGGCAATCAAACTATCACTTTAGGGGTGGGGGAGAAAAGGCGGGAATAGCGGGAGCTCGACTTACCCTACCTTAACAAGTAGCCGGCAATGAAACTATTGTTACTGTATACTCCCTCGCTACTCCTATCTATTGAACTTTTCCCTCACACACTCAGCCCCAGGCCAAGACTCGTGGAACTCGTTGTTCATTAAAAACTGAAAGAAACCCCTCTCACGGGCCCTAAGTATGCTATGGAGAAGGAGCTTAGACACAGGCAAGATTCCAGTCACTAAAAACAACAGATATAGCCCCACTCCATGAAGGTGGCAGCAACGCAGTAGCTAAGAACTATAGACCAATAGCTTTAACGTCCCTCATAATAAAAATCTTTGAAAGAGTTCTAAGAAGCAGGATAGCAAACCACCTGGACTCCCAAAAATTGCACAACCCAGGGCAACATGGTTTCAGAGCAGGTCTCTCCTGCCTTTCGCAACTGCTTGACCACTATGATATGGTCCTAGATGCACTGGAAAACAAACAGAATGCGGATGTAGTATACACAGATTTTGCAAAAGCCTTTGACAAGTGCGACCATGGTGTAATAACATACAAAATTCGTGCTAAAGGGATAACCGGCAAAGGGGCAGATGGATCTTCAACTTTCTAACCAATTGCACACAAAGAGTAGGGGTAAACAGAGTTAAGTCAGATGCTGCCACAGTGAAGAGCTCTGTCCCACAAGGCACAGTACTCGCACCTATCCTGTTCCTTATTCTCATATCAGACATAGACAGAGATGTAAACCACAGCACTGTATCATCTTTTGCAGACGATACTAGGGTCTGCATGAGAATGCCATCCATTGAGGACACGGCAAAGCTCCAAGAAGATATAAACCAAGTTTTCCAATGGGCAACAGAGAACAATATGATGTTCAATGAAGACAAATTCCAACTACTCCGTTATGGAAAACTGGAGGAAATAATAACTAGGACTGAGTATACTACAAACTCCAATCACACAATAGAGCGGAAAAGTAATGTGAAGGACCTGGGTGTGGTAATGTCCGAAAACCTCACCTACAAGGACCACAACCGTGCCACTATCACATCTGCTAGGAAACTGATAGGATGGATAATGAGAACATTCAAGACAAGAGATACTAATCCATTGATGATCCTTTTTAAATCACTTATTCTCTCTAGGCTGGAATACTACTGTACATTAACATCCCCATTCAAGGCAGGTGAAATTGCAGAACTAGAGAATGTACAGAGAACCTTTACTGCACATATAAGTTCCATCAAACACCAAGCACCTGGAAGCACTTGACTTGTACTCACTAGAACGCAGGCGAGAGAGATATATCATAATCTACACCTGGAAGATTCTGGAGGGACTGGTCCCTAATATGCACACAGCAATCACTCCATACGAAAGCAAAAGACTTGGCAGGCAATGCAACATACCCCCAGTGAAAAGTAGGGGCGTCACTGGTACACTAAGAGAAAACTAAATAAGTGTCCGGGGCCCAAGACTGTTCAACAGCCTCCCACCAGCAATAAGGGGCATTACGGGAAGACCCCTGGTTGTCTTCAAGAGGGAACTGGACAGATACCTAAAGACGGTGCCGGATCAGCCGGGCTGTGGTTCGTACGTTGGATTGCATGCGGCCAGCAATAACAGCCTGACATACACGGTGTACAGGGTCATGAACAATTCATTACTGAGACGTTGGAATGCTATTCTTAGATTCGCTAGGCGCCCATATGCTGCAGCAGTTATTTGGTTGATGTGCACTTCAGATGTGCCCGGTGTTATACTCACCCCTTGAGTGAGGTTTGTAGTCTCTTGCCCCCTAGACTGTACTCTGTCTGCGATCTTCTTTGCCCTTCTCCAGTCTTCATGACTTTGCACTTGGTGGGGGTTGAACTCCAGGAGCCACTTTCTGGACCAGGCTTGCAGCCTGTTCAGATCCCTTTGAAAAAGGAGGTTCTACTTCTTCAGGAGGAAAATAGGATGCTGAAGCGAAGCTTCAGCATCCAAGCTGATGGGCGAAGTATGGGATAACATTCTCTCACACAACGACAGTAGAAGATTTAACAACATCCACTACCAGTGGGTCAACCATTGGCGTGACGAGAACCTAGAAGACTTTCATCCCATACCATCAATTGACACAACTACCCTCGAAGACGAACATCCCCTCACCAGACCAATCACGCTCAGAGAAGTGTCCTGGCCCATCAGGCTCCTGGCCCATCAGGCATAAGAGCTAAACAACTAAAGTACCTCCCCCAAAACTGCAAGATGTCTCTGGTGAATATCTACAATGCCATCTTGGCATCGGGTCACTTCCCAGAGGCTTTCAAGACAGCTAAGATGATCTTCATCACCAAACCAAACAAGGACAACTGCAACCCTGAGAACTACAGACCCATCTCCCTACTCGAAGTCACGGGCAAAGTCTTCGAAAGAATAATCTCCAACTGACTCAACTACTACATGGAGTTCAACCACCTATTCTCTGAACATTAAAATGGTATAAAATACCGACAGGTTGTTAGGTAAGACACATAGGTATCTTTATTTCGAAACGTTTCGCCTACACAGTAGGCTTCTTCAGTCGAGTACAGAAAAGTTGATAGAAGCAGAAGATACTTGAAGATGTAATCAGTCCATCACCCTTAAAGTTTTGAGGTGGTCAGTCCCTCAGTCTGGAGAAGAGCATTGTTCCATGGAATGAAACAATATATTGATATTTTCAGCACGTTATTTACATCCCCTTTATTTATTCCAGTTTTCCATTTATACACTTCAGTCATATCCCACCTAATTCTAAGCCTTTCTAGAGAGTGCAGATTCAGGGCCCTCAGTCTATCCTCATAGGGAAGATTTCTGATACATTGGATCAGCTTTGTCATCATCCTCTGCACGTTTTCCAGTGCATTTATATCCATTCTGTAATATGGTGACCAGAACTGTGCAGCATATTCTAAATGAGGCCTAACCAAGGCTGCATTGAGTTGAAGAACAGCCTGAAGACTTCTGTTATTTATACTTCTTGATATGAAGCTAAGGATTCTGTTAGCTTTATTGCGAACACTTATGCACTGTTGTCTTGGTTTCAGATTACTGCTAACCAGAACTCCTAAATCTTTTCCGCAGTCAGTAGTATTAAGATCTACACTATTCAGGTTTATAAGCGGCATGGTTATTGTCCCGTCCAACATTTAGAACTTTGCATTTGTCTGTATTAAACTGCATCTGCCACCTCTGCGACCACTGCATCAGTCTATTCAAATCATAGTGGAGTATACTAATGTCCTCATTAGAATGAATTGGACCGCCTATTTTTGTGTCATCAGCAAATTTGCTTATGTTGCTATATATTCCCTCATTTATGTCGTTTATGTAAATTGTGAACAACAACGGACCCAACACTGACCCTTGCTGAACACCACTTGTGACGTGCCCCCATTCTGATTTCTCCCCATTTATGCAAACACTCTGCTGCCTATTTGTCGATCATGCCTCTACCCAGGAAAAAAATTTCTCCTCCTATTCCGTGTGCCTTAAGTTTCCTCAATACCCTCTGATGTGGAACTCTATCGAGAGCCTTACTGAAGTCCATATACACAATATCATATTCATTACCATACCATGATCTACCTCCTCAAACACCTTAGTGAAAAAAGTTAGTAAATTCGTAAGACAGGAACGCCCCTTAGTAAAATCGTGTTGAGATTCATTTAACAATTTATGCCTTTCAAGATGGCTACGAATTGCCTCGCCAGTTATTGATTCCATAAATAGGAATGTCAGGAAGAGAGTGTGCCTCCCAGGAGCTGGTGTTGGTGACATAGTCAGCATTTTGGATAATATTATGTCAGGTAATGGGAACAAGCCCATTATCTGTCTTAGTGATGGTGGAAATGACATCAGGAAGAGCAGGAGACAGGAATTGCTGGATAAGTACAGGTCAGCCATAGATATAGTCAGGTCTATGGGAGGGATCCCAATCATATGTAGCATCTTGCCTAGAAGGGGAGTGGGCAATGAATGGATGTCTAGAGCAGTTGGTATAAATTGCTGGCTAGACAGGTGTTGCAAACCCTGAATTAATCTGGTTATTTAAACATTTTGTATCTTTAATAATTTGCATATTTTATCATAATTGTTTATTGGAGATATTTCCATTATTAGCTAAGATGAAAGTATCTTACTTTATATTATTATGTGATATAGCTATGTCTTAGGTAGGATGCAACATTCACATTTCATATTTGAGAATTGTGGTTGGCTCGCCACAAGGGAAACATGTTTGGCTAACTATGGGCTCACTGGTTCACCTGCCGGTGACTGCTGTATCACTGTGAGTCACCGTCATCACACCCAATGTTGGGGCTGTGAGGGTTGACCTCACTCAGTCATCAGCTGGTCTCTCATAGACAACACAGTTCACCATCATCTGTGAAGAGAGTCACACCTTGCTTACTGGAGCTAACCTCGGACCCCTATTGAGCTTCCTTCATGATCCTCCAACACTGGTTGGCCTTGTACCAGAGTTCCTTGGATGGAGTGCGGATGGCTGCATCAAGGCGCTCTTGAGTGTCACTGTATCCTCAGGAAGCATTCCAGTGTCTTTAGTGTGAAGAGTTCAAGGAGTTACCCCTCGCATTCAGTTGCATCAACGAACTCATTTCATATTGAGAGTGCCAATATGTGTATGAAGTGTGGAGACTATCGATATGTGTATTAAGTGTTTTGGTGGAGACCATTGCAAATTGGATGAGAGTAGTGGATACTTATGCTCGGATAAACGTAAAGTGCTAGTGAATTTAAACATATTAAGACTCCATGCTCATTGAGATGTATTCTAGAAAAAGGCTGTAATGTTTATGTCAATATCTCAGTGTAAATATCTTATGATTGTTATATTTTATAGCGTTGCCTTTTAAAGAAATAGTATAAAACCCCTCTGCAGTTTATTGAGCAACTCAATAAATATCAGAAAAAACCTAAAAATAATTTCAAATTGAACTCTTGAATGAATTTGTTTTGAGCAGAATATGTTTTCCTATTCCTTGTTGTTTGAAGGGCTTAACAGGCTTTCTTATTGCCCTAAGTGCAACAACAGGTACTGCAAGAAACTTGCAGTCTCATTCGTTGATAACTGGGACAATTTTTTTCGAAAACGTGATATGTATGCAAGGGATGGGGCTCATCTCTCTGGGGCTGGAGTGGTTGCATTAGACAATTCGATTGAGGGGTCATTGATGACTTGTAGGAAATTAAACTGAGAGATTATAGATGGTATGGGTGTTTGTGGAAAACAATCAGGCTGCAGCATTAGGGTTGAAAACAGCAGATGTTACCAGGATACCCCAGGAATATGTTTAAAAGACAATTGTGGAAGTTTAGCATACAAACAAGCAAAGTCATTTAAGTGAACTGTAATAGGACTTAGCTTGTTGATGACTCAACTCTTCTGCAGCCACTGCCAAAAAGTTCTTGGAGTAGTCAATGTAACCACCATTGGGCTGTGTCAAGAGATGGATTGTATAATTATAATTACCCCTATGGGGTGTTATTCAGCATATCTCAGAAACTGACTGCTGAAATTACTACTGTGGGCTCGATGGCCCTCGGATCACTGAGTGTATGGTCATATATCTAGAGAAAAAATAAACTAGCTATCTGCTGTGCAGCTGGGTGACTAGTGTCGTCAATGACTAGACCTGCCTGGGTATTTGTAATGGACCCATGTGTTCACTCAGGTATCAGTGACGTGATTGAAACAAACGTATTCTGAAGAATGTCGCACTGTCTTCCACTCCATTGGGAAATTCGCAACACTCGTTGTTTACACTGTTTATCAAGATTTGTCTATGGTTCACAGTCATATCACTAAAGAAGCTGTTCTCACTGCTCTGTAAATATGCTGTGTTCTTTGAGATTCTTTTATGCACAAAAATGCACGGATCAGTGTTCTTTGTTCGTTATCCTGACATTAATGTTGTCCGTGGCTGGGCTAAAAGCAATATGAGCTATGACGCCTCTCACCAGACCTCGCTTGCCCCCAGCTACAAAGGAAAAGCTGACAGAGCATATTTCCCCTGCTTGGCAATTTTCCACCAGGAAGCAAAGCAGAATGCTTGATTTCGAGAAATGTCTTGATCACTAAGAGTTCATTATAGTCCCACATGTGAATAAAGTGAGGTAGAAGTTCCCTATACCTTTCCTGTACCCTCCCTGTACCTTTCCCTATGAGGATAGACTGAGGGCCCTGAATCTGCGCTCTCTAGAAAGGCATAGAATGAGAGGGAATATTATGGCCCAGGTAATTACGGCCTGTTATCCTGGATGTAAAGGGAGCTTGGAACGACATAAACACAGCTAAAATCTTTGAATTGTATTTTCCTTCACCAAGTATAAACATAAGTATGTACACTATATACACTATGTACAGCAAATAGGTATTAGTGCGCACCACAGTGGTCAAGACAGAGTAGCAGCCAAGAGATAAGAGACAACCGTGATTCAACCATCAGGAGAATGAAAATGACAAGGGTGAAAACGTGAGTGGTAACCACGTCACCTTCACATTTGCCAGATACACATTATGATTGACTGAACCTAGGTACTGATCTGATGATGGGGCCACATTGGATTGTCAGAACCTTAGTGCCTGGTTTGCTGGTTGAGAGATAGCCTATGTGAGAATGTTGACATACTCTGAATAAAGGTTACATACTCTTTGCATGCTACAGGGGATATGACTAAGGTGTATAAATGGAAAACAGGAATATATCAAGGGGGTGTTAATAGTGAGGTAAATGTTTCTAGCCTAGGCAGGACTTGCAGCAATGGTTTTAAGTTGAAAAAATTCAGATTGAGGAAGGATATAGGAGAGTGCTGGTTTGGTAGTAGAGTTGTGGATGAGTGGAACTACTAGGTCAGACGCCGTGCTCCTTCCTTAAGTGCATTTGACTTGACGTGACTAGGTTAGGGCATTTTCTTAAGCCAGTAAAAGACTTGGACCTGCCTCCTATTTGCCAGTAGGCCTGCTGCAGTATTACATCTTATGTTCTTTGGAGTTCTAACTGGTCCTCGTCCAACTGAATTCTCATCAACTTCACATCATCTGCGAACAGAGACACTTCTGAATCTATTCCTTCCGTCATGTCGTTCACACATACCAGAAACAGCACTGGTCCTAGGACTGACCCCTGTGGAACCCCGCTCGTCACAGGCACCCACTGTGACACCTTATCACGTACCATGATTTGCTGATGTCTTCCAGACAGGCATTCCCTGATACAATACAGTGCCTTCCCTGTTATACCTGCCTGGTCCTCCAGCTTATGCACTAATCTCTTGTGTGGAACTGTGTCAAAATCCTTCTTACAGTCCAAATTAATGCAATCTGCCCAAACTTTTCTTTCTTGTCTTACTGAAGTCACCCTGTTACAGAATTCCAGTAGGTTTGTGACACAGTATTTCCTGTCCCTGAAACCTTGCTGGTTGTCATTGATAAGCTCATTCCTTTCTAGGTGCTCCACCACTCTTCTAATAATCTTCTCCATGACTTTGCATACTATACATGTCAGTGACACTGGTCTGTAGTTTAATGATTCGTGTCTGTCTCCTTTTTTAAAAATTGGGACTACATTTGCTGTTTTCCATACCTCAGGCTGTCACCCTGTTTTGATAGATGTGTTGAAGATTGTTGTTAGTAGTACACATACCACCTCTGCTCCCTCTTTCAGGACCCATGGAGAGATGTTATCCGGCGCCATCGCCTTTGAGGTATCTAGCTCACTTAGCAGCCTCTTCACTTCTTCCTAGGTTGTATGTATTGTGTCCAACACTTGATGGTGTACCCCATCTCTCCTTTCTGGAGTCCATTCTGTCTCCTCTGTGAACACTTCTATGAATCTCATGTTAAGCTCTTCACGTGCTTCTCGGTCGTTTCCTGTAATCTCCCTTCCTTCTTTCCTCAGCCTGATCTGACCTGGTCCTTGACTATTGTTTTCCTCCTGGTGTGGCTGCACAGCAACTTGGGTCAGATTTGGCTTTCGCTGCTGTCATTTTCGAAATGTCATTGGGCCTCCCTTCTTACCTGTGCATATTCATTTCTGGCTCTATGACTGCTCTTTTTATTCTCTTGAGTCCTTTGCCTTAACTAATATCTTTAACTTATCTCTTCAGACAGGTGTAGTGTCTGATATGTGGAAGATGGCTAATGTAATTCCTATTTTTAAAGCAGGAGACAAGTCTTTACCGTCAAATTACCGCCTGATAAGCCTGACCTCAGTTGTAAGCAAATTGCTAGAGTCAATCATAGCTGAGTTTATAAGAAGCCATGGTTTAGAAAGACACGTAAGCAAACACTGTGACATATTTATTAGAAAACGTTTCGGTCCTGGGACCTTGATCATAGTGTTTGCTTACGTGACTTTCTAAACCAACTTTTCGGTATTTATTACCAAGATTTATACCATAAGAAGCCATCTGGATAAGCATAGTCTGATTAATGATACTCAGAATGAATTCACGAGAGGCCGTTCTTGTCAAACTAATTTATTAACTTTTTTTCAGTAAAGCTTTTGAGGCTGTCGATCACGATAAAGAATTAGATATTGTTTATTTAGATTTTAGTAAGGCTTTTGATAGAGTACTGCACCAAAGACTGTTAAAGAAAGTGGCAGTTCATGGCACTGAGGGAAAAGTGCTCTCATGGATCGAGTCATGGCTCACTGAAAGGAAGCAGAGACTGTTGATAAATTAGACACATGTGCAACTCTTGGGTATCTTTATTGAGGAAACGTTTCGCCACACAGTGGCTTCATCAGTCCATACAAAGGAGAATCTTGAAGAACAGGAGGAGAATGAGGTAATCAGTCCCTCAACCTTGAGTCGATGTGGTCAGTCCATCAATCTTGAATAGAATACGGCATACGTGCTGAGAAGGAGCTTATAAACCGTTGGCAGGAGAGGTGCAGCAGTCATAGGTCGTGTAACATTTGTTCAATGTTGAAGTAGGTCGTGCCCAAGAATTAGGCAAGCGAAGAATTCCCAAGTATTAAGATCCCAAGAAGTTGCAGTGTCTGACAGGTTTGTAGATGAATGGTTCAGAGAACCGACATGTTGATAAATTAGACACATGTGCAACTCTTGGGTATCTTTATTGAGGAAGCGTTTCGCCACACAGTGGCTTCATCAGTCCATACAAAGGAGAATCTTGAAGAACAGGAGGAGAATGAGGTAATCAGTCCCTCAACCTTGAGTCGATGTGGTCAGTCCATCAATCTTGAATAGAATACGGCATACGTGCTGAGAAGGAGCTTATAAACCGTTGGCAGGAGAGGTGCAGCAGTCATAGGTCGTGTAACATTTGTTCAATGTTGAAGTAGGTCGTGCCCAAGAATTAGGCAAGCGAAGAATTCCCAAGTATTAAGATCCCAAGAAGATGCAGTGTCTGACAGGTTTGTAGATGAATGGTTCAGAGAACCGACATGTTGATAAATTAGACACATGTGCAACTCTTGGTTATCTTTATTGAGGAAACGTTTCGCCACACAGTGGCTTCATCAGTCCATACAAAGGAGAATCTTGAAGAACAGGAGGAGAATGAGGTAATCAGTCCCTCAACCTTGAGTCGATGTGGTCAGTCCATCAATCTTGAATAGAATACGGCATACGTGCTGAGAAGGAGCTTATAAACCGTTGGCAGGAGAGGTGCAGCAGTCATAGGTCGTGTAACATTTGTTCAATGTTGAAGTAGGTCGTGCCCAAGAATTAGGCAAGCGAAGAATTCCCATCTACAAACCTGTCAGACACTGCAACTTCTTGGGATCTTAATACTTGGGAATTCTTCGCTTGCCTAATTCTTGGGCACGACCTACTTCAACATTGAACAAATGTTACATGACCTATGACTGCTGCACCTCTCCTGCCAACGGTTTATAAGCTCCTTCTCAGCACGTATGCCGTATTCTATTCAAGATTGATGGACTGACCACATCGACTCAAGGTTGAGGGACTGATTACCTCATTCTCCTCCTGTTCTTCAAGATTCTCCTTTGTATGGACTGATGAAGCCACTGTGTGGCGAAACGTTTCCTCAATAAAGATACCCAAGAGTTGCACATGTGTCTAATTTATCAACATGTCGGTTCTCTGAACCATTCATCTACAAACCTGTCAGACACTGCAACTTCTTGGGATCTTAATACTTGGGAATTCTTCGCTTGCCTAATTCTTGGGCACGACCTACTTCAACATTGAACAAATGTTACACGACCTATGACTGCTGCACCTCTCCTGCCAACGGTTTATAAGCTCCTTCTCAGCACGTATGCCGTATTCTATTCAAGATTAATGGACTGACCACATCGACTCAAGGTTGAGGGACTGATTACCTCATTCTCCTCCTGTTCTTCAAGATTCTCCTTTGTATGGACTGATGAAGCCACTGTGTGGCGAAACGTTTCCTCAATAAAGATACCCAAGAGTTGCACATGTGTCTAATTTATCAACATGTCGGTTCTCTGAACCATTCATCTACAAGCAGAGACTGTGCATAAATGGGGTTAAATCTGAGTGGGGATCTGTAACGAGTGGCGTTCCACAGGGATCAGTCTTGGGCCCCTTGTTGTTTATAATATATATCAATGATCTTGATGAGGGAATTACAAGTGATATGAGCAAATTCGCCGATGTCACAAAGATAGGTAGGATAAATGATTCAAACGTAGATATCAAGGAACTTCAGGAGGATTTAGAAAAACTCAATACCTGGTAAGAAAAGTGGCAGATGCAGTTCAATGCAGATAAATGCAAGGTTCTGAAGCTCGGGAGTGTCCATAACCCTAGCACTTATAAGTTAAATAATGTAGAACTTAGCCATACAGATTTCGAAAAGGACTTGGGGGTTATAAGAACATAAGAAAGGAGGATCACTGCAGCAGGCCTGTTTGCCCATACTAGGCAGGTCCTTTACAATCCATCCCACTAACAAAACATTTGCTCAACCCAATTTTCAATGCCTTCCAAGAAATAAGCTCTGATAACTCTATCCACTCATTTGTAGGTCCCAATCAAATCCAACCCCTCCCACTCATATTTTTATCCAACCTAAATTTGAAGCTACCTAAAGTCCTAGCCTCAATAACCCAACTAGGTACACTGTTCCACTCATCAACTACCCTATTTCCAAACCAATACTTTCCTATGTCCTTTCTAAATCTAAACTTGTCTAATTTAAATCCATTACTGCGGGTTCTCTCTTGGAGAGACATCCTCAAGACCTTATTAATATCCCCTTTATTAATACCCATCTTCCACTTATCACTTCGATCAGGTCTCCCCTCATTCTTCTTCTAACAAGTGAATGTAATTTAAGAGTCTTCAATCTTTCTTCATAAGGAAGATTTCTAATGCTATGTATTAATTCAGTCATTCTACACTGAATGTTTTCTAACGAATTTATATCCATTCTGTAATATGGAGACCAGAACTGAGCTGCATAATCTAGGTGAGGCCTTTCTAATGATGTATAAAGCTGCAGTATAACCTCTGGACTTCTGTTGCTTACACTTCTTGATATAAATCCCAATAATCTATTTGCCTTATTACGTACGCTTAGGCATTGCTGTCTTGGTTTAAGGTTACTGCTCACCATAACCCCCAAGTCCTTTTCGCAATCTGCATAGCTAAGTTCTACATCATTTAACTTATAAGTACTAGGGTTATGGGCGCTCCCGAGCTTCAGAACCTTGCATTTATCTACATTGAACTGCATCTGCCACTTTCCTGACCAAGAATATAGTTTGTTTAAATCCTCCTGAAGTTCCCTAACATCTACGTTTGAATCAATTATCCTACCTATCTTTGTGTCATCGGCGAATTTGCTCATATCACTAGTAATACCCTCATCAAGGTCATTGATATATATTATAAATAACAACGGGCCTAAGACTGATCCCTGTGGAACGCCACTTGTTACAGATCCCCACTCGGATTTAACCCCATTTATGGACACTGCTTCCTGTCTGTGAGCCATGACTCGATCCACGAGAGCACTTTTTCCCCAATGCCATGAGCTGCCACTTTCTTTAACAGTCTTTGGTGTGGAACTCTATCAAAAGCCTTACTAAAATCTAAGTAAATAATATTAAATTCTTTATCGTGATCAACCGCCTCAAAAGCTTTATTGAAGAAAGTTAATAAATTAGTTAGACAAGAACAGCCTCTCGTGAATCCATGCTGAGTATCATTAATCAAGCTATGCTTATCGAGATGGCTTCTTATAATCTCAGCTATAATTCACTCTAGTAATTTTCCTACAATTGAGGTCAAGCTTATTGGGCGGTAATTTGACGGTAACGACTTGTCCCCTGTTTTAAAAATAGTAATTACATTAGCCATCTTCCACATATCAGACACCACACCTGTTCGAAGAGATAAATTAAATATATTAGTTAATGGTTCACAGAGTTCCATTTTGCATTCCTTAAGAACCCTTGAAAAAACCTCATCAGGACCCGGCGACTTATTTTGCTTAAGTCTGTCTATCTGCTTCGCAACCATTTCACTAGTGACTGCGATGTTACATAATTTATCTTCTTCAGGCTCACTATAAATATTAATTACTGGAATATTGTTAGTGTCTTCCTGTGTAAAAACCGAGAGAAAATAATTATTTAAAATCGAGCACATTTCATTCTCTTTGTCAGTAAGATGCCCATAGTTATTTTTAAGGGGACCTATCTTATCTCTGACTTTTGTTCTATATACCTGGAAAAAACTTTTTGAGTTAGTTTTAGAATCCCTAGCAACTTTAATTTTATAGTCCCTTTTAGCTTTTCTTATCCCCTTTTTAATGTCCCTCTTAATGTCAATATACTGATTTATGAGATGACCCTCACCTCTTTTGATACGCCTATAAATTCCTTTCTTATGCCCAAGTAGATATTTCAGCCTATTATTCATCCATTTTGGGTCATTTCTATTTGATCTAATTTCTTTATACGGGATAAACGTTCTTTGAGCAGCATGTATTGTGTTCAGAAAACTGTCATATTGATAGCTCTCGTCGTTACCCCAGTCAACAGATGATAAGTGTTCTCTAAGCCCATCGTAATCTGCTAAGCGATAATCTGGAACTGTTACTGAGTTATCCCTACTATCATACTTCCATTCAATGCTAAATGTAATCGATTTGTTGTCGCTAGCACCCAGTTCCTCTGAAATTTCTAAATTATTAACAAGGGATTCATTGTTTGCCAGAACTAAGTCAAGCAGGTTATTACCCCTTGTAGGTTCTGTCACAAACTGCTTCAAAAAACAATCCTGAACTACTTCTAAGAAGTCGTATGATTCTAAATTCCCAGTCAAGAAATTCCAATCAATATGACTAAAGTTAAAGTCGCCTAGAATTACTACATTATCGTGTCTTGTGGCCCTAACAATTTCCTCCCACAGTAGTCTCCCCTGGTCTCTAAGTTTGGGGGACGGTATATCACACCTAAAATCAATTTTTTTATGCCCCTCTGAAAATTCTATCCAAACAGATTCTGTATGTGTTACTTGAGACTCAATACCCGTTTTTATGCAACAGTTCAAGCGATCTCGGACATACAATGCCACCCCACCCCCCTTCCCGGTACTTCTATCTACTTGGAACAATTTAAAACCCTGAATGCGACATTCCGCAGGCATGTCCCGACTTTTTGAATTAAACCACGTCTCAGTTTTGGCAAATACATCAATGTTACCTGCACTAGCAACTAGTCTCAACTCGTCCATCTTATTCCTAGCACGACGACTATTTGTGTAATATATATTTAAGGACCCTCCTTTCTCTTTACCCTTCCTGCTCCTTTTTGTTATTCCACTAAACCTATTACTGTCCTTGTCAATTAGTGCCACTGGCTTTCCAGTATCCACCTCATTTTGCCTATTACTAGTTCTCCTAGTACTCGTATTACTACACTGCGACTTCACTGTTTTCCCGCCAAAACCCATACCACTAACTATTCCTAGTTTAAAGACCTAACAGCTCCCTCCACTGCGTTGGCCAGTGCTCCCACCCCACACCTAGATAAGTGAACCCCATCCCTGGCATACATGTCATTTCTTCTATAGAAGAGGTCCCAGTTGTCAATGAATGTTACTGCATTTTCCTTACAGTATTTGTCCAGCCAACAATTGACACCAATTGCCCTGGACAACCATTCATTTCCAACTCCTCTCCTTGGCAAAATACCACATATGACAGGGTTCCCACCCTTCCTCCTAATTATCACTATTGCTGACCTGTACCTGCTAATCAGGTCCTCACTTTTACGTCTGCCAACATCGTTGCCTCCAGCACTGAGACAGATAATAGGATTGCTCCCATTACCTCTCATGATGTCATCCAGACGGCTAACAATATCCTTCATCCCAGCCCCAGGAAAACACACTCTCTGCCTCCTACTCCTATCCTTCAAGCAGAATGCCCTATCCATGTACCTAATTATGGTAAGCAGTATCCTTAAGCCAAGACAGGTTGTACAAGAATGGTATACAATACCGACATAATGAAATTGAGACACATGTGCAACATCTGGGTATCTTTATTGTAGACGTTTCGCCATCCAGTGGCTTTATAAATACAAATTCCAGGACGGTAGGTAAGACACATAGGCAACAGTTAGGCAACTTCATTCCGAAACGTTTCGCCTACACAGTAGGCTTCTTCAGTCGAATACAGAAAGTAGACAGGAACAGTAGAGATGTGAAGACGATGTAATCAGTCCATCACCCTTGAAGTCGTAGAATTTGAGGTTGTCAGTCCCTCAGCCTGGAGAAGTTCAGTTCCATAGTCAGGAACTATCTGAAGATCAAGCGACAGTGAGGAGACTTAAATACTGTCGGAAGGAGAGGTGCAGAGCAGTAGTAGCAGTGAGAATATAGATACTGAGAGGTCATGTCCCTCTCAGATCCAACAATTCTCACTTGAAAAGGTTGTCCAAGGTGTTTTCTGTACCAAAATGCCATGTGTTGCAGTGTCTGACAAGTTGTTAGGTAAGACACATATTGATAAATTAGACACATGTGCAACTCTTGGGTATCTTTATTGAGGAAACGTTTCGCCACACAGTGGCTTCATCACACCCTACCAAATTCATCCACCAATCTCTGCAACTTCTCTTCAGAATCTCCCAAGAGCACAGTGTCATCAGCAAAGAGCAGCTGTGACAACTCCAATTTTGTGTGTGATTCTTTATCTTTTAACTCCACGCCTCTTGCCAAGACCCTCGCATTTACTTCTCTTACAACCCCATCTATAAATATATTAAACAACCACGGTGACATCACACATCCTTGTCTAAGGCCTACTTTTACTGGGAAATAATTTCCCTCTTTCCTACATACTCTAACTTGAGCCTCACTATCCTCGTAAAAACTCTTCACTGCTTTCAGTAACCTACCTCCTACACCATACACCTGCAACATCTGCCACATTGCCCCCCTATCCACCCTGTCATACGCCTTTTCCAAATCCATAAATGCCTCAAAGACCTCTTTAGCCTTATCTAAATACTGTTCACTTATATGTTTCACTGTAAACACCTGGTCCACACATCCCCTACCTTTCCTAAAGCCTCCTTGTTCATCTGCTATCCTATTCTCCGTCTTACTCTTAATTCTTTCAATAATAACTCTACCATACACTTTACCAGGTATACTCAACAGACTTATCCCCCTATAATTTTTGCACTCTCTTTTGTCCCCTTTGCCTTTATACAAAGGAACTATGCATGCTACCTGCCAATCCCTAGGTACCTTACCCTCTTCCATACATTTATTAAATAATTGCACCAACCACTCCAAAACTATATCCCCACCTGCTTTTAACATTTCTATCTTTATCCCATCAATCCCGGCTGCCTTACCTCCTTTCATTTTACCTACTGCCTCACGAACTTCCCCCACACTCACAACTGGCTCTTCCTCACTCCTACAAGATGTTATTCCTCCTTGCTCTATACACGAAATCACAGCTTCCCTATCTTCATCAACATTTAACAATTCCTCAAAATATTCCCTCCATCTTCCCAATACCTCTAACTCTCCATTTAATAACTCTCCTCTCCTATTTTTAACTGACAAATCCATTTGATCTCTAGGCTTCCTTAACTTGTTAATCTCACTCCAAAACTTTTTCTTATTTTCAACAAAGTTTGTTGATAACATCTCACCCACTCTCTCATTTGCTCTCTTTTTATATTGCTTCACCACTCTCTTAACCTCTCTCTTTTTCTCCATATACTCTTCCCTCCTTGCATCACTTCTACTTTGTAAAAACTTATCATGTGCTAACTTTTTCTCCCTTACTACTCTCTTTACATTATCATTCCACCAATCGCTCCTCTTCCCTCCCGCACCCACTTTCCTGTTTACCTGGAGTTTACCTGGAGAGAGTTCCGGGGGTCAACGCCCCCGCGGCCCGGTCTGTGACCAGGCCTCCAGGCCTGTAACCACAAACTTCTGCTGAACACTCTAACACTACATTTTTAAACCTACCCCATACCTCTTCGACCCCATTACCTATGCTCTTATTAGCCCATCTATCCTCCAATAGCTGTTTATATCTTACCCTAACTGCCTCCTCTTTTAGTTTATAAACCTTCACCTCTCTCTTCCCTGATGCTTCTATTCTCCTTGTATCCCATCTACCTTTTACTGTCAGTGTAGCTACAACTAGAAAGAGATCTGATATATCTGTGGCCCCTCTATAAACATGTACATCCTGAAGTCTACTCAACAGTCTTTTATCTACCAATACGACTTGTCCCCTGTTTTAAAAATAGGAATTACATTAGCCATCTTCCACATATCAGACACTACACCTGTTTGAAGAGATAAATTAAAAATATTAGTTAATGGTTCACAGAGTTCCATTTTGCATTCCTTAAGAACACTTGAAAAATCCTCATCAGGACCCGGCGACTTATTTTGCTTCAGTCTGTCTGTCTGCTTCACAACCATCTCACTAGTGACTGTGATGTTACATAATTTATCTTCTTCTAGCCCACTATAAAAATTAATTACTGGAATACTGTTAGTGTCTTCCTGTGTAAAAACCGAGAGAAAATAATTATTTAAAATCGAGCACATTTCATTCTCTTTGTCAGTAAGATGCCCATAGTTATTTTTAAGGGGACCTATCTTATCTCTAACTTTTGTAGCACTGAACCTCATGAAGGAAATTCTTCATGCCTGTGTAGTCCCCCCTACTTTGTATACGAAGCTCAGAACCACGTAGTCACTGGCCCCGAGGGGTCTTTCGTAGGTGATATCCTCAATATCTGCACTACTCATGATGACTACTAGGTCCAGTCACCTCTCCTCGCTGGTAGTGTCCTATACGTGTTGGTACACGAAGTTTCCCAGTACCATCTGTATTACGAACACAGGTAATAGAATGGCCTGACGAGGTCACAGTTTGAAGTTATAAAACATAAATCAAAGGGATGTTAGGAAATACTTCTTTAGCTATAGAGAAATCAGGAAGTGGAATGACCTAGACAGCGAAGTGGTATAGGTAGAATCCATACATCGCTTTAAGAACATGTATGATAGAGCTCATGCAGCCAGGAGAGTGTGAAACCATTATCGTCAAGCAAAGAGGCGGGACCAGGAGCTGAGACTCGACTTATGCAACCACAATTAGGTGAGTACAGTAAAGAGCGTAGTAGTAACATCGCTAACGCCACCACTCACACCATCAATAGCAAAACAACTATCACCATAAATAACACAACTACTAACATCACCATTAACACCACCACTAACACCAGTACTTACTCCACTTCTGGTAGCACAGCTAACACCAACTCTATAACCTCTAGTGACACCACCAGTAACACCACCTCTAAGACAACAACTAACACCATTAACACCGCAACTAACACCGCTCACAAAGTAAGGAATATTAATCAGCCTAGAAGTGAAACTATCACTAGCAACACCACTACTAACACCAGTATTAACTACACTAACAGTAACTACACCAGTATTAACTACACCAGTATTAACTACACTACATTAACTACACCAGTATTAACTACACTAACACCACTACTAACACCAGTATTAACATTACTACTATTTCCATTATCAAACACTAGCACCAAAACTAATATCACCAATATCATCATTAATAACCACTAACATCATTATTAAGCACCACACTACTAACACAATTAACACTTTCAATAGCATGAACGTTAACATCACAGCTAGCACCACCACAGTTACCTGAACTAGCACCGCCACAAACACCACAACAACTGCAACCACTAGTATAATCACTGTCACTACCACTAACATCAACATATTCATCTCTACTAGCACCAACGCGAGCACCCCTACAAGCACAGCTGCAGGCACCATCACAAACACCACCAAAAACACAGCCGAAGGCACCACCACAAGCACCACCAATAACATTTTGGCACAAAGAGAGAGCATACAGTCAATAACAAGGAACATCAGTAGCACCACTACTAACACCACAACAGGCATCATTATTAGCTTCACCACAAGCTTCACCACAAGCTTCACCACAAGCTTCACCACAAGCTTCACCACAAGTTTCACCACAAGCTTCACTACATGCTTCACCACAAATTTCACCACAGTCACCACCGCAAGCTCCACCACAAGCACCACCATAAGATCCACCACAAGCTCCACCGCAAGCACCACAACAAGCTCCACCAGAAGCCCCACCACAAGCTCCACCACAAGCACCACCACCAGCTACACCGAAAGAACCACCACAAGCACCACTACAAGCACCACCACAAGCTCAACCACAAGCACTACCACAAGATCCACCACAAGCAACACCACAAGCACCACTATTAGCTGAAGAGTAAGATACATGTACAACAGTTGAATACCTTTATTTTCGATTGAAAAGTTTTCTCCTACGAAATCAGACTTGAGCGAGATAGAGAGGCAGTATCAGTAGCCCGTCCATCAACCTCGCTGAAACAGTGTTTGAGGTGGTGAGTCCTTCAGGCTAGAGAATAGTTCATCTCCATAGTCTGTTCAGATCAGTTGTTCCAGACTATGGAGCTGAACACTTCTCCAGGCAGAGGGACTGATCTCCTCAAAAACTGTAGCACGCATATGTGTCTTACCATTCTCATCGTACCATCATAAGCATCTCCACTAATAGCGTCACAAGCCCACTCACTAGCACCTCCACTAGTACCACAACTAGTACCACCACGACAAGCAGCACAACTATCCCAAGCAATCGCTGTCACACAAAGAAAGTTTGCTGTCCCCAACTTCCACGACCAATTGCACCACCTCTACAACCATCTACAACACTCGCAGACAGAGGATACAGTCCACAAATAGCGCCTCCACTAGCACCACCACCCCTAACGCCACTATTAGCACCTACACAAGAATAATAACTAGCACTGATGGTAGGCCTTTATAATACAATCACAGGTACCTCCACTAGCACCACCATTAGCAATGGTGGTGCTAGCATCTCTACTAGTACTACTAATAACACTGTCACACAAAGATATAATAAACTTTCAACAGCTAGCACCACTGGATGAATGGTTCAAAGAACCATTCATCTACAATCCTGTCAGACACTGCAACTTCTTGGAATCTTAATGCTTTGGAATTCTTCACTTGCCTAACCCTTGGGCACGACCTACTTCCACATTGAACAAATGTGACACCACCTACGTCTGCTGCACCTCTCCTGCCTACGGTATACAAGCTACTTCTTCGCACATATGCTGTATTCTTTTGAAGATTGATGGACTGTCCACATCGACTCAAGGTTGAGGGACTGATTACCTCATTCTCCTCCTGTTCTTCATGATTCTTCTACTTTGCATGGACTGATGAAGCCACTGTGTGGCGAAACGTTTCCTCGATAAAGATACCCAAGAGTTGCACATGTGTCTAATTTATCAACTAGCACCACCTCCACTAACACCATCGCAAACATCTTCCCTACTACCACCAGTGCTAGTGATGATCTACTTCCACAACATTACCACAAGTACCTGCACTAGCACCATCACGACCACTGAAAACAATATGATGTCCAGTGAGGACAAGTTAAATAAACTCAGTTATGGAAAACTTGAGGAATTAAAAGAAAGAACGGAGTAGAGGATAAATTCTAACCATATAACAGAGTATAAAACAAATGTGAAGGACTTGGGAGGGATAACGTGAGAGGATCTCACTTTCAATGATCACAACCGTGTCAGTATCACAACTGTGAGGAGAATGATAGGATGAATAATGAAAACCTTCAAAACAGTGAATGCCAAACCAGTGATGATCCTCTTAAACTCACTTTTTCTTTCTTGGTTGGAATATCACTAATAACCCGTTTCAGGTAGGTGAAATTGAAGACCTGGAGGATGTACAGAGGACCGTCATTGCACACATAAGTTCAGCAAAGGATCTCAGTTACTGGGAACGTTTGAAGGCCCTAGACCTGTACTCCTTGGTCCATCATAATTTACACCTGGAAAATTCTAGAGGGACCGATCCCAAATCTGCATACAATTTTTTTTTAATACAGTAAAAGACTTGGCAACATCACCACTGAAAAGCAAGGGAGCGTGAGTACAATGAGAGAAAACGCATTAAGTGCCTGTCTTCGAGAGGGAACTGGACAGATACCTGAAATTATTGTCTGACCAGTTGGGCTACGATTCGAACTTTGGTTTACACGCGATCAGCAGTAACAGCCTGGTTGATCGTGCCCTGATCAACCGTGTCATGGACCTGGCCGAGCTGGCGTTGTCCCTCAGAATTCCCTACAGGAAACACTAGGTAGCACCACTGACAGAGAAAGAGGCAGTGCACAACCAGCGCCATGACACAGTAAGGCACACAACACAGTGGAACACTCACCTAGGTTCTTTAGTTGACGTAGCTTGAAGGTGACAGCAGCGTGTAGTTGTGGCAGGAAACAACGAGCGTGATCATCACTCACTACAGCCAGGTTGAGTCGCCTCAGGCTGGGACACTCCTCCAGCAGTACTCCAGCAGACAGACAACCCTCGAACTCGAGCAGGTGACTCCTGTACCAGTATAAAACACTGATGAATACCTAACTTTAACTGACTCATCACCTACATTGTTACACCATATTACACTAAGTGTTAGTGACCAAGTGCACGAATAATAATAAATAATATCTTTATTTCTATAAGTACATGTACAAGGTATACAGTCCTAGCTGGCATCAATGACATACTACTATATAGAAAGTCGCAAATTAGGTCAGTTGTATCCCAGGATGCGACCCACACCAATCCACTAACACCCAGGTACCCATTTAACAGGTGAGAAACATAGACAACCGGTGTAAAGAAAAAAAATCCAATGTTTCCCTCACTAGGGATCGAACCCGGACGATCGCCGTGTGAAGCGAGAGATTTAGTCACCAGGCCACGGGGCACTGTACATTGTAACAATGTGACATTGCATATTACATCAAGTAGTGGTGGCCAAGTACAATGGATCACTATACATTACACCAAGTGGTGGTGACCAAATGTAGTGTTACCCTATATTACACAAAGTGCTGTTGACAAAATGCAGTATGTGGCAAGCAAAGAGTACCTTACATTTTATTCGGCACATGTACACCCTCCCATATAGGCTACCTCACAACCAGTGAACCAGGTGCTAAGGGTTTAACGGTACGGGTACCCATCGTTAAATCAGTACCTTGGTTCATTGTCCAGTCACAGACGAGCCCGATAAATGCTGATGTGATGTGGTTCACTTGCCTCTAGCTGGTCGAAACACGGTGCTCTCTCTGGCGTCTGTCTTTTCCTTTATCACCGTGTGGTACTTATATTTCAGCTCCTGTACATAGTGTACATAAGTGTACGTAGTGTACATAAGTGTACATAGCATATATAATTGTTGACGGAAAGCCCAGTGTTTATTTTCACTTCAAACCCATGACGACCAGGTCAACAGGCCATTATTTACATGTGTTCGTAATACAGTATTACAATGAATATAACACTAGGTGGTGGCGACCCAGTACAAAGTTACATTGAATATTATACTAGGTGATGGTTACCAAGTACAGTATAACAATGTGCATTTAAACTAAGTGATGGTGACCAATAGTATTTCTCTGGTGGGGTGATTAATAAGTCTTTGGAGGAATAATAATAATAATAATAATAATAATAATAATAATAATAATAATAATAATAATAATAATAATAATAATATCTTTATTTCTACAAGTACAAGGTATACAGGCCTAGCTGACATCAATGACATACTACTCTATGGAAAGCCGCTGAGGACAAAATTAACCTAATTTTTGGCAAAATTTACCTAATTTTGGCAAAATTGACCTAATGATTTTTAGCCGTTCTGGTACAGGCAATGTGACTCACGAGCCCTAGTCAGGCCTACTAGCCTCACGAAAAGGGGTTAGAGAGGCAGATGTTGCCTGTAGGCTGAATGGTGCAAAAAATGAGGAAGATAGAGCGAGTTGGGGAGTGAACCCTAGGTAGGCCTATGGAGGTCGATAGATGGCAGCAACTGCCTAGTGACATGGCGCGAAATATAATTCAGAACAGCGGTACAACATTGGTACACTGTATATTATACCAAATGGTGATGAACAAGTATAATGATACACTGTATATTATACCAAGTGGTGGTGAACAAGTATAATGATACACTGTATATTATACCAAGTGGTGGTGAACAAGTATAATGATACACTGTATATTATACCAAGTGGTGGTGAACAGGTATAATGATACACTGTATATTATACCAAGTGGTGATGAACAAGTATAATGATACACTGTATATTATACCAAGTGGTGATGAACAGGTATAATGATACACTGTATATTACACCAAGTGGTGATGAACAAGTATAATGATACACTGTATATTATACCAAGTGGTGGTGAACAGGTACAATGATACACTGTATATTATACCAAGTGGTGGTGAACAAGTATAATGACACTGTATATTATACCAAGTGGTGGTGAACAGGTATAATGATACACTGTATATTATACCAAGTGGTGGTGAACAAGTATAATGACACACTGTATATTACACCAAGTGGTGATGAACAAGTATAATGATACACTATATTATACCAAGTGGTGGTGAACAAGTGTTTACCTGGAGTTTACCTGGAGAGAGTTCCGGGGGTCAACGCCCCCGCGGCCCGGTCTGTGACCAGGCCTCCTGGTGGATCAGAGCCTGATCAACCAGGCTGTTGCTGCTGGCTGCACGCAAACCAACGTACGAGCCACAGCCCGGCTGGTCAGGAACCGACTTTAGGTGCTTGTCCAGTGCCAGCTTGAAGACTGCCAGGGGTCTGTTGGTAATCCCCCTTATGTATGCTGGAAGGCAGTTGAACAGTCTCGGGCCCCTGACACTTATTGTATGGTCTCTTAATTAACGTGCTAGTGACACCCCTGCTTTTCATTGGGGGGATGTTGCATCGTCTGCCAAGTCTTTTGCTTTCGTAGTGAGTGATTTTCGTGTGCAAGTTCGGTACTAGTCCCTCTAGGATTTTCCAGGTGTATATAATCATGTATCTCTCCCGCCTGCGTTCCAGGGAATACAGTTTTAGGAACCTCAAGCGCTCCCAGTAATTGAGGTGTTTTATCTCCGTTATGCGCGCCGTGAAGGTTCTCTGTACATTTTCTAGGTCAGCAATTTCACCTGCCTTGAAAGGTGCTGTTAGTGTGCAGCAATATTCCAGCCTAGATAGAACAAGTGATCTGAAGAGTGTCATCATGGGCTTAGCCTCCCTAGTTTTGAAGGTTCTCATTATCCATCCTGTCATTTTTCTAGCAGATGCGATTGATACAATGTTATGGTCCTTGAAGGTGAGATCCTCCGACATGATCACTCCCAGGTCTTTGACGTTGGTGTTTCGCTCTATTTTGTGGCCAGAATTTGTTTTGTACTCTGATGAAGATTTAATTTCCTCGTGTTTACCATATCTGAGTAATTGAAATTTCTCATCGTTGAACTTCATATTGTTTTCTGCAGCCCACTGAAAGATTCGGTTGATGTCCGCCTGGAGCCTTGCAGTGTCTGCAATGGAAGACACTGTCATGCAGATTCGGGTGTCATCTGCAAAGGGAGACACGGTGCTGTGGCTGACATCCTTGTCTATGTCGGATATGAGGATGAGGAACAAGATGGGAGCGAGTACTGTGCCTTGTGAAACAGAGCTTTTCACCGTAGCTGCCTCGGACTTTACTCTGTTGACGACTACTCTCTGTGTTCTGTTAGTGAGGAAATTATAGATCCATCGACCGACTTATCCTGTTATTCCTTCAGCACGCATTTTGTGCGCTATTACGCCATGGTCACACTTGTCGAAGGCTTTTGCAAAGTCTGAATATATTACATCTGCATTCTTTTTATCTTCTAGTGCATTTAGGACCTTGTCGTAGTGATCCAATAGTTGAGACAGACAGGAGCGACCTGTTCTAAACCCATGTTGCCCTGGGTTGTGTAACTGATGGGTTTCTAGATGGGTGGTGATCTTGCTTCTTAGGACCCTTTCAAAGATTTTTATGATATGGGATGTTAGTGCTATTGGTCTGTAGTTCCTTGCTGTTGCTTTACTGCCCCCTTTGTGGAGTGGGGCTATGTCTGTTGTTTTTAGTAACTGTGGGACGACCCCCGTGTCCATGCTCCCTCTCCATAGGATGGAATAGGCTCGTGATAGGGGCTTCTTGCAGTTCTTGATGAACACGGAGTTCCGTGAGTCTGGCCCTGGGGCAGAGTGCATGGGCATGTCATTTATCGCCTGTTCGAAGTCATTTGGCATCAGGATAACATCGGATACACTGCATATTATACCAAGTGGTGATGAACAAGTGTAATGATACACTGTATATTATACCAAGTGGTGATGAACAAGTATAATGATACACTGTATATTATACCAAGTGGTGATGAACAAGTATAATGATACACTGTATATTATACCAAGTGGTGGTGAACAGGTATAATGATACACTGTATATTATACCAAGTGGTGGTGAACAAGTGTAATGATACACTGTATATTATACCAAGTGGTGATGAACAAGTATAATGATACACTGTATATTATACCAAGTGGTGATGAACAAGTATAATGATACACTGTATATTACACCAAGTGGTGATGAACAAGTATAATGATACACTGTATATTATACGAAGTGGTGATGAACAAGTATAATGATACACTGTATATTACACCAAGTGGTGATGAACAAGTATAATGATACACTGTATATTATACCAAGTGGTGATGAACAAGTATGATGATACACTGTATATTACACCAAGTGGTGGTGAACAGGTATAATGATACACTGTATATTATACCAAGTGGTGGTGAACAGGTATAATGATGCACTGTATATTACACCAAGTGGTGGTGAACAGGTATAATGATACACTGTATATTATACCAAGTGGTGGCGAACAGGTATAATGATACACTATGTATTATACCAAGTGGTGGTGAACAAGTGTAATGATACACTGTATATTACACCAAGTGGTGATGAACAAGTATAATGATACACTGTACATTATACCAAGTGGTGATGAACAAGTATAATGATACACTGTATATTACACCAAGTGGTGGTGAACATGTATAATGATACACTGTATATTACACCAAGTGGTGGTGAACAGGTATAATGATACACTGTATATTACACCAAGTGGTGGTGAACAGGTATAATGATACACTGTATATTACACCAAGTGGTGGTGAACAGGTATAATGATACACTGTATATTATACCAAGTGGTGATGAACAAGTATAATGACACACTGTATATTATACCAAGTGGTGGTGAACAGGTATAATGACACACTGTATATTATACCAAGTGGTGGTGAACAAGTATAATGATACACTGTATATTATATCAAGTGGTGGTGAACAAGTATAATGATACACTGTATATTATACCAAGTGGTGGTGAACAAGTATAATGATACACTGTATATTATACCAAGTGGTGGTGAACAAGTATAATGATACACTGTATATTATACCAAGTGGTGGTGAACAAGTATAATGATACACTGTATATTATACAAAGTGGTGGTGAACAGGTATAATGATACACTGTATATTATACCAATTGGTGGTAAACAAGTATAATGATACACTGTATATTATACCAAGAGGTGGTAAACAAGTATAATGATACACTGTATATTATACCAAGTGGTGGTAAACAAGTATAATGATACACTGTATATTATACCAAGTGGTGATGAACAAGTATAATGATACACTGTATATTATACCAAGTGGTGGTGAACAAGTATAATGACACACTGTATATTATACCAAGTGGTGGTGAACAAGTATAATGATACACTGTATATTATACCAAGTGGTGGTGAACAAGTATAATGATACACTGTATATTATACCAAGTGGTGGTGAACAAGTATAATGACACACTGTATATTATACCAAGTGGTGGTGAACAAATATAATGATACACTGTATATTATACCAAGTGGTGGTGAACAAATATAATGATACACTGTATATTATACCAAGTGGTGGTGAACAAATATAATGACACACTGTATATTATACCAAGTGGTGGTGAACAAGTATAATGACACACTGTATATTATACCAAGTGGTGGTGAACAAGTATAATGACACACTGTATATTATACCAAGTGGTGGTGAACAAATATAATGATACACTGTATATTATACCAAGTGGTGGTGAACAAATATAATGATACACTGTATATTATACCAAGTGGTGGTGAACAAATATAATGACACACTGTATATTATACCAAGTGGTGGTGAACAAGCATAATGACACACTGTATATTATACCAAGTGGTGGTGAACAAATATAATGATACACTGTATATTATACCAAGTGGTGGTGAACAAGTATAATGATACACTGTATATTATACCAAGTGGTGGTGAACAAGTATAATGATACACTGTATATTATACCAAGTGGTGATGAACAAGTATAATGATACACTGTATATTATACCAAGTGGTGATGAACAAGTATAATGATACACTGTATATTATACCAAGTGGTGATGAACAAGTATAATGATACACTGTATATTATACCAAGTGGTGATGAACAAGTATAATGATACACTGTATATTATACCAAGTGGTGATGAACAAGTATAATGATACACTGTATATTATACCAAGTGGTGATGAACAAGTATAATGATACACTGTATATTATACCAAGTGGTGATGAACAAGTATAATGATACACTGTATATTATACCAAGTGGTGATGAACAAGTATAATGATATACTGTATATTATACCAAGTGGTGATGAACAAGTATAATGATACACTGTATATTATACCAAGTGGTGGTGAACAAGTATAATGATACACTTTATATTATACCAAGTGGTGGTGAACAAGTATAATGATACACTGTATATTATACCAAGTGGTGGTGAACAAGTATAATGATACACTGTATATTATACCAAGTGGTGATGAACTTGTACAATATGACATATATGATATAAGTCATATCATATATTATATAATATATATGATATGACTCTCCGATATTCAATCTCTGCTTTTGCTCACTGATAATACTATGTGATATTTCTCTGTGATATTACCCTTTGATATTACTATTACCCCCTGATATTAGTCTCAGATATTAATCACTAATAAAACTCACTGATATTATCTTTGATATTTCACTCTGATACTTATCTCTGTTATAATAAACTGATATTACCCTTTGATATTACTCAAGCAAATTACTAATATTACCCTATTATATTACTCTCTGATGTTACGCACAAAAATTACTTTCCGATGTTACCGACTAATAATACTTTCTGATGTTACCGACTAATATTACTTTCTGATGTTACCGACTAATATTACTTTCCGATATTTACTCTTATTGCTATTTTTATGTCGCTATTTTTTGTCACCGATATTTTTCTTTGAAATTACACTGATTTAATTGACATTAATCACCGATATAACTCCGATATTACTCTAATCAGATCAGGGAATAGGTGTAGCTGCAACCTATGGAAATTGAATCCTAAAACACACAGGTCAGTGTGTTACCCACTCGCCCATCTAACTCTAAATGAGGTTCAGCCAACTAAATATATTTCTATACAACGTTAGGAAGTTAGCATGGGCCACCACAGTGACCACAAATGCTGTTTTTGTTTTAAAGACGAATCCTTTACCTGTGTGGGTGTAGTGAACTCTAGCTCAAGACCCTTCAAAGCCTCCATCATGACTGATCATATCGCAATAACAACGACTGCATGAAAGTCACGGAACTCTAGGAACTCTCGTGGCCGTAATGCACCAAGCAGAAACAAACAAGTATAAAGAGAGTATAATCGCAGTCACCAGGACTGAAAGTCACGTCAGAAGGCTGGCAAGGTTGCGAAGTGTGCTCTACACCACTCGGCCACAAATGCCACATAAGCTGGGCAGCCTGGTTTACAAGCCATGTTTCTACCGGCCTGTACTATTCTCTGTATATATCCGTTTGTTTCTGAATGCTGCATTGTTATAAAAATCACTTGTGTGGTCAGAACGTACAGGAGGAGATTGAAATAACTAGAAACCATGTTTGAAGCTCACTGTGTACTCACCTAGTCGTGGTTGCAGGGGTCGAGTCATAGTCCCAGGCCCCGCCTCTTCACTGGTCGCTACTCCCTGAACCATGAGCTTTATCATACCTCTGCTTAAAGCTGTGTATGGATCCTGCCCCTACTATTTCGCTTCCCAAACTATTCCATTTCCTGACTACTCTGTGACTGAAGAAATACTTCTTAACATCCCTGTGATTCATCTGTGTCTTCAACTTCCAACTGTGTCCCCTTGTTGTTGTGTCCAGTCTCTGGAACACCCTGTCTTTGCCCACCTTGTCAATTCCTCTCAGTATTTTATATGTCGTTATTATGTTCCCCCTATCTCTCCTGTCCTCCAGTGTCGTCAGGTCGATTTCCCTTAACCTCTCTTCGTTGGACATACCTCTTAGCTCTGGGACTAGTCTTGTTGCAAACCTTTTCACTTTCCCTAGTTTCTTTACGTGCTTTCCTAGGTGTGGGTTCCAAACTGGTGCCGCATACTCCAATATGGGCCTAACGTACACGGTGTACAGGGTCCTGAACTAGTCCTTATTAAGATGTCGGAATGCTGTTCTGAGGTTTGCTAGGCGCCCATATGCTGCAGCAGTTATTTGGTTGATGTGCGCTTCAGGAGATGTGCCTGGTGTAATACTCACCCTAAGATCTTTTTCCTTGGGTGAGGTTTGTAGTCTCTGGCCCCCTACACTATACTCCGTCTGCGGTCTTCTTTACCCTTCCCCAATCTTCATGACTTTGCACTTGGTGGGGTTGAACTCCAGGAGCCAATTCCTGGACCAGGTCTGCAGCCTGTCCAGATCCCTTTGTAGTTCTGCCTGGTCTTCGTACGAATGAATTCTTCTCATCAACTTCACATCATCTGCAAACAGGGACACTTCAGAGTCTATTTCTTCCGTCATGTCGTTCACAAATACCAGAAACAGCACTGGTCCTAGGACTGATCCCTGTGGGACCCCACTCGTCACAGGCGCCCACTCTGACACCTCGCCACATACGATGACTCGCTGCTGTCTTCCTGACAAGTATTCCCTGATCCACTGTAGTGCCTTCCCTGTTATCCCTGCCTGGTCCTCCAGTTTTTGCACTAATCTCTTGTGTGGAACTGTGTCAAATGCCTTCTTACAGTCCAAGAAAACGCAATCTACCCACCCCTCTCTCTCTTGTCTTACTGCTGTCACTCTGTCATAGAACACCAGTAGGTTTTTGACACAGGATCTCCCGTCCCTAAAACCATGTTGGCTACTGTTGATGAGATCATTCCTTTCTAGGTGTTCCACCACTCTTCTCCTGATAATCTTCTCCATGACTTTGCATACTATATATGTCAGTGACACTGGTCTGTAGTTTAGTGCTTCATGTCTGTCTCCTTTTTTAAAAATTGGGACTACATTTGCTGTCTTCCATACCTCAGGTAATCTCCCTGTTTCGATAGATTTGTTGAATATTGTTGTTAGGTGTACACATATTGCCTCTGCTCCCTCTCTCAGGACCCATGGAGAGGTGTTATCCGGCCCCACCGCCTTTGAGGTATCTAGCTCACTCAGAAGCCTCTTCACTTCTTCCTCGGTTGTGTGTACTGTATCCAACACTTGGTGGTGTGCCCCACCTCTCCGTCTTTCTGGAGCCCATTCTGTCTCCTCTGTGAACACTTCTTTGAATCTTATGTTGAGTTCCTCACATACTTCACGGTCATTTCTTGTTGTCTCTCCTCCTTCCTTCCTTAGCCTGATTACCTGGTCCTTGACTGTTGTTTTCCTCCTGATGTGGCTGTATAACAGCTTCGGGTCAGATTTGGCTTTCGCTGCTATGTCGTTTTCATATTGTCGTTGGGCCTCCCTTCTTACCTGTGCATATTCATTCCTGGCTCTACGAATTGCTCTCTTTATTCTCCTGGGTCCTTTGCCTTCTATACTTCTTCCATTCCTTAGCACACTTACACTTGGTTTTTGCCTCCCTGCA
Source organism: Cherax quadricarinatus (assembly GCF_038502225.1). NCBI lineage: Eukaryota > Metazoa > Arthropoda > Malacostraca > Decapoda > Parastacidae > Cherax > Cherax quadricarinatus. The sequence goes on from NC_091322.1 coordinate 20,981,436, forward strand.
CCTTTGGGTGAACCATGGGCTCATCCTGGCGTTTTCATTATTCATGTTGCCATTGGGCACAAACGTCTCCTCAGTTTCCTTGCATATTGTTGTTATATATTCCATCATCTCGTTTACTGGCTTCCCTGCCAGTTCTCTGTCCCACTGAACCCCGATCAGGAAGTTCCTCATTACCGCATAGTCCCATTTTTTTGTAGTTTGGCTTCATTCGCCCGGCCCTTCCTGCTCCCCCCTCCACTTGTAACTCTACTGCGTGTGTGCTCACCTAATTGTACTCACCTAATTGTGGTTGCAGGGGTCAAGACTCAGCTCCTGGCCCCGCCTCTTCACTGATTGCTGCTAGGTCCTCTCCCTCTCTGCTTCCTGAGCTTTGTCATACCTCTTCTTAAAACTATGTATGGTTCCTGCCTCCACTACTTCACTTGCTAGGCTATTCCACTTCCTGACGACTCTATGACTGAAGAAATACTTCCTAACATCCCTGTGACTCGTCTGAGTCTTCAGCTTCCAGTTGTGACCCCTTGTTTCTGTGTCCCCTCTCTGGAACATCCTGTCTCTGTCCACCTTGTCTATTCCCCGCAGTATCTTGCATGTCGTTATCATGTCTCCCCTGACCCATCTGTCCTCCAGTGTCGTCAGTCCGATTTCCCTCAACCTTTCCTCGTACGACATTCCCCTGAGCTCTGGAACTAGCCTTGTTGCAAACCTTTGTACTTTCTCTAACTTCTTGACGTGTTTGACCAGGTGTGGGTTCCAGACTGGTGCTGCATACTCCAGTATGGGCCTAACATATGTGTGTGTACTCACCTATTTGTACTCACCTATTTGTGGTTGCAGGGGTCGAGTCCTAGCTCCTGGCCCCGCCTCTTCACCGGTTGCTACTAGGCCCTCTCTCTCCCCGCTCCATGAGCTTTATCAAACCTCGTCTTAAAACTGTGTATGGTTCCTGCCTCCACTACGTCATTTTCTAGGCTATTCCACTGCCTTACAACTCTATGACTGAAGAAATACTTCCTACGATCTCTCTGACTCATTTGTGTCTTCAACTTCCAATTGTGGCCTCTTGTTTCTGTGTCCCCTCCCTGGAACATCCTGTCTTTGTCCACCTTGTCCACCTTGTGTGTGTGTGTGTGTGTGTGTGTGTGTGTGTGTGTGTGTGTGTGTGTGTGTGTGTGTGTGTGTGTGTGTGTGTGTGTGTGTGTGTGAGAGAGAGTGTGTGTGTGTGTGTGTGTGTGTGTGTGTGTGTGTGTGTGTGTGTGTGTGTGTGTGTGTATGTGTGTGCACTCTCGTGTGTGTGTGACCCAATTAATATTTACACTAACAACTCATTACAGTTGTGACCGGATGTGAACGTGTGAATGGCTCATTACTTTGTAAGTTGTTCATGAATGTAACCATGTATAGACGTGTAGATGGTTCATTACCTTTGCATCTTGGTCATGATTGTGACCAGATCTACCTGGAGTTCATTACCTTTGTAACTTGTTCAGCTATCATAACTTTGGGGGTCAGTCCCTGGACTACCGCCCACAGAATGGGTATGTGGTTCATAATAAAGATATTTAATTTAAGGTTCACTTCATTCATGTAGGTTCGCCGGTACTTCCGGCGAACCTACAGATGAAGTGTTAGACAAACATACAACTGCTGCTCTAGGTTTTGGCCTAAGTTTTGCAACTTCAAAAAAAACTTAATAATGTTGAAATTTCAAAAGCCTTTTGTAACTTTGAAAAACCTTCCGATTTATCCACTGATGAAATTAATATTAGTAAAGGAATGGTATATAACTCTATGTTAAAACCAAACATTCCCAATTACCCTCAAAGATTCTTTAAGTCTTATGATACACTTAATAATAATAAAAATTTGCGCCTTATCAAATCAGATGAAATCAATGCAATAGTAATTATGAAAGAAAATGATTACCAAGAAAAAATGAATAATCTCTTAGATGATACTGAAACCTATTCTAAACTTAGGAAAAATCCCCTAGAAACCGTTAACAGCAATTTCAATAAAACAATAAAACTTCTACTGAAAGGCAAAGATGAATTAGTCAAACAATTTACTTCCACTAATCCATCTTTACCTTACATGTATGGACTAATAAAAACACACAAACCAGGGAATCCAATCAGACCAATTATTAGCTCCATAGGGTCAGTTTCATATAAATTATCCAAATGGCTTGTTGACATTTTGAGCCCTATTGTTGGCAAAATTTCTAACTTTAATGTTAAAAACAACATAGATTTAGTTGATAAATTAAGCTCCTTGACTGACCTAAATGATTTTAACATGGTTAGTTTTGATGTTACTTCCTTGTTTACGAAAGTTCCTGTTGATGATTTATTAAGTTTCTTATCTGAAGAACTCGTTAACTATGATTTACCATTGCCAGTTCCTACTATCATTAAACTTATTAAACTTTGCACTGTTGATGCAAAATTTGTATTTAATGATAGGTTTTACACTCAGAAGTTTGGTATGGCAATGGGAAATCCTCTTTCACCTGTTCTTAGTAACCTATACATGGAATTTTTTGAAACAAGGTTGCTTAACACAATCCTCCCTAATAGAGCTAAATGGTTCAGATATGTTGATGATATTTTGTGTCTTATGCCCAAAAATGTAGATATACACCATTTCCTTGGCAAATTAAATAGCTTAGCACATACACCATTCTATAAACTTTACTGTTGAGTTTAAGGAAAATAACTCATTGCCTTTTCTAGATGTTTTAATTATTAAGAGTAATAATGAATTAAAATTTAAAATTTACAGAAAACCTACAAATAACTGTTTCTATGTACACTATTATTCTTCCCATCAAGATAGAGTTAAACTGTCTGTTTTCTCATCAATGTTTTTGAGAGCTTTACGTATTTGTAGTCCAGAGTTCATAGATGAAGAAATATCCAAAATTTATGAAATAGCCAATGATCTGAAATACCCGAGAAATGTAATTGATAAATCAACCTTATTCATCTAAAAATATGTTGGTTCTCCCTTACCATGAAAACTTGGTTGATATGCCTTCTCTTCTTAAGACTTTTAATATTAAAGTTGTATTTAAAAATCTTGATACAGTAAAAAAAACTTTTGATAAAGAATTCCCCCCAAAATGCTGATTGATGTGTCTATAAGATTCCTTGTAAAATTTGCGATAAAGTTTATTACGGTCAAACTGGTAAAAATCTCGAACTAAGATTAAAACAACATAAATATAGGATAAGAACTGGACAAGATTCCAATGCTCTATTTATTCATGTGAGAGATTTTAACCATCCAATTGATTTTCAATGTTGAGAAAGTAGTATCAAGCAAGTCCATGGTCGACAGGAATATAATTGAATCTTGTTTCATAAAAAGCAGTTTTGAAAGTAATATGAATATTTCCTTTGGTTTATATAAATTAGATTCATTTATAATTAATAAAATTTGGGAAGAGTTTAATAATACATTGGACAAATAATAAACCTTATTTCTTGGGTAGAATATTTTGTTAGTGAGATGTCGTGAGGACCTGTCTAGTTGGACCAGCGGACCTACTGCAGTGTTCCTCTTTTCTTATGAGTCCGGTATTGTCGAGCGTCAGGTGTTTCTTTGTTGTGGGAGTTGACTGTGAGGTGTGGTTTTAGCCCTTTAATTGCCTTCCTTTGATGTATTACTTTCATAGTTCCTTGACAATGTGAGTAGTCACGAAAGCGCTTGGAATTTCAATACTCTTTCACAGTGGTTATTTTGCATATTTTGCATATATATATATATATATATATATATATATATATATATATATATATATATATATATATATATATATATATATATATATATATATATATATATATATATATATATATGTATATATATATATATATATATATATATATATATATATATATATATATATATATATATATATATATATATGTATATATATATAATATATATATATATATATATATATATATATATATATATATATATATATATATATATATATATATATATATATATATATATATATATATATATATATATATAGGGGTAGGTTTAAAAATGTAGTGTTAGAGTGTTCAGCAGAAGTTTGTGGTTACAGGAAAGTGGGTGCAGGAGGGAAGAGGAGCGATTGGTGGAATGATAATGTAAAGAGAGTAGTAAGGGAGAAAAAATTAGCATATGAGAAGTTTTTACAAAGTAGAAGTGATGCAAGGAGGGAAGAGTATATGGAGAAAAAGGGAGAGGTTAAGAGAATGGTGAAGCAATGTAAAAAGAGAGCAAATGAGAGAGTGGGTGAGATGTTATCAACAAATTTTGTTGAAAATAAGAAAAAGTTTTGGAGTGAGATTAACAAGTTAAGAAAGCCTAGAGAACAAATGGATTTGTCAGTTAAAAATAGGAGAGGAGAGTTATTAAATGGAGAGTTAGAGGTATTGGGAAGATGGAGGGAATATTTTGAGGAATTGTTAAATGTTGATGAAGATAGGGAAGCTGTGATTTCGTGTATAGGACAAGGAGGAATAACATCTTGTAGGAGTGAGGAAGAGCCAGTTGTGAATGTGGGGGAAGTTCGTGAGGCAGTAGGTAAAATGAAAGGGGGTAAGGCAGCCGGGATTGATGGGATAAAGATAGAAATGTTAAAAGCAGGTGGGGATATAGTTTTGGAGTGGTTGGTGCAATTATTTAATAAATGTATGGAAGAGGGTAAGGTACCTAGGGATTGGCAGAGAGCATGCATAGTTCCATTGTATAAAGGCAAAGGGGATAAAAGAGAGTGCAAAAATTATAGGGGGATAAGTCTGTTGAGTATACCTGGCAAAGTGTATGGTAGAGTTATTATTGAAAGAATTAAGAGTAAGACGGAGAATAGGATAGCAGATGAACAAGGAGGCTTTAGGAAAGGTAGGGGGGGGTGTGGACCAAGTGTTTACAGTGAAACATATAAGTGACCAGTATTTAGATAAGGCTAAAGAGGTCTTTGTGGCATGTATGGATTTGGAAAAGGCGTATGACAGGGTGGATAGGGGGGCAATGTGGCAGATGGTGCAAGTGTATGGTGTAGGAGGTAGGTTACTGAAAGCAGTCAAGAGTTTTTACGAGGATAGTGAGGCTCAAGTTAGAGTATGTAGGAAAGAGGGAAATTTTTTCCCAGTAAAAGTAGGCCTTAGACAAGGATGTGTGATGTCACCGTGGTTGCTTAATATATTTATAGATGGGGTTGTAAGAGAAGTAAATGCGAGGGTCTTGGCAAGAGGCGTGGAGTTGAAAGATAAAGAATCACACACAAAGTTGGAGTTGTCACAGCTGCTCTTTGCTGATGACACTGTGCTCTTGGGAGATTCTGAAGAGAAGTTGCAGAGATTGGTGGATGAATTTGGTAGGGTGTGCAAAAGAAGAAAATTAAAGGTGAATACAGGAAAGAGTAAGGTTATGAGGATAACAAAAAGATTAGGTGATGAAAGATTGAATATCAGATTGGAGGGAGAGAGTATGGAGGAGGTGAATGTATTCAGATATTTGGGAGTGGACGTGTCAGCGGATGGGTCTATGAAAGATGAGGTGAATCATAGAATTGATGAGGGGAAAAGAGTGAGTGGTGCACTTAGGAGTCTGTGGAGACAAAGAACTTTGTCCTTGGAGGCAAAGAGGGGAATGTATGAGAGTATAGTTTTACCAACGCTCTTATATGGGTGTGAAGCATGGGTGATGAATGTTGCAGCGAGGAGAAGGCTGGAGGCAGTGGAGATGTCATGTCTGAGGTCAATGTGTGGTGTGAATATAATGCAGAGAATTCGTAGTTTGGAAGTTAGGAGGAGGTGCGGGATTACCAAAACTGTTGTCCAGAGGGCTGAGGAAGGGTTGTTGAGGTGGTTCGGACATGTAGAGAGAATGGAGCGAAACAGAATGACTTCAAGAGTGTATCAGTCTGTAGTGGAAGGAAGGCGGGGTAGGGGTCGGCCTAGGAAAGGTTGGAGAGAGGGGGTAAAGGAGGTTTTGTGTGCGAGGGGCTTGGACTTCCAGCAGGCATGCGTGAGCGTGTTTGATAGGAGTGAATGGAAACAAATGGTTTTTAATACTTGACGTGCTGTTGGAGTGTGAGCAAAGTAACATTTATGAAGGGATTCAGCGAAACCGGCAGGCCGGACTTGAGTCCTGGAGATGGGAAGTACAGTGCCTGCACTCTGAAGGAGGGGTGTTAATGTTGCAGTTTAAAAACTGTAGTGTAAAGCACCCTTCTGGCAAGACAGTGATGGAGTGAATGATGGTGGAAGTTTTTCTTTTTCGGGTCACCCTGCCTTGGTGGGAATCGGCCAGTGTGATAATAAAAAAATAATAAAATATATGTATATATATATATATATATATATATATATATATATATATATATATATATATATATATATATATATATATATATATATATATATATATATATATATATGTATATATATATATATATATATATATATATATATATATATATATATATATATATATATATATTTATATATATATATATATATATATATATATATATATATATATATATATATATATATATATATATATATATATATATATATATATATATATATATATTGCGCCGAACAGGAAAAACTTCCGAGTTTTGCTTAAATATGCAAAAAGCCAATGTGAAAAAAATTCTGAAATTCCAAGAGCTTTCGTGATTTCTCACCTTATCAAGGAACTAAAGGAACTGTAAAAAAAACAGCAGTAACAGCCTGGTTGATCAGACCCTGATTCACCGGGAGGCCTGATCGTGGACCGGGCCGCGGGGGCGTTGATCCCCGGAATACCCTCCAGGTAGCAGAATACCTATAAGGCTGAGAGTCAAGGACCTGTCACTGAGAGTCAAGGACCTGTCACTGAGAGTCAAGGACCTGTCACTGAGAGTCAAGGACCTGTCACTGAGAGTCAAGGACCTGTCACTGAGAGTCAAGGACCTGTCACTCATTAAATTCTTACCAAATTTTATAAATTATAAATGACTAATCTGTATAATTTGTATAACTGACGGCTATTTAATTATATTTCTCTCGACCATAGACCAGCTTGATGCACCTTTCTCGTCTTTTTTTAAATCAATTGTGTTAATATTTCTTATATAAATAAAGAAACTAGGCTCTTGTTCGGTTTTACTGCTGTGTTTATGTTCTTTTAATCTTAGTTCAAGCCTTTCCAATTTCATTATAATTATTTTTTTTTACGTTTTTATAGAGGATCTTTTAGAGGCAACCATCACCATTTTTTCGTGAATTTCTGATCATATGTTTCATTTTCTGTATCAAGATTTTTAATACAACTTTGATTTTAAAATTATTAAGTACAGGAGGCAGTAGAAGCAGTAAAGGTGTTAAAACGATGTCATCAGTCCATCATACACTAGGATGTAGTTCTGAGGTGGTTAGTCCCTCAACCTGGAGAAGAGTTCGGGTTATGAAGCAGAACTCTTTGCTAGGCTGAGGGACTGACCACCTCAAATGTACATCTTCCAGGGTGATGGATTGTTTATATAGTCTTTATATCTCTACTGCTCTTACTGCCTCCTTTATATTTGACTGAAGAAACCTTCTGTGTAGCTGAAGCCTCTCTGAATAAAGATACTTAACTGTTACACCTGTGTCTTACTTATCAACTTGTATGTATTCGATAACATTATTATATTCTCACCTTCAATAATGTTAATACCTATAACAATGTTAACTCCAACAACAAAGTGAACAATAATGTTAATACCTATAACAATGTTAACTCCAACAACAAAATGAACAATAACGTTATATGAGTGACATCAACAATAACAACTTACCGAGGCTGCACAAGTTGTAAGAGGCTGTCAGAAGTGGTGGTTTTGTCAGCATGGAAGTAGTGGCGACGCAGTGTTAGGTATTTACAGAGGTGGTGGGTGAGAGCAAGCAGCAGGTCAGGTAGGTCAGGCAGGTCACCAGGGTCATCATCGATATGAATGCGCACTTCGCACGACCTGAGGTATGGTAGGAGAGCCACGTAGCTCCTCACACGATTATAATCACTTACGACAATTGTTTTATCTGTACTAAAGAAGTGAGTTATTTCTTTGACCGTTACTGGAGATATCTTAGTGTTCTGAAGAAGGTAGAGCCAGTGATTGTTGCCTTCCATACCAGACTCGTGCAGGAGATGAACCACTTCCCTCTCAATTTCCTCAGGTAACTGGTCCAGTAACAAGTGCAGCAGCCCAGCCACATGTATCAGAACATTCTGGTACTTATTCATGTCTGTCTTGGTTACTCTGATGTTGTGTTCTAACACTTTCCTGATACTGACAGGTGAGGCAGGTGTAGGTGTGGTTGGTGGAGGACGTGCTAGTGCAGGTGAGTCGAGAGGAGGTGAGGCTAGTGCAGGTGAAATTGGTGAAGGTGGCGCTGGAGTAGACGATGCTGGTGTAGATGGCACTGGCGGTGATGCTGGTGTAGATGGCACTGGTGGTGATGCTGGTGTAGATGGCACTGGTGGTGATACTGGTGTAGATGGCACTGGTGGTGATGCTGGTGTAGGTGGCACTGGTGGTGATGCTGGTGTAGATGACACTGGTGGTGGTGCAGGTGTAGATTGGACTGGTGGTAATGCTGGTGTAGATGACACTGGTGGTGATGCTGGTGTAAATGACACTGGTGGTGGTGGTGTAGGTGTAGATAGAACTGATGGTGGCACAGGTGTAGACGACACTGGTGGTGGTACAGGTGTAGATGACACTGGTGGTGATGCTGGTGTAGATGGCACTGGTGGTGGTACAGGTGTAGATGACACTGGTGGTGATGCTGGTGTAAATGACACTGGTGGTGGTGGTGTAGGTGTAGATAGAACTGATGGTGGCACAGGTGTAGACGACACTGGTGGTGGTACAGGTGTAGATGACACTGGTGGTGATGCTGGTGTAGATGGCACTGGTGGTGGTACAGGTGTAGATGACACTGGTGGTGATGCTGGTGTAAATGACACTGGTGGTGGTGGTGTAGGTGTAGATGGAACTGGTGGTGGCACAGGTGTAGACGACACTGGTGGTGGTACAGGTGTAGATGACACTGGTGGTGATGCTGGTGTAGATGGCACTGGTGGTGGTACAGGTGTAGATGACACTGGTGGTGATGCTGGTGTAAATGACACTGGTGGTGGTGGTGTAGGTGTAGATAGAACTGATGGTGGCACAGGTGTAGACGACACTGGTGGTGGTACAGGTGTAGATGACACTGGTGGTGATGCTGGTGTAGATGGCACTGGTGGTGGTACAGGTGTAGATGACACTGGTGGTGATGCTGGTGTAAATGACACTGGTGGTGGTGGTGTAGGTGTAGATAGAACTGATGGTGGCACAGGTGTAGACGACACTGGTGGTGGCACAGGTGTAGATGACACTGGTGGTGGTACAGGTGTAGATGACACTGTTGGTGGTGTAGGTGTAGATGACACTGGTGGTGGTGCAGGTGTAGATGACACTGGTGGTGGTGTAGGTGTAGATGACACTGGTGGTGGTGCAGGTGTAGATGACACTGGTGGTGGTGTAGGTGTAGATGACACTGGTGGTGGTGTAGGTGTAGATGACACTGGTGGTGGTGTAGGTGTAGATGACACTGTTGGTGGTGTAGGTGTAGATGACACTGTTGGTGGTGTAGGTGTAGATGACACTGTTGGTGGTGTAGGTGTAGATGACACTGTTGGTGGTGTAGGTGTAGATGACACTGGTGGTGGCACAGGTGTAGATGACACTGGTGGTGGTGTAGGTGTAGATGACACTGGTGGTGGTGCAGGTGTAGATGACACTGGTGGTGGTGTAGGTGTAGATGACACTGTTGGTGGTGTAGGTGTAGATGACACTGTTGGTGGTGTAGGTGTAGATGACACTGTTGGTGGTGTAGGTGTAGATGACACTGTTGGTGGTGTAGGTGTAGATGACACTGTTGGTGGTGTAGGTGTAGATGATACTGTTGGTGGTGTAGGTGTAGATGACACTGTTGGTGGTGTAGGTGTAGATGATACTGTTGGTGGTGTAGGTGTAGATGATACTGGTTTAGGTGATGGTGATATAAGAGTTGTAGGTGAGGTTAGTGAAAGTAATGGTAATGGTGCTGGTGTAGGTGAGGTTGGCGTAGATGAAGGTTGAGCAAGTGATGGTGATACAGTTGTCACAGGTGGTTGGGTAGACACAGGTAGTGTAGGTGATGGTGATACAGTTGTCACAGGTGGTTGGGTAGACACAGGTATTGTAGATGATGGTGATACAGTTGTCACAGGTGGTTGGGTAGACACAGGTAGTGTAGGTGATGGTGATACAGTTGTCACAGGTGGTTGGGTAGACACAGGTATTGTAGATGATGGTGATACAGTTGTCACAGGTGGTTGGGTAGACACAGGTAGTGTAGGTGATGGTGATACAGTTGTCACAGGTGGTTGAGTAGACACAGGTAGTGTAGGTGATGGTGATACAGCTGTCACAGGTGGTTGAGTAGACACAGGTATTGTAGGTGATGGTGATACAGTTGTCACAGGTGGTTGGGTAGACACAGGTGGTGTAGGTGATGGTGATGCAGTTGTCACAGGTGGTTGAGTAGACACAGGTAGTGTAGGTGATGGTGATACAGCTGTCACAGGTGGGTGAGTAGACACAGGTGGTGTAGGTGATGGTGATGCAGTTGTCACAGGTGGTTGAGTAGATGCAGATAGTGTAGGTGATGGTGATACAGTTGTCACAGGTTTTTGAGTAGACACAGGTATTGTAGGTGATGGAGATACAGTTGTCACAGGTGGTTGGGTAGACACAGGTGGTGTAGGTGATGGTGATGCAGTTGTCACAGGTGGTTGGGTAGACACAGGTATTGTAGGTGAAGGTGATGTAGTTGTCACAGGTGGCTGGGTAGACACAGGTGGTGTAGGTGATGGTGATACAGTTGTCACAGGTGGTTGGTTAGAGACAGATGGTGTAGGAGATGGTGATACAGCTGTCACAGGTGGTTGGGTAGACGCAGGTGGTGTTGGGTGCTGGGTGTACAAGACTGGGAGTGCTGAAGAGTGTAGCTGGTGTCTGAGTGTCATCACAATATGCAGAGCACTGAAGTAGTCTTGGATTCCCTTGTGTGGTGCAAAGTAGCGTTCCTCGATGCCTTGCCAAGTCCATATTGGCTTCAAACTCAAGAAAGCAGACAGCATCTCATTATAAGGTATATGATATTTGTTACAAGCAGATATTACTTCTTCTACACTCTCTTCATCAAGACTCAACTGGTCACGTGAGAGACTCTTTAGTGATGTCGCGTATATTATCTTCAATATTTCTTCAACACTGTTTTGGAGGACACTTTTATTCGTCGCCTTTGTAATTGAACTGTCCGCTAATCTCTCTAATAACTTACTTTGACACATATGATGCATTTTATGGTAGAGTTCTGTATGTGTTATGGTTGCTATGTTCAGCTCATCAGGTTCTTGGTCCCAGATATAAACAAAAAATGTTAAATTCATTGGTAAACGCAAGTGTTCGTGAAGATCTTCAACTTCCATCACCTTATTTACCAGTTTATCAGTGCTTCTGTTGCTGTTGGTCAACTTAGTTATCTCCTGGTGAGTCCGACGCATAAATTCTTCTATGTGTTCTTCCTTTATGCCTCGTAGTTCAGCATTAGTCACATCATAATCTTCAGGGATCGTCATGCTGAACATTTCTACTGCTTCAGGTCTTGAGGTACACATAAATGTTGTGGTAATCGAGTTTTGGAATTCCAGTAAAAGACTTTTGACTAATGTTCTAGAGTTGTTATTGAGTTCATCCAGACCGTCAACGAGTATTATTACCTTACAAAGCTTAATAATTCTAGGCAGAATATTTCTGAATTTTGCTGAAACATCTGGTATGAGTCGGTCTAGAAGATCCTGGAAGCTGTTAATGGCTGGGTCCCTGCACTGTACCCACAGTAAGAGATCATAATTATCTAAACTTTTCATATTACCTTGACCACCTTGTATCCATTCCTCAGTTACTAGCTTCACTAGAGTGGTCTTGCCACTGCCTGCCACACCTTCCAGCAGCAGTATTTGAGGTCGTGCAGAGGAACCTTGTTGTTGTGTGCCAGAGCTCACACCTGATGCCACACATGTTGTCTGGACAAGTGTGAGAAGGTCTCCATAATCTACATGCTTAGTTTTACCTCTGTATTTTCTTTGTTTAACTTTAATATCGACAAAAATTTTGTCTACTTTCAGTTGAAAGTCACTGGTGATAAAAGACACTGGGTTAACATAAGTGATTTCTTGTAAGATCTTCTTCAGATTATTACAGCTGTCATTAATGATAATCTGTTTGATATCATCACTACAATATTTTATTATGTCTTCCTCTCCGAGAATCTCATTCATGATGTAGTCCAGGTCATCATTCATCTTCTTGATCTTCTCATTTACTTCAGTCTCGTCCTTCCCATACCTCTCTCCAGATGTCTTAAGACAACCAGTTAACACCTCCCGAAGCTGTCTTATATTTTCAAAATAATCTTCATCATGAACTGCAAGTGGACCGTGAAGAGCATCGTTCCTTAAGTTCTTTACAGCAGTGATATAATACTCCATTTCCGTACTGGGAGTGATCCACTTTGGATCATTGAAAGAAGCAACATTCTCACACGCTAACTTAATGCTTAGACACAATAGTGGAACATCAAACCCGGCTCCATCTGCACTTTCATTAATCAGTTTCTTTTGTGTTTTGTTAAACCTTCTTTGATTCCTTGAGAGTTTTAAGTAATTGGCTGATGATGTTTGTTTCAAGGTGTTGAGGTAATGATCAAGTGTTGTAGCAGCAGGTTTATCTGGGGTTCCCCAGCAGAAAGTGTTATGTAACACTCGTCTACCGCACTCACTTAAAGCTTTCATGAATCTGAAGCCATTATTTTCCATAGTTACTGTAGCCATGAGATAACAGAAGAAAGATTATGTTAATGTTGGTGACGGTGCTCCAGAGAGTTGAGCAGAAGATCAAGAATGCTGGAAATATGAAGACATGACTGAAACATGTATAAAATTACAAGTATCAGCTTAAATATGTATATAACAGGTGAAAGACTGAAACATGTTTAACATTACAAGTATGAGACTGGGAAATGTATAATACATATATGTCGTGCCGAATAGGTAAGACCTGCGATTTTGGCTTAATTAGCAACGCGGAATTTTGTTTATGCAAAAATTTCTCAAAAATCATTAAAAACACAACGAAAAAAATATATTTCATTGTATTTGTTTATTAAATTATTGTAAACTTATCTAAAATATATTTAGTTCGATTAGGCTAAATTAAATTGCGGTTGTTATAATATGGTTAGGTCCGTTTTCTAAGGGTCATAGGGTACAAAATTATTCATTTTAACATTAACATAAATGGAAAAATATATCTTTAAACGTGTAAGAGAAAAATTTAGAAAGGACTTCATTTTAAATGAGTCATTGCTAACTGACCAGTTTTAACTATACACCAAAAAGGGAGTAGAATGAAACTAGCTCAGAGGCACCCACACCACCTTATGTCCCCGGATGATGTTAAAACACCTAGCTTGCTTGGGTGCGTCATTCTTGTAGGATTGCGTGGTCCTATAGGTTAGAGCACTTTTGCTCACAATGAGGCTGGCCAAAGCAGCATGGGTTCGAGTCCTTGGCTAGTCGCAAGCTGGCTACATTGCGGACCTGGAGAGTGTACAAAGAACTATCACGGTACACATAAGTAAGACAAGGCACCAAAATTACTGGGAACGGTTGAAGGTCCTTGATCTGTATTCCCTGGAACGCAGGCAAGAGAGATACATGATAATATACACTTAGAAGGTCCTGGTGGGATTGGTACCAAACCTGCACACGAAAATCACTCCATCTGAAAGCAGAAGACTCGGCAGGAGATGCAACTTTTCTCCGATGTAAAGCAGGGGCGCCACGAGTACACTGAGAGACAACACAATAAGTGTCCGGGGCCCAAGACAGTTCAATTGCCTCCCAGCATACATAAGGAGGATTACCAATAGACATAAGATCATAAGAAATAAGGAACACTGCAACAGGTCCACTGGTCTATGCGAGGCAGCTCCAACTCTCCCCACCGGCTCAAGCCAATGCCTTGACCTAGTGAGGTCAGACACGTCACTTAAGGGAGGAGCACTACGTCCGACCTAGTAGCTTGTCAGGTTCACACACCCACCCACACCCACTCATAAGAACATAAGAAAGAAGGAACACCGCAGCAGGCCCACTGACCCACGCGAAGCAGGTCCATGTCCCCCCCCCGGATTAGCGCAATGACTCATCTAGTCAGGTCACTTCCACTTAAGGAAGGAGCACGGCATCAGACCTGGTAGCACAAGCTAATCAGGTCCAACTCACACCCACCCACATCCACTCATGTATTTATCTAACCTATTCTTAAAACTACATAACGTTTTAGCCTCAATAACTGTACTCGAGACTTTGTTCCACTCATCCACAACTCTATTACCAAGCCAGTGCTTGCCTATATCCTTCCTGAATCTGAATTTTTCCAACTTGAAACCATTGCTGCGAGTCCTGTCTTGGCTGGAAATTTTCAGCACGCTATGTACATCCCCTTTATTTATTCCTGTTTTCCATTTATACACCTCTATCATATCCCCCCTAATTCTACGCCTTTCGAGAGAGTGCAGATTCAGGGCCCTCAGTCTATCCTCATAGGGAAGATTTCTGATACATGGGATCATCTTTGTCATCCTCCTCTGTACGTTTTCCAGAGCATTTATATCCATTCTGTAATACGGTGACCAGAACTGAGCAGCATAGTCTAAATGAGGCCTAATCAAGGATATATAGAGTTGAACAACCTGAGGACTTCTATTATTTATACTTCTAGATATGAAGCCAAGAATTCTGTTAGCTTTATTGCGAACACTAATGCATTGTTGTCTTGGTTTTAGGTTACTGCTAACCAGAACTCCTGAATCCTTTTCGCAATCAGTAGTATTAAGATCTACATTATTTAGTTTATATGTCGCATGGTTATTTTCCTGTCCAACATTTAGAGCTTTGCATTTGTCAATATCAAACTGCATCTGCCACTTCTCCGACCATTGCTTCAGTCTATTCAAATCATCCTGGAGTGCTCTAGTGTCCTCTTTAGAATGAATTGGACAGCCTATTTTGGTATCATCAGCAAATTTGCTTATGTCGCTATTTATTCCCTCATCTATGTCGTTTATGTAAATTGTGAACAACAACGGGCCCAACACTGACCCCTGTGGAACACCGCTTGTGACGTGCCCCCATTCTGATTTCTCCCCATTTATGCAAACTCTCTGCTGTCTATTTGTCAGCCATGCCTCTACCCAGGAAAAAATTTCTCCTCCTATTCCGTGTGCCTTAAGTTTCCTCAATAGCCTCTGGTGTGGAACTCTATCGAAAGCCTTACTGAAGTCCATATACACAATATCATATTCATTACCATGATCTACCTCCTCAAACACCTTAGTGAAAAAAGTTAGTAAATTCGTAAGACAGGAACGCCCCTTTGTAAAACTGTGTTGAGATTCATTAATCAATCTGTGCCTGTCAAGATGGCTACGAATTGCTTCGACAATTATTGATTCCATAAATTTTCCCACTATGGAGGTAAGGCTTATTGGTCTATAGTTCGAAGCCAAGGGCCTGTCACCTGCCTTGTAAATAGGTATTACATTTGCCGTTTTCCACTTATCAGGCACTATGCCAGTTTGTATTCGTATTCGTATTTCAGACCAGAGTCTTTGGTAAGATGGGTAAGGAAGAAGGATGGGTAAGGAAGAAGGATGGGTAAGGAAGAAGGATGGGTAAAGAAGAAGGATGGGTAAGGATAAAAATATTGGAAAAGGGTGGGAGGGAGGAGTGAGGTAAGATATAAAAGGTAAGTGGCACAACCACTTTGGTGCAATTTAAAAAGTGTATGTGGAATAATAAAACATTCTTGAAGGGGTATAATACTAACCCATCAGAGTCACATAGATATAACAGATATATAAGTACATGACTCTGAATTGGTAGTATATATACAAGTTGCAATTGCCTTTTTTTTTTTTTTTTTTTTTTTTTCGATTGCACAACGAGTATTTAAACTACAATCAAGGCAGTAATTTACTGAAGAGTTCATAAAGAATTACTTGACACGTTAGCTTCTTTCAAGGTGGTGTCCCGCCATAGTAAATGTAGTATAATTTTAACTGACTCAAGAAATCGTAATGACACGATTGCAAATAAACCATACCCCCGGCCGGGATTGAACCCGCGGTCATAGAGTCTCAAAACTCCAGCCCGTCGCGTTAGCCACTAGACCAGCTAGCCACAATAAGATTCATCCAACTAGTATATTTCTACACCATAGGAAAGTTAGCACAGGCACCTCTGTGACCACAAATGCAAGTTGGTGTAGAAATATACCTAGTTGGATGAATCTTATTGTGGCTAGCTGGTCTAGTGGCTAACGCGACGGGCTGGAGTTTTGAGACTCTATGACCGCGGGTTCAATCCCGGCCGGGGGTATGGTTTAGTATAATTTTAACAGTAGAATTGTTATACAAGATATCTCCCTAATCGGGGGCTATGATTTTCTTAGTAGACATAGAAGGGTTCTGGTGTTACCCAGTCATCTTCATCTGCAGGCAGGTTGCTCAAGATCATTGGTCGATGGTAATCGTCTTTATGGATGAAGCGACGCAGCCTCTGTGGGAGAGTCATTCTTTGGGTCTTCTGAGGAGGAGTATTAATGATATAGTCAGTGGTATTTTCAACTTGGAGAGAATGTTCTTTATCTGGCATGTAGAGTTCTTGCATTGCATAGAGTTGTTTCTTCTTTAGCGTATCAAGGCGTACATTCAAGGCGGTAATATTCTGTTGTACGTGTAAATCTGCCATTTTGACTCTGTCTCTCTTCCTGGTACCCGTAATAAAGCGGAGAGCTCTATTCTGGACCCGTTGCAACTTTAGCATGTTGGTCTTTGTTGTTAACGACATTGGGACACATGGGTATTCGAATATTGGTCTTATCATCATTTTATACAGATGTTTTTTGACATATGAAGGGGCTTGATTAAATCTAAAGAGACTGCTAAGACCCGCTTTGGCTATGTTGATATTTTTATTGACGTGAGATGTTGAGTGGAGCAGCCTGTCTATTTCATATCCCAGGATCTTGTTAGGATTTCTAATGGCTACAGGTGTACCTCTGATGGAGATACCTCCCTTATCTTCGATGGTTGATGCAAAACATCCTATCGTGCTAACCAGGACTTTGTCAGGGTTAGTCGTAATTCTCCATTTCATTTCCCAATTGGATGTTCGACGAAGTTCAATATTCATTTTTTCTATGACTCTTTCATATTTGTATTTTCCAGTGACAGGAGTTGACGAGACGACATGGATAACATCATCTGAAAATTGTGTTATAATTGTATCTTTAAACTCTGGTTGAGGAAGATCATTCACATAAATATTGAATAAAATTGGACTAAGACAAGAACCTTGTGGGACACCAGCTGTTGGAATAAAAGGCTCTGTTGACTTGCCATGAAAAGTAGGAATGATTTTCCTTTGAGTTAAGAAGTTATACATAAATCTGAGAAAGGTCCAGTTATGGTCTGGTAGGTCAATAAGTTTGTATATAAGACAATCATGCCATAAGCTATCAAAAGCTTTATGAACATCTCTGGTGGCAATTAGGGCAAGGTTCCCCTGATGTTTCAGACTTTCTACAGTATCAAAAATAACATTTATTGCATGGTTGGTACCTCTATGTGTTCTAAAGCCAAATTGTTTTTCAGTAAAAAGGTGATTAAACTCCATTAAACTGTTGGAAATTATTTTTTCAAGAATCTTCCCAGTGACTTCTAGTAAGGATATAGGTCTATAGTTTCCTGGTTGATGGATGTCTTTATTGGGTTTAGCAAGAAAGATCATCCTAGCAGTCTTAAAAACCACTGGAAAATGTCCCGAGGCTAAGATGACATTTTTTGATATTAACCAAAGACTGTTTACAATTTCTGGGTAGGAACTTTATTTGTTTCATTGTTATTCCAGAGAGACCAGGGGCTCTATTTCGCATTCTTCCAATAACTTGACTCGTCTCAAGTAATGTAATAGGTCCAGTAAGCGGGTGGTCATCTTCAAGAGTTGAAGTATCGATGGAAGGTAGTGGTTGTAGATCAGCTAAATTCTCATCTCTCCATTCATTGACCAACTGATAGTGATTATTATTAAATCGACGACTGTTGTTGTGGGAGAGAATTTTCTCCCATACATCACCCATCAAATTAGCCTGGTCCTGTGGATCATCGAGTTTAATCTCAACGTCTTCATCGTCATCATCAGTGAAGGTATGAATTAGGTAGGTAGGAGCCTTGTGCTTTGCACCTAAAAGTTGCCGAATCTTGCTCCAAAATTTTGCGGGCTCTCGTTTATACTGATTAGCTTTTAGAAGTAACAATTTCCACAAGTCACGTTTATGATGACTAATCATGTTAATTAATTCTTGCCTTAATCTATACAATGTAGCTACTGGTGGTTGTCGTGTTTGAAGATGCCTTCGACTTTCTGTTTGATAATTTCTCATACTGTCTCTAATTTCCCTCGTAGGTTTATATTGTTGATAGATCTTTGTGGAAGTTAACTGGCAAGTTGCATTAGTAGCATCAATTATTCGATTGTGAAGGGACCTGATCGCATCGTCAATTGCATTGGAAGGTAGATTTTCCAACGACATAATTTCCTCGTCACCCAGAAATGCCCTGAATGGGTCAAATTCTAGGATGTTGAGATTGGGTTTAGGAGGTACAGGTATTCTAAGTGGAGAAGTTTGTAGTTGTATTATAACAGGGATATGGTCAGATCCTACGTTTCCACCAGGAGAGATACGACAATGAAAGAGGTCACAGTCTGTTTGTCAGGACTGTACCTGGTGTCCCTGGATGAGGACCAATATACGATTTAAAGAATGGGCCTTGAAATGACAAGTTTCTGGCTGTCATGATATTAAATAGTTGTTTTCCTTTTAAGTCACCCAGTGGAATACCAGCTCCACAGTTGAAGAGGGCAGGGTGATGAGCATTAAAATCTCCCGCTAGAATTGTTGGAATATTTCTGCTTAATATCCTATGTAGAGGAATTGACTCTATATATGGTTGTCTCGGTGAAAAATATCCAGTTACTATCACTAGTTGGCCATGATACGTCGTCAGTTCTATTGCAAGAATGTTATCTTCATCAACATGAATATTTCTAAATGCATAGCCTAATTTAACTATGATGGCTACACCACTAAAGGGTCCTCTCGATTTCTCCACAGTAGAGTAACCACGTAATTTAATATGTTGATCAACCCCAGCAGCTGTCTCATTCAAGAGTATAACATCGGGATTGTAATTATGTAGTTCAACCTCAAGGAGGTAACGGTTATTAAAGAAATGTTGAACATTAAGTTGGAAAATTGTAATCCCCATTATTTCTTGCACTTCGCACGTGTACTGCGGTCTGAACGTCTGCAGGTAATTTCATGTTTGGTATATACACTATCCCTGCTGGACTCGTCAAGGGGACGGAAATTCTGAATCGTTGCTTGTGTATTAAAAGTGTCACCATCCTCACTAGAATTGGTAATATTAACAAAATCATTAGAATCATTAGAGTCATCATCAGAAAACTGAGGTATGATATTCCCAGTTTCAGGAAGCAGAGGCTCGTGAGAGTTAATGGGAGACTGTGGAGGCTCCAAGGGAAAATTTGGTAGGCCAGGTGAATTACCCTGAGAAAGGTCCTGTTCAACAGGATCAGCTGCAATAGCGGAGGTAAGCACAAATCTCTGGGGCATCGTTAGGGTCAGGTATTGACTCGGGTTGAGGGGAGTTGACCACCTGGTTATACGAGGAAGTGATCCCTGAAAAAGGGATGAATTAGGCTTATTTGTAGAAGTAGAGTAGGGCACATACTTCTTGTTATTAGAAGGCTGAGCCATAATAACATTATCTGGGATAGTGATGGGATAAGATAAGATAAGATTTCGTTGGGATTTTTAACCCCGGAGGGTTAGCCACCCAGGATAACCCAAGAAAGTCAGTGCGTCATCGAGGACTGTCTAACTTATTTCCATTGGGGTCCTTAATCTTGTCCCCCAGGATGCGACCCACACCAGTCGACTAACACCCAGGTACCTATTTGCTGCTAGGTGAACAGGACAACAGGTGTAAGGAAACGTGTCGAATGTTTCCACCCGCCGGGAATCGAACCCGGACCCTCCGTGTGCGAAGCGGGAGCTTTAGCCACCAGGCCACCGGGCCTGTGATCCCATTAGACATTAACAAATCATTTAAAATCTTAGAGCAGAGTTGAATGTCACCACCTGCTATGTCCTTGGCCATCATATACATTAGTTGCGCTCTCGTCATATCCCCGGCTGTGGATACCTGAGACTTGGGAGGTGAGGCTGAACCTTGTTGTTGCGTTTGTGTATGTTGTAGGTGAGGGTTAGATTGGGGCACTCCAAGAGGGGCAGAATTCCAAACATTGGAATCAGTGGAAGGGACCTGAGGAGTCCCACTAGATCCAGGCAAAGCTGGGAAGGAAGTTTGGGACATTGTTGGAGGTGCCTGGGGAGTGGTCTTCTTAGAATTGGATAGTTTCTTGGCTTCTAGAATTTTTTGCATTTCCTTTTTCCTCTCAGGACAGATAACAGAAATAGCATGGTGTTTTCCATTGCAGAGGACACACTTGGGCTTAGTTTTGTTATGACAATCTCTAAAAGAATGTTGACCGGAGCATATGCTGCAAATCAGTGCTTGGGTACTGCATTTGTTGGTGGTATGACCAAATGCCTAACATTTGTAACATTGTGTAACACTGACAAACAGCTCAAGAGAGATTTGGTCAGGTGTACATCTGGTGCCAAAACATTTGAAGCCATCTTGACACACTAGTTTGGCTGCTTCAGGTGTATCAAGTATTAACTTTAATGTTACCTGGTTGTTGCCAGGTTTAAAGAATTTATGTGCTTGGACAGCCTGAAAGTCAGAATTCTCTGTATTAAAGTCATCAACAATTTCCTGCACTGAGCTATGTCTCATGAAGCTGTTAATTCTGGCAACAAACACAGTTCGCTGGGCTTGATAGCTTTCAGGTGCAATTGGGTGGATACCATAAGTCTTCAGTTTGTCTAGAACATCTTGCTTGAGCTGTTGAAGTAACTCTTCTTCAGAAGAGAGGAGAAGTACTACCCCAGCGTGGGTTTGAAACACATCCACTGGAGCAACAGTTGAATTCGAACAAATACATTCTAGAATTTCTTTCCTCGTCTTTTGGTTGCCATCAACCCGTAATCTTACTCTTATGCGCGCCATGATGTCCAGGAAGGTACATCTGACACATAAGTTACTTTAACAAAAAGGATCTTTCCTTAGTGTTAGTCTAACATCCTATTTCACCTGACTTATGAAGGTCAGCCCCTAAGATAGCCTACCCTCGAGTGGTGAGGAAAAAAGGGCCCAAGGCAAAGATCGGCCGGATTTTAAAAAACCACACGGGCTACCGGATGGTCAAAATGCCTTGTGTTAACTCGCCAAAGGCGAAGTTGCCGAAAAAGAAGATAGGAAAGTCAGAAGGATAACAATGTAAGTAGTGTGTTAGTGTGTGGGCCAGTGTAGATGTTTGCGAGGGGAGGATGGGGAAGGATGGGGGGATGGGGAAGGATGGGGGATGGGGAAGGATGGGGGGATGGGGAAGAGAGGGGTGAACAAGCAAGCAAGTCACCGCCTTACCCTCTTGATGGGATGGTGCTCGAAGTGACTGCAAGCAAGTTTCCTCTCAGTTCTGGTCAAGAACAACTCAGGATAACCCAAGAAAAATCTCGAGTAACAGTGTTCAGAGTTGCTCTGCTTGAGAATTGCTCAGGATAACTGAAGAGCAGGAACGACGACGTCTTCTCTCCACTGCGGCTGGACGGCGACTCTGTGTCTGTGTATCGAATGAATGTATCTGTGTTTGTCCAGCTTTTAGTGATATGTTAAAAAGATTAGCCAAAGGTATGCTAAGTTCCTCTTTACATTCCTTTAACACCCTTGCAAACAGTTCATCAGGACCTGGGGAATTGTTAGGTTTTAGTTTCTCTATTTGTCTGAGGACCATGTCACAAGTTACCCCAATCGTATATAGTTTATTAACGTCCTGTTCTACATAATCTATTATTTCAGGAATATCGCTAGTATTTTCCTGGGTGAAAACTGAGGGGAAGTAGGTATTGAGAATTTCACACATATCCTTATCACTGTCAGTGATCTGACCAGAGTTACTCTTAAGTGGGCCAGTCTTGTCCCTAATCTTACTTCTGTATACCTGAAAGAACCCTTTTGGGTTAGTCTTTGAATCCCTTGCGACATTAGCCTCATAATCCCTTTTTGCTATTCTTATTCATTTCTTTATTTCTCTCTTTAATTGAATATAATGATTTCTTAACTGCCCATCCCCTTTTTTGATACGCCTATATATGCCTCTCTTTTGACCAATGAGATGTTTTAATCTATTGTTCATCCATTTGGGATCATTTTTGTTAGATCTAATTTCCCTACTCAGAACAAAAGTTGTCTGGGCAGCTAGAACTATGCTCTGAAAAACGTCGTATTGGCAACCAAGATCACCTACCTGACCCATAGTCAGGACATCCCAATTTAGCCCACCCAGGTAGTTTTTCAGTCCCATGAAGTCGGCCAAGAGAAAATCTGGGACAGGGATTTGATTGCAGTTATCTGGGTAATTCCATGATTGAAACTAAGTGATTTGTGATCACTTTCCCCAAGCTCATCATTAACCTCAAGATTATTAATTAGTGACTCTTTGTTGGCAAGGACCAAGTCAAGCAGATTGTTTCCTCTAGTTGGTTCTGTCACAACCTGTTCTAAAAAGCAATCCTGAACCGTATCAAGAAAGTCACTAGACTCAAAATTTCCTGTCATATTGTTCAAATCAATTTGTCTAAAGTTAAAATCTCTTATTATCACAACATTTTCATATCTAGATGCCTTATGAACTTCGTCCCATAACAGCTTACTGCCCTCCCTATCAAGGTTTGGGGGCCTATAAGTCACACCCAAAATTAATTTGTTACGTCCCTCGAGAAACTGTAGCCAAACAGAGTCTGTGTTCGATGTTTCTAATCTTATATCCTGTCTAAGACAACAATTTAAATTTTCTCTGACATACATCGCCACACCACCACCCTTCCTGCTGACCCTATCAGTGTGGAATAGTTTATAACCCTGTATGTTGCATTCAGAAGGCATTTCTCTATCTTTCAGGTTGAACCAATCAATCAATCAAGGACTCACAGGTAAGTACCCACGAGGGGCGAGGGGCAAGTGGGGACAGTGCGAAGAATAGACGGTGAGAGGAATGTCTTGAGTCGAAGAGAGAAGAGTCAGGACTAGACCCAACTGCTAAGCCTGGATAAACAATAACGAAGACGACATAGAAGACAGCAGGAACTCTGCGGGCGCTGACTGCAACTTGCTGGATGGAAGATTGCTGCATCTTGATGTTGATTGGCGGCTGGCAGAAGCTGGAGGCGTGGTCAAGGGAGGCTAGCTTCTTGATTGGTCAGGTGTCATTAAATTGTGAGTCAGGAGTTACTTCATTTCTTCAGTGTGGGAGGCATTCCGTATGTTGTGCAGTTGTTGGAAGGAAACGATGAGTAGTCTTGTAATCTTGGGTCGAAATGCTGGGTCGGCTTGTAACTGGTCAAGGGTCATCTTGAGTGTAGTGAAGGAGCAGTGGGATCCTTTACGATTTGTAAACTTGACTGTTCTGTCGTGTAATTTCTCGTACAAAGTGTCGACATTCATGGTGGGTTCTTGGTCAGGAGTCGTATAAAAAGTTATATCTTTCCAGTGCAGGTATGGATCTCGATGTTGGTCTTCTGTATTAATACGTCGAGTGATGGCTGGAGAGGTTTTTTTTGGTGGTTGCAGCATTGAAGGTTCTTTCAATGTTGGTATCTCTGCTAGAGAGTGTGTAGAAGACTGTGGTAGAATCGTGGCTTCTGATTGGTCCATATGAGAAGTGGTGAGTGGAGGTGAAGGAGGTACGCCGCCACGACGAGCCAATCGACGAGTAGGAGGCGATCGACGAATAGGAGGCGTAGTGCAGACTTGGATGTTATCAGGTGAACGTTGATTGGAGGATTCAGAAAAGGATGCGTCGTCATTGTCAATTATTAATTCCTTCAAGTCATCTGGCGCTTCAAAACGGACGATCTTCGGGATTATTTTCAAAATTTCAGCTGATGGTGGACTTGCAGGGAAGTTAAATGATGGCATGTTGTTGAGTGCAAGAAGTTCATTGATAGTCGTGTTGAAAGAGCCAGGTTTTGCAGCATTTTGCATGTGGGCAAACATCATGCCTGGAGTTTACCTGGAGAGAGTTCCGGGGGTCAACGCCCCCGCGGCCCGGTCTGTGACTAGGCCTCCTGGTGGATCAGAGCCTGATCAACCAGGCTGTTGCTGCTGGCTGCACGCAAACCAACGTACGAGCCACAGCCCGGCTGGTCAGGAACCGACTTTAGGTGCTTGTCCAGTGCCAGCTTGAAGACTGCCAGGGGTCTGTTGGTAATCCCCCTTATGTATGCTGGGAGGCAGTTGAACAGTCTCGGGCCCCTGACACTTATTGTATGGTCTCTTAACGTGCTAGTGACACCCCTGCTTTTCATTGGGGGGATGGTGCATCGTCTGCCAAGTCTTTTGCTTTCGTAGTGAGTGATTTTTGTGTGCAAGTTCGGTACTAGTCCCTCTAGGATTTTCCAGGTGTATATAATCATGTATCTCTCCCGCCTGCGTTCCAGGGGATACAGTTTTAGGAACCTCAAGCGCTCCCAATAATTGAGGTGTTTTATCTCCGTTATGCGCGCCGTGAAGGTTCTCTGTACATTTTGTAGGTCGGCAATTTCACATGCAGTAATAGAATTTGGTGGAAATATCATGAGGTGGAGGTTGGGTAGTGAGAGGTGGTGGAGACGACTATTGAGTAGCTTGTAGAATCTTGGATGTTGTAGATTGAATCTTGGCAATTGCAGCGTATGAAGGAGAGGTTCCAGATGACTTCTTTGTTTCTTCCTTTAGTTTCTTAGAAAGGATATCCTTTCGCACTGGACACTTGGCTGCAAGAGTATGGTGATCACTCTTACAGTTGATGCAAGTGGGAGCAGCAGTGGAAGTGCAAGAACGAAAATCGTGTCCTGCAGACCCACAGGTGGAACATATCTTCTTATTCTTCACGTGGCAGTCGGCAGTAGAGTGACTTTACGAGTAACATGTCCAGCAAGGTGTTATGTACGTGAAGCGTTCAGGTTCAATCTGTCGAGGGTTGATATAGTAGTAAGAGATGGCCAGGCCATCAGACAGTGCTCTGGTCGCCATGGTAACTTCCAGGAATGTGACCTTGAGCATTGAGGAAGCGTTGGGAATCTTCACTACAGTGTCAATCTTGGCCCAGGTGTTGAGGTCTTCAAGTGATGTAGTAATTTCCTGGATGGTCATGTTCGTGATCAGCTTGTCAAGACGTTTCATAAACACTGAAAGTTTTGCAAGCATGTATGGTGACGTAGAGATGGTAAAGCCTCGGTCTTCTAAGGTCTTCATGGCAGTAGGTGTAAGCACTTCGTCAGCTTCAGTATCATCGAGAAAAGTGACGATGAAAGCTTCCTTCAGTGACGTGATCTTGGAGAACTTTGCGTGCAGACAAGTGTTGAGAGAAGCTGCAAGCTCAAGCTTCTTGGCGTCATCGACTATTGGTATAACAGAGACCTGGTTGAACCAGGTCTCTGTTATACCAATAATATCTATATTACCTACACTTGCAAGTAATCTTAGGTCATCTATCTTATTTCTTAGACTCCTACTATTTGTATAGTAAACTTAAGGGAGCTAGTCACTCGTTGCTCTCTACTATCTCTTTTTGTTGATCAATTGATTTGCCATTACTAGCAACTGGCTGTCTTCAAGAAGGCAATGGACAGGCACCTAAAGTCAGTACCTGACCAACTGGGCTGTGGTTCGTACGTCAGCTTGCGTGCGGTCAGCAGTAACAGCCTGGTTGATCACACCCTGATCCACCATGAGGCCTGATCTCAGACCGGGCTGCGGGGGCTTTGACCCCCGGATCCCTCTCCAGGTAAACTCCAGGTATATATATAGATATACAGTATATTTATGTATATATACATATATGTGGTCCACCTCTGGTGTAAATTGTGGGACCCATAGCCTCGGAGAAGTGGATAAAAAGGCTTCAAGGAAGAATATTTGGATTTCTTCCTGAAGCCGTTTGAATATTCCACTTCCATACCACCCCATCTTTTCATTCTCTTTTTCTATTAGGTATATTTATTACATAATATGGTACAAAAGATTTAAGAGATACATTGTTGATATAAAGATGACATATACAGTACATGAGATGTGAGAGATACATGTCTAGTACATATTGTTACATGTTTGTCAGTGATTATAATGCGAAAATCTCATCCATCTCCACAGAACTGGGGCGTGTGCCCAAAATACATCAGGCATTACCCCTCTGAATAGCAGCGCTGAGTCGCTGGAACAGAAAACTAGCTGCCATGGTACCCCTAATTACCCTGATGAGTCTTTTGCCCAGCTCCTTAAGAAACTTAGATGCACTCTTTCCCCACGAGCCAAGGGTCTCCGAGCCTATGGGAACAAACATATAAGGATGAGCAAGTTCTCTGTATTTTCTAGGCTTTTGGGACTCCCTGAAGATGGCGGCTGCCCCTCCTTCCTCCCTGGTGTATTGGACATACACCAAGGCAGATACACATGTGCAATCACACACCACCTTCTTGCTGTCTGTTCAGGCTTGAAGGGTGATACCATCAAGACACTTGGCTGCCATCAGATCTGCATAGTTGGGGTGGCTCCCTTACTGCTGGGCATCCGGCTGTTGTGAGGCTCCTCTTGATAATGTTATTAACCTCCTCATGTCTTGCAATCTTTCCCTAGGATTTACAGCACACAAGACCATGGTACCCGAATCGGTCTGCTGCTTCACTGCCACAAATACACCTGTGTTCGGCGAGAATAGCGGCAGCAAGTCGAAGGGCAACACCAATGTGAATGGTCTGTGGATCGAAGCGTGTGCCAAGGCTGGAGTTGGGACCAGCCAACAGAAAGTGCCCTGCACGAGGAGCTCTCACTGCCAGGAGGCGGGCTCTATCCTTCCCTGACACACTCTAAAGCATTGTTGAGGCTATATTCTCCACTACTGGACCATACCAGTGCGATTGTTTGTAGTTGTTGGGGAGAGCAAGTCTGGTTTCAGGGAGAATAGGAATAGGTACTATAAGCCCTCTGGATGCAACGCATGAGGACAGTGAAGCAGGTAGTGCAATCTGTGATGACTTGCGGATACCAATGCCTCCTAGTCTGACTGGAAGTGTAGCTTGGTCCTACTGCCAGTCTTCTAGAGTAAGGTTCAGTACTTTCGTAAAAATCTGCCTCAGGATACTGTCATATTCGTGCAATACAGGGTTATCATATGAAGGTGCACATCTTAGGAAATATGTCAACCTGGGCAGACTCAAGCACTTTGTGAGAAGGTACAAGGCATCGTGGGTGTCAAGATTGCCTATTCGTTGTTCCATTCTCCTCAACTCTTCCAGTTTCTTCCTGAGAATTGTGCCAATGGCATCGCTTCCCAGAGGTGCTCCGAGGAAGACTTTCTCTCTCTCTCTCTCATATATATATATATATATATATATATATATATATATATATATATATATATATATATATATATATATATATATATATATATATACATATATATATATATATATATATATATATATATATATATATATATATATATATATATATATATATATATATATATATATATATATATATATATATATATATATATATATATATATATATATATATATATATATATTTATTTATGTATGTTTTGGCCCGCCTCATGGTGAGAGAAAACGCGAATGCCAGACTGAAGTTCCTGTATAGACAAGCACAGTGTCTACCTACTGAGGCTCGCAGGACTCTATGTCTAGCCCTTATACAATGCCATATGGATTACGCTTGCTCTTCTTGGTACTCTGCCTTGACAAAAAAACTGAAAGATAGACTGCAAATCACCCAGAACAAAATCGTAAGATTCATCCTGGGGCTGGGACCAAGAGAACATGTAGGCCAGGATGAATTACAGCAGTTGGATATGCTGAATGTTGAAGACAGAGTAAAACAACTGAAGCTAAATCATGTTTATAAAATTGCTCACAAGCAATGTCCAGAATATCTTGCTGTCAATTTTGTCAAGGCTGGGAACCAAAGCAATCATAGAACTAGGGGGAGAGAGCACAACTTTGTAGTACCCACAGTCAGTGGCCAGGCTTCAAACACCTTTTATTGTACAGCAATAAAGGAATGGAACAGACTACCCGCACATGTCAAAGCCAGTCATAGCGTGAACCAGTTCAAGAAGAGTGCCAAAAGGTGTCTGATGAATGTAGCTACAGAAAGGGAGGGGAATGATTTTCTATTTTTTAGCTAACATACGTGTAAATTTTACCTTATTCCTTGTAATGACCCTCGTATTGTAGATAGTCTTAATGACCTTGGTGTCGCAGATAGTCTTTTTAGTATGATAATAAGATGTTATCTTCATTGTAGAACAATAAGAAAATATTATAACCTTTATACTATAATAATAAGGTAAAAGGACCCCAATGGAAATAAGTCACTCTGTCTGACTTTTTTGGGTTATCCTAGGTTCTCTACACATATGCTGCTATATATGATAATTCTATGTAACTGTATTTGTGTATACTTGAATAAACTTACTTACTTACTTACTTACTTACTTAGACCAAACAATCCTTAGCGTCCCGCTAAGCTAGATGTTGTACCCACCATCGAAGGACATACGGTGGTGTGAACGCCTCAGAGCTAATTTCATTCTACTCCCTGTTTGTGTACTAGCTCAACAAGCAGTATATTATATTATTATACCCACGGAACAAGTGGTATTGATCCATAACAACACTGCACTAGCCAAGAAGTCGAACCCATGCTGTTTCGGCCTGCCTCATGGTGAGAGAAAACACATGACGCTTTAGACCACTAGACCACACAATCCTTAACAATGGTGCATCCTGCCATGCTAGATGTTGTACTCACCATGGGCTCGACTCCCTGGCTAGTGCAGTGTTGCTATTGATCAATACCACTTGTTCCGTGGGTACAATAATATAATATACTGCTTGTTGAGCTAGTACACAAACAGGGAGTAGAATGAAATTAGCTCTGAGGCGTTCACACCACCGTATGTCCTTCGATGATGGGTACAACATCTAGCTTGGCTGGATGCACCATTGTCAAGGATTGTGTGGTCTAATGGTCTAAAACGTCATGCGTTTTCTATCACCATGAGGCGGGCCAAAACAGCATGGGTTCGTCTCCTTGGCTAGTGCAGTGTTGTTATTGATCAATACCACTTGTTACGTGGGTACAATATATATATATATATAGGTAGTAGGTTGGTAGACAGCAACCACCCAGGGAAGTACTACCGTCCTGCCAGATGACTGTGAAACAAAAACCTGTAACTGTTTTGCATGATGGTAGGATTGCTGGTTTCTTTTTCTGTCTCATAAACACGCTAAGATAACAGGGATATCTTGCTACTCCTACTTACACTTTGGTCACACTTCACAGACACGCACATGCATATATATATATACATACATCTAGGTTTTTCTCCTTTTTCTAAATAGCTCTTGTTCTTTTTTATTTCTTCTATTGTCCATGGGGAAGTGGAAAAGAATCTTTCCTCCGTAAGCCATGCGTGTCGTATGAGGCGACTAAAATGCCGGGAGCAATGGGCTAGTAACCCCTTCTCCTGTATACAATTACTAAAAAAGAGAAGAAGAAAAACTTTATAAAACTGGGTTGCTTAAATGTGCGTGGATGTAGTGCGGATGACAAGAAACAGATGATTGCTGATGTTATGAATGAAAAGAAGTTGGATGTCCTGGCCCTAAGCGAAACAAAGCTGAAGGGGGTAGGAGAGTTTCAGTGGGGGGAAATAAATGGGATTAAATCTGGAGTATCTGAGAGAGTTAGAGCAAAGGAAGGGGTAGCAGTAATGTTAAATGATCAGTTATGGAAGGAGAAAAGAGAATATGAATGTGTAAATTCAAGAATTATGTGGATTAAAGTAAAGGTTGGATGCGAGAAGTGGGTCATAATAAGCGTGTATGCACCTGGAGAAGAGAGGAATGCAGAGGAGAGAGAGAGATTTTGGGAGATGTTAAGTGAATGTATAGGAGCCTTTGAACCAAGTGAGAGAGTAATTGTGGTAGGGGACTTGAATGCTAAAGTAGGAGAAACTTTTAGAGAGGGTGTGGTAGGTAAGTTTGGGGTGCCAGGTGTAAATGATAATGGGAGCCCTTTGATTGAACTTTGTATAGAAAGGGGTTTAGTTATAGGTAATACATATTTTAAGAAAAAGAGGATAAATAAGTATACACGATATGATGTAGGGCGAAATGACAGTAGTTTGTTGGATTATGTATTGGTAGATAAAAGACTGTTGAGTAGACTTCAGGATGTACATGTTTATAGAGGGGCCACAGATATATCAGATCACTTTCTAGTTGTAGCTACACTGAGAGTAAAAGGTAGATGGGATACAAGGAGAATAGAAGCATCAGGGAAGAGAGAGGTGAAGGTTTATAAACTAAAAGAGGAGGCAGTTAGGGTAAGATATAAACAGCTATTGGAGGATAGATGGGCTAATGAGAGCATAGGCAATGGGGTCGAAGAGGTATGGGGTAGGTTTAAAAATGTAGTGTTAGAGTGTTCAGCAGAAGTTTGTGGTTACAGGAAAGTGGGTGCAGGAGGGAAGAGGAGCGATTGGTGGAATGATGATGTAAAGAGAGTAGTAAGGGAGAAAAAGTTAGCATATGAGAAGTTTTTACAAAGTAGAAGTGATGCAAGGAGGGAAGAGTATATGGAGAAAAAGAGAGAAGTTAAGAGAGTGGTGAAGCAATGTAAAAAGAGAGCAAATGAGAGAGTGGGTGAGATGTTATCAACAAATTTTGTTGAAAATAAGAAAAAGTTTTGGAGTGAGATTAACAAGTTAAGAAAGCCTAGAGAACAAATGGATTTGTCAGTTAAAAATAGGAGAGGAGAGTTATTAAATGGAGAGTTAGAGGTATTGGGAAGATGGAAGGAATATTTTGAGGAATTGTTAAATGTTGATGAAGATAGGGAAGCTGTGATTTCGTGTATAGGGCAAGGAGGAATAACATCTTGTAGGAGTGAGGAAGAGCCAGTTGTGAGTGTGGGGGAAGTTCGTGAGGCAGTAGGTAAAATGAAAGGGGGTAAGGCAGCCGGGATTGATGGGATAAAGATAGAAATGTTAAAAGCAGGTGGGGATATAGTTTTGGAGTGGTTGGTGCAATTATTTAATAAATGTATGGAAGAAGGTAAGGTACCTAGGGATTGGCAGAGAGCATGCATAGTTCCTTTGTATAAAGGCAAAGGGGATAAAAGAGAGTGCAAAAATTATAGGGGGATAAGTCTGTTGAGTGTACCTGGTAAAGTGTATGGTAGAGTTATAATTGAAAGAATTAAGAGTAAGACGGAGAATAGGATAGCAGATGAACAAGGAGGCTTTAGGAAAGGTAGGGGGTGTGTGGACCAGGTGTTTACAGTGAAACATATAAGTGAACAGTATTTAGATAAGGCTAAAGAGGTCTTTGTGGCATTTATGGATTTGGAAAAGGCGTATGACAGGGTGGATAGGGGGGCAATGTGGCAGATGTTGCAAGTGTATGGTGTAGGAGGTAGGTTACTGAAAGCAGTGAAGAGTTTTTACGAGGATAGTGAGGCTCAAGTTAGAGTATGTAGGAAAGAGGGAAATTTTTTCCCAGTAAAAGTAGGCCTTAGACAAGGATGTGTGATGTCACCGTGGTTGTTTAATATATTTATAGATGGGGTTGTAAGAGAAGTAAATGCGAGGGTCTTGGCAAGAGGCGTGGAGTTAAAAGATAAAGAATCACACACAAAGTGGGAGTTGTCACAGCTGCTCTTTGCTGATGACACTGTGCTCTTGGGAGATTCTGAAGAGAAGTTGCAGAGATTGGTGGATGAATTTGGTAGGGTGTGCAAAAGAAGAAAATTAAAGGTGAATACAGGAAAGAGTAAGGTTATGAGGATAACAAAAAGATTAGGTGATGAAAGATTGAATATCAGATTGGAGGGAGAGAGTATGGAGGAGGTGAACGTATTCAGATATTTGGGAGTGGACGTGTCAGCAGATGGGTCTATGAAAGATGAGGTGAATCATAGAATTGATGAGGGAAAAAGAGTGAGTGGTGCACTTAGGAGTCTGTGGAGACAAAGAACTTTGTCCTTGGAGGCAAAGAGGGGAATGTATGAGAGTATAGTTTTACCAACGCTCTTATATGGGTGTGAAGCGTGGGTGATGAATGTTGCAGCGAGGAGAAGGCTGGAGGCAGTGGAGATGTCATGTCTGAGGGCAATGTGTGGTGTGAATATAATGCAGAGAATTCGTAGTTTGGAAGTTAGGAGGAGGTGCGGGATTACCAAAACTGTTGTCCAGAGGGCTGAGGAAGGGTTGTTGAGGTGGTTCGGACATGTAGAGAGAATGGAGCGAAACAGAATGACTTCAAGAGTGTATCAGTCTGTAGTGGAAGGAAGGCGGGGTAGGGGTCGGCCTAGGAAGGGTTGGAGGGAGGGGGTAAAGGAGGTTTTGTGTGCGAGGGGCTTGGACTTCCAGCAGGCATGCGTGAGCGTGTTTGATAGGAGTGAATGGAGACAAATGGTTTTTAATACTTGACGTGCTGTTGGAGTGTGAGCAAAGTAACATTTATGAAGGGATTCAGGGAAACCGGCAGGCCGGACTTGAGTCCTGGAGATGGGAAGTACAGTGCCTGCACTCTGAAGGAGGGGTGTTAATGTTGCAGTTTAAAAACTGTAGTGTAAAGCACCCTTCTGGCAAGACAGTGATGGAGTGAATGATGGTGAAAGTTTTTCTTTTTCGGGCCACCCTGCCTTGGTGGGAATCGGCCGGTGTGATAATAATATAATAAAAAATATATATATATATATATATATATATATATATATATATATATATATATATATATAGATATATATATATATATATATATATATATATGTATATGTCATGTGGGTTTCGAAAACGTGGATAGGGTAAAAATACTCACGTAGGCTGGTAGTACGTATAATATAACGGAATGTGTGTGAAGCGCCAACAGCCGACCTGCCTCTCTCTGGCTCCCTGACTAGACTGACCCATGAGTGCTTATGGGCGAGGGGGTGTTCAGGTAGAGGATGAGTTGTCACCTGACCAGTGGGTCGGTGCTATTTCTACCGGGGAGACCTCATCCACTTCACTGGATCAATCTGTTCCACCAGTTGAGGAGAAAGACTTAGCTCCCACTGACTTCCCAGATGAAGTCAAGCGTTTGTTGACTGTTGAACAAACGTCGTAAAGCCATTGCCTTACCAGGTGAGAAGATGGGTATTACGACCTTATTGTCCCATCGTATTCCACTTGAACCTGGTACTAGACCCATCTATATACCTGTGTACAGAATGCCTCATTCACAAGTTGCTGTCGCAGAAGAATTGATCAATCAAATGCTTGATGATGGAGTTATTGCACCTAGCAATTCACCTTGGAATGCACCCTTGATCCTAGTACCTAAGAAGGATGGTATTTGGCGCCCAGTGATTGACTTTAGGAAGTTAAATGCGAAAACTATTCCAGATCGCTTCCCACTTCCTGTACTGGGTGATCTTTTACGTAACATCGGAGATAACAAAGTCTTTTCAACCCTGGATTTGTTACAAGGGTTTTGGCAAGTCCCTCTTCACGAGGACAGCCAAGAGCTAACTGCATTTTCCACTCCTACAGGTCATTATCACTTCCTCCGTATGGCGTTTGGATTACGATCCTCCCCTATCACGTTCTCAAGGCTCATGACTAATATCTTTAGAGGTCTCATTGGTAATGCACTTATGGTGTACTTAGATGACGTAATCGTCATGTCTAAAGACGTGGATACACACTTGAAAAGACTTGATGTAGTACTTGGTAAGCTTGAAGAAGCCAATTTAAAGATCAAACTGTCTAAATGTCAATTTTTCAGATCAGAAATTAAGTTTCTTGGTCACATAGTCACTCCTAGAGGGGTTACAACTGACCAAAGTAAAGTAACTGCAGTACTAAATTTTCCAACTCCCAAAACTGCTGATGCTGTAAGATCCTTTGTGGGCTTAGCAGGTTTTTATAGATCTTTTATTGCCAATTTTTCTTCCATAGCTGCTCCTCTAACTGAGTTGCTTAAGAAAGATGCTCCTTTTGTTTGGACCTTCCGTCAAGAAAGAGCATTCCAAACTCTAAAAGAAAAGCTAACATCTGCTCCAATTTTGAAATTTCCAGATTTTTCTAAGCCCTTCTATCTGACAACTGATGCTAGTTCAACTGGCATAGGCGCCGTACTAGCTTAGATGACCGATGGCAAGTACAACGCAGTTGCATTTGGTAGCCGAGTCCTTACAAAGGCTGAATGTAATTATACAGCAACTGAGCAAGAAGCTTTAGCAATAGTATGGTCTTTAAAGCACTTCTGAGACATTATTTATCAGTACTCTGTTCATGTCTTGACAGACCATGCTCCACTGATACCTTTATTCCAGAACAAACAACCTACTGGAAGGTTAGCCAGATGGACCTTGACTATCCAAGAGTTCAATCCCACTGCTGCCACCATTTGTCATGTGGGTTTCAAAAACGTGGATAGGGTAAAAATACTCTCGTAGGCTGGTAGTACGTATAATATAACGGAATGTGTGTGAAGCGCCAACAGCTGACCTGCCTCTCTCTGGCTCCCTGACTAGACTGACCCATGAGTGCTTATGGGCAAGGGGGTGTTTGAAATCCTGCTATGGTCAGCAGCAATATGAATACAGTCAGTGATTCACGCAGAGACGGTTGGTAGTGAGTCATCTACTGATACACTGGTTACTGGTAACTGGTTACTAGGAACTGGTACTAGTACTGAGATATATATATATATATATATATATATATATATGTATATATATGTTTATATATATATATATATATATATATTTATATATCTATATATATGTATATATATATATATATATATATTTATATATATATATATATATGTATATATGTATATATATATATATATATATATATATATATATATATATATATATATATATATATATATATATATATATATATATATATATATATATATATATATATATATATATATATATATATATATATATATATATATATATATATATATATATATATATATATATATATATATATATATATATATATATATATATATATATATATATATATATATATATATATATATATATATATATATATATATATATATATATATATATATATATATATATATATATATATATATATATATATATAAATGGCAATTAATTGAACTTCTTTAGTACATTCTGAATTAAAATAATCAAAATATTCATGAATTATCTAGTACTGAAAATGAATTAGCAGGGAGTGAAAATGAGGTAATAGGCAGTGAACGAGGAGAAAGTACTGCTAGAAGATGGTGTCACTAGTGTGGTGGGTCTACTAGTGCTAGAAAGTATTGCTAGAAGATGGTGTCACTAGTGTGGTGGGTCTACTAGTGCTAGAAAGTATTGCTAGAAGATGGTGTCACTAGTGTGGTGGGTCTACTAGTGCTAGAAAGTATTGCTAGAAGATGGTGTCACTAGTGTGGTGGGTCTACTAGTGCTAGAAAGTATTGCTAGAAGATGGTGTCACTAGTGTGGTGGGTCTACTAGTGCTAGAAAGTATTGCTAGAAGATGGTGTCACTAGTGTGGTGGGTCTACTAGTGCTAGTACGTTATTTCTACAAGCTGAGCCAGAGATATAACAGAATATATAAAATGTTGAGAGAAGAAACAGTTGAACTCTCTCACTGGCTCATCCATAGACGAACATGATTAACATTAAGGTAGCTTACCAAGCACTACATTATCAGTCAGCTTCCTCAGATAAGCTGTGAGTGTGCTGTGAGTGTGCTGTGAGTGTGCTGTGAGTGTGCTGTGAGTGTGCTGTGAGTGTGCTGTGAGTGTGCTGTGAGTGTGCTGTGAGTGTGCTGTGAGTGTGCTGTGAGTGTGCTGTGGGTAGTAGGTCAAGTAGTTGCAGTAGATTAGGCACAGAAGATGAGCCAGAGATCTAACAACAAATTTTGGAAGATAAGAAGAGACGTAGTAGTGAATGAAGAAGTCACATGTGGGAGGGGCCATCAGTGCTGGGAACTAAGGCTTATAAAGAAGATCAAAGATTAAACAAAAGATAAGTAGATGTGGAGAAATGCAGCGGTTGATGATGCATGCAGTTGATGACACGACCAAGTAGTGGCAGTAGGTAACTCCTTAAGTTGGGGTAGAGATTTAATTACAGAATTGCAAAAAATGTGGAGATACAGAAGTTAAATATGTGACATATGTGCAGCGACGAGTGGTAGAAATATGTCATTCCGATGAAAACTGCCAAGGATTTAACAGCAGAGTTGTCAATGGAGAGATGCAGCATTTTAACATATTATATATGAGCATGGACACGTGATATGTGGGCATGAGCATGTGACTCGTGAGTATGAACATGTCACATGAGCACAAACATGTTATATGTGAGCATATGGAAATCTTTCTGGCATTACGCCGATAAGACAGACCAAAAATTTATCAGTAAATTTAACGATAAGAAGAGATGCAGCAGTTGATTATATGATCACTTGTGAAAGGGGCCAAGTTGAAGGGCACGTTAGTGGGGCCCATTAGCTGTATCAGATTTGAAAATAATTTTAAATGATGTTGAAAGACGCAGCAGTTGAACATGTTATTACATATTTTTAAGGGTACACTATAGGTAATAAGACCGGTCCATGAGGTGATACAGAAATTAAACAGTTAAGTTGTAGATATAGATAGATGCTGCAGGTGAACACGTGTCCACATGAGTGGTAATAGGGGAGGCTCATAAGGAGGTCCAGTGATTTACCATTAAATTTGTAGAAGATAAGGAGATGCAGAAGTGTAAGACGTGGTCACAATTTTGTGAGGCTGTCTAGTGGTACCAGATCAAGCCCATTAGGTGGATCAAAGATTTACTAAGAGAACTGTTGGTGTGAAAATATGCAGTAGTTTAACATGTGGTCACATATGGGGAGGGCCCTCAAGTTGTAGCAGTTAAAGCACGTAAGGTGGACCAGAATTATAAGAACAGATCTGAAGATGTGGAGAGAGAGAGGCAGAACATGTGAACAAGGTCTTCTAGTAGTAATAAGTCAAGCCCATATGGGAAGCCAGATACTTAACTGTACACTTGAAGATGGAGAGAGATGAAGCAATGTAAAGAGCTGTCACGAGTGGGGGAGGCCCACTCGCTAGTTGTAGGTCAGCCACACAGAGGAGAGAGATTTAGCAATAGAGTTGTAGACGAATGGAGATGGAGCAATATATTATGTTGACATGTGAGTGGGGCCGGTTAATCGTAGTAGGACAGGCCCATAAAGTAGAGAGTAAAGGATTTAACAATAGAGTTATGATGTAAAGAGATGCAATATTTCAACATTTAATCGTAAGTGGGAATCAGGTTAGGCCATAATCTGAGCCAAATATGATAATAGACTTGAATATGTGGAGAGAAGAAGGAGTTAAACATGTAGCTATAAGTGGACAGCGCAGTATGTTGCTAGGTCAGCACCATAAGAAAAGCCAGATATTAAACAATAGTGATTTGTAAAGTGCAGAGAGATGGAACAGTGTACGAAGTGGTCACATGTGGGTGAAGGTCACTAGTGTAAGTATGTCAGACCCAAAAGTCTGACAAAATATTTAACATGAGAGATGCAGGAGTTGAACACATTGATAAATGTAGGCAGACCTATAATGGGTAGTAGGTTAAACACTGTTGCATATCTTGATATATGCAGCAGTGAATGATTTGGTCATATGTGAACTGGCACTACCTGATGTAGCAGGCCACACTTATAAGACAGACAAGGCAGTCTACAATAGAGTCATAGACGTGGATGACTCCATCACTGGAAGTAAGTCAGGTTCTTACAGTGGACTAGAGATTTAATAATAGAGTTGTAGATGATGTGGAGGTATACATTAATGTAAGAAGTGGTAACACACTGGTAGAAACTCAGGTCCATAAGATAATGCAGAGATTTAACACTTAAATTGTAGATTTGGATAGTTCCAGCAGTTTAAAAAAACATGTCACATGAGAGCTAGGTGGCGAGAGGGGAGGGGGGTGAGACGGTTTATGTATCAGGCCCATAAGGTTGATCAATAAATCTAACAACAGAATTTTTAATAATCTTGAGAGATAGATCACGTTAACATTTGGCCACATATAAGTAGGACTCACCTATATGAGGTTTAACAGTACAGATATAAATGTTAAGAGATGTAGGTTCTGACATGTGGGCAGGACTTACTACATGAAGTAAGTCATTCCCATAAGGTATGCCATAGGTTTAGAAATAAAGTTGTGGATGTTGAGAGACGCAGCAGTTTTATATATCGTCACATGTGAGTAGGGCCTAATAGTGATAGTTGATCAAGCTTGTAAAGTGAACTTCATAGACGCAGTAGTTAAAAATATAGCTGAATTTGGGGGGAGCCCACTAGTCGTTGTAGGAGAGGTCATGATGAGCCAGAGATATAGCAACAGAGCTGTAGATGTGCTGAGCTGCAGCATTTCAACATGTAGTCACATGTGGGTGGGGCACACAAGTGGTAGTATGTAAGGTGCGAAAGTTGCGCAGGAGATTTAAATACTGAATTATTGATCTGCAGAAATGCAGCAATGCAAGAAGTGGTCACATGGAGGCAGGGTTCTAAAGTGGCAGAATTGAGGCCCATAAGGTGAGCCAGACAATTAATAATAAAGTTAAAATTTTGGAGAGAAATAGAAGTTAAATATGCTCACAAGGGCCTTCAATTGATAGTAAATCAGGCATTTAAGGTGAGCAAGAGAGTTAACAATAGAGTTGCAGATGTAGAGAAATGCAGCAGCATATGGTGTGGTTACATGGTAGTAGTCATAAGTTCGATATTGCTTGTACCTCAGGCCCTTTGTATGGACTGATGAAGTCACTGTGTGGAGAAACATTTCCTCATTAAAGATATCCAAATGTTGCACATGTGTCTAATTTATCACCTCAGGTCCTTACGTTGGGCCAGAGAATTAACTATAAAAGATATAGAGAAGATAGAGAAAGATGCAGCAGTTGAACATGTGGTATCAAGGACCACTTGGAATAGTAGGTCACATCTATAAAATGGACCAGAGATTTAATGTTAAGTGGTGCAGCAGAGGGAGAAGTGATACCCTTTGGAAAAAGACCATTAGAGGTAAAAGATCAGACACATAAAGTTAGCCAGAAATTTTAAACTAAAGTTCTTTACAAATGGAGCGGGAACCCATTATCAAATGGGGAAGATAGATGACCGCTTGAGGAAGTAGGTTAAGCTCATATGGTGAGCTACAGACTTAAAATTAGAGTTGAAGATGATGTTGATACCTACAGCAGAAGAACACCTCGTCATTATGGATGGAGTCAAGCAATGGTCAGGACAATGTTGTCAGCCACAAGGTTAACAATTGTGTTTTAAAAAGAAATAGATGCACCGTTAAAGATATGGCTACGTATCATAATATACATCTTTATTTCTACAAGTACATATAAAAGGTATACAGTCCTAGCTGACATCAGTGACATACTACTACACAAAAAGCATCTTGTTATGCAGAGCATTTCCCGCAAATTAGGTCAGTTTTGTCTCAGGATGCGACCCACACCTGTCGAATAACACCCAGGTGCTCATTATACGGATGGTGAACATGGACAACCAATGTAAAGAAACACGTAGAATGTTTCCACCCTTTCGACGGGAATCGAACCCAGATCCTCACCGTCTCAAGCAAGAGCTTTAGTCCCCAGGTCACGGGGAAGGGGACCACAAGTGGTAATAGATGAGAGGACCACAAGTGGTGGTAGGTGATTGGACCACTAGTGGTGATAGATGAGGGGACCACAAGTGGTGGTAGATGATGGGACCGCAAGTGGCGATAGATGAGGCAACAACTAGTGATGGTGGATGAGGGGACCACAAGTGGTGGTAGTCGAGGCGATCACTAGTGGTAGTAGTTATTGGGACCACTAGTGGTGGTAGATGAAAGAACCATTAGTGGTAGTAGACGAGGGGACCACTAGTGGTAATAGATGACGGCACCACTAGTGGTAATAGATGAGGGCACCACTAGTGGTGGTAGTTATTGGGACCACTAGTGGTAGTAGATGAGGTGACCACTAGTGGTGGTAGTTATTGGGACCACTAGTGGTAGTAGATGAGGGCACCACTAGTGTTGGTAAATATGGAGACCACTAGAGGTAGTAGATGAGGTGACCACAAGTGGTTGTAGATGAGTGGACTACTAGTAGTAGTAGATGAGGGGACCACCAGTGGTGGTAGATGAGTGGACCACTAGTGGTAGTAGATGAGGGTACCACTAGTGGTGGTAGATAAGGGGACCACTAGTGGTGGGAGATGAGGGGACCATAGTGGTAGTAGATGAGGGGATCACTAGTTGTAGTAGATGAGGGGACCACTAGTTGTAGTAGATGAGGGGACCACTAGTTGTAGTAGATGAGGGGACCACTAGTTGTAATAGATGAGGGGACCACTAGTTGTAGTAGATGAGGGGACCACTAGTTGTAGTAGATGAGGGGATCACTAGTTGTAATAGATGAAGGGACCACTAGTTTTAATAGATGAGGTGACCTCTAGTGGTAGTAGGTGAGGGGACCACTAGTGGTGGTAGATGAGGGGACCACTAGTTGTAGTAGATGAGGGGACCACTAGTTGTAGTAGATGAGGGGACCACTAGTGGTGGTAGATGAGGGGACCACTAGTGGTGGTAGATGAGGGGACCACTAGTTGTAGTAGTTGAGGGGACCACTAGTGGTAGTAGATAAGGGGACCATTAGTTGCAATAGATGAGGGGACCACTAGTTTTAATAGATGAGGCTACCTCTAGTGGTAGTAGATGAGGGGACCAGTAGTTGTAGTAGATGAGGGGACAACTAGTGGTGGTAGATGAGGAGACCACTAATGGTGGTAGATGATGGGACCACTAGTTGTAGTAGTTGAGGGGACCACTAGTGGTAGTAGATGAGGGGACCACTAGTTGTAGTAGATGAGGGGACCACTAGTGGTGGTAGATGAGGGGACCACTAGTGGTGATAGATGAGGGTACCACTAGTTGTAGTAGATGAGGGGACCACTAGTGGTAGTAGATGAGGGGACCGCTAGTTGTTTTAGAAGAGGAGACCACTAGTGGTAGTAGATGAGGGGACCACTAGTTGTAGTAGATGAGGGGACCACTAGTTGTTTTAGAAGAGGAGACC
Organism: Cherax quadricarinatus; assembly: GCF_038502225.1. Taxonomy (NCBI): domain Eukaryota; kingdom Metazoa; phylum Arthropoda; class Malacostraca; order Decapoda; family Parastacidae; genus Cherax; species Cherax quadricarinatus. The sequence goes on from NC_091322.1 coordinate 21,023,119, forward strand.
ACTAGTGGTAGTAGATGAGGGGACCACTAGTGGTAGTAGATGAGGGCACCACTAGTTGTAGTAGATGAGGGGACCACTAGTTGTAGTAGATGAAGGGACCACTAGTGGTAGTGGGTGAGGGGACCACTAGTGGTAGTGGGTGAGGGGACCACTAGTGGTAGATGAGTGGACCACTAGTGGTGGTAGATGAGGGGATCACTAGTGATGGTAGATGAGGGGGACCACTATTGGTAGTAGATAAGGCAACCACTAGTGGTGGTAGATGAGGGGACCATTAGTGGTGATAGATGACGGGAGCACTAGCGCAGTGGATCTCAACTAGTGGTCCATGGTGACCTTTTGGATGGTCCAAATACGTTCACAATATTTGGTAATAAACTGAAGATTGGTGCATATATTCTAAATTTTATCGAAAATTAAGTGTGGATCAGCGATATGTGTATTGACAAGCGTGAACTGGGGTGGTCGGATAATGGATTCGCCTGTGTTAACTGCAGCGACAGTCAAACTGCGGAAGTGATATTACGTGAACGATGCGTGCTGAGACAGTTGGTTCGTGACGTCGTGTGTGTGTACTCACCTAGCTGAGGTTGCAGTGGTCGAGTCCAAGCTCCTGGGTCCGTGTGTGTGTGTGGGTGTGCGCGCGTGAGTGTGCGGTCCATTCTTGTTCGATTTCTGTCAGCTGCCACATGGGTGCACATAATTCTGTTGTTTAGTGCAGTAGACAATGAACTGCTGAGCTAATTAGTTGTGTTTCGTCCTGCAGTGTTTTACAGGTGTGGTGAAGCTGATTTGGGTTTCTTCTGTAATATATAATATAAAAGGAAGCTGGGAAGAAGATTAGAATACTGCTGTGTGCTGTGTTGTGCTGTTGTGTGCTGTGTTATGCTGCTGTGTGCTCTGTTGTGCTGTTGTGTGCTGTGTTGTGCTGTTGTGTGATGTGTTATGCTGCTGTGTGCTCTGTTGTGTTGTGTGCTGTGTTGTGCTGTTGTGTGATGTGTTATGCTGCTGTGTGCTCTGTTGTGCTGTGTGCTGTGTTATGCTGCTGTGTGCTCTGTTGTGCTGTTGTGTGCTGTGTTATGCTGCTGTGTGCTCTGTTGTGCTGTTGTGTGCTCTGTTATGCTGCTGTGTGCTCTGTTGTGCTGTTGTGTGCTGTGTTATGCTGCTGTGTGCTCTGTTGTGCTGTGTGCTGTGTTATGCTGCTGTGTGCTCTGTTGTGCTGTTGTGTGCTGTGTTATGCTGCTGTGTGCTCTGTTGTGCTGTTGTGTGCTGTGTTATGCTGCTGTGTGCTGTGTTATACTGCTGTGTGCTGTGTTATACTGCTGTGTGCTGTGTTATGATGCTGTGTGCCGTGTTATGCTGCTGTGTGCTGTGTTGTGCTGTTGTGTGCTGTGTTATGCTGCTGTGTGCTGTGTTGTGCTGTTGTGTGCTGTGTTATGCTGCTGTGTGCTGTGTTATACTGCTGTGTGCTGTGTTATACTGCTGTGTGCTGTGTTATGCTGCTGTGTGCTGTGTTATGATGCTGTGTGCTGTGTTATGCTGTTGTGTGCTGTGTTATACTGCTGTGTGCTGTTTCATGATGCTGTGTGCTGTGTTATGCTGCTGTGTGCTGTGTTATGCTGCTGTGTGCTGTGTTATAATGCTGTGTGCTGTGTTATTCTGATGTGTGCTGTGTTATGCTACTGTGTGCTGTGTTATACTGCTGTGTGCTGTGTTATCCTGCTGTGTGCTGTGTTATGCTGCTGTGTGCTGTGTTATACTGCTGTGTGCTGTGTTATGCTACTGTGTGCTGTGTTATATTGCTGTGTGCTGTGTTATGCTGCTGTGTGCTGTGTTATGCTGCTGTGTGCTGTGTTATGCTGCTGTGTGCTGTGTTATACTGCTGTGTGCTGTGTTATGCTGCTGTGTGCTGTGTTATACTGCTGTGTGCTGTGTTGCACTGCTGTGTGCTGTGTTATACTGCTCTGTGCAGTGTTGTGCTGCTGTGTGCTGTGTTGTGCTGCTGTGTGCTGTGTTATACTGCTGTGTGCTGTGTTGTGCTGCTGTGTGCTGTGTTATACTGCTGTGTGCTGTGTTACACTGCTGTGTGCTGTGTTATACTGCTGTGTGCTGTGTTGTGCTGCTGTGTGCTGTGTTATACTGCTGTGTGCTGTGTTATGCTGCTGTGTGCTGTGTTATACTGCTGTGTGCTGTGTTTTACTGCTGTGCGCTGTGTTATACTGCTCTGAGCTGTGTTATACTGCTGTGTGCTGTGTTACATTGCTGTGTGCTGTGTTATGCTACTGCGTGCTGTGTTATACTGCTGTGTGCTGTGTTATCCTGCAGTGTGCTGTGTTATGCTGCTGTGTGCTGTGTTATACTTCTGTGTGCTGTGTTATGCTACTGTGTGCTGTGTTATACTGCTGTGTGCTGTGTTATGCTGCTGTGTGCTGTGTTATGCTGCTGTGTGCTGTGTTATGCTGCTGTGTGCTGTGTTATACTGCTGTGTGCTGTGTTATGCTGCTGTGTGCTGTGTTATACTGCTGTGTGCTGTGTTATACTGTTGTGTGCTGTGTTATACTGCTGTGTGCCGTGTTATACTGCTGGGTGCTGTGTTGTGTTATACTGCTGTGTGCTGTGTTATACTGCTGTGTGCTGTGTTATGCTGCGGTGTGCTGTCTTATACTGCTGTGTGCTGTGTTATACTGCTGTGTGCAGTGTTGTGCTGCTGTTTGCTGTGTTATACTGCTGTGTGTTGTGTTATGCTGCTGTGTGCTGTGTTATGCTGCTGTGTGCTGTGTTATGCTGCTGTGTGCTGTGTTATACTGCTGTGTGCTGTGTTATACTGCTCTGTGCCGTGTTATACTGCTGGGTGCTGTGTTGTGCTGCTGTGTGCTGTGTTATACTGCTGTGTGCTGTGTTATGCTGCTGTGTGCTGTGTTATGCTGCTGTGTGCTGTGTTGTGCTGCTGGGTGCTGTGTTGATCTGCTGTTTGCTGTGTTATACTGCTGTGTGCTGTGTTATGCTGATGTGTGCTATGTTGTGCTGCTGTGTGCTGTGTTATACTGCTGTGTGCTTTGTTATGCTGCTATGTGCTGTGTTATAGTGGTGTGTGCTGTGTTATACTGCTGTGTGCTGTGTTATACTGCTGTGTGCTGTGTTGTGCTGCTGTGTGCTGTGTTATACTGCTGTGTGCTGTGTTATACTGCTGTGTGCTGTGTTATGCTGCTGTGTGCTGTGTTATGCTGCTGTGTGCTGTGTTATACTGCTGTGTGCTGTGTTATACTGCTGTGTGCTGTGTTGTGCTGCTGTATGCTGCCGAATGCTGTGTTGTGCTGCTGTGTGCTGTGTTATACTGCTGTGTGCTGTGTTATGCTGCTGTGTGATGTGTTATACTGCTGTGTGCTGTGTTATGCTGCTGTACGCTGTGTTGTGCTGCTGCGTGCTGTGATATACTGCTGTGTGATGTGTTGTGCTGCTGTGTGCTGTGTTATGCTGCTGTGTGCTGTGTTGATCTGCTGTGTGCTGTGATATACTGCTGTGTGCTGTATTGTGCTGCTGTGTGCTGTGTTATACTGCTGTGTGCTGTGCTATACTGCTGTGTTATGCTGCTGGGTGCTGTGTTATAATGTGTGCTGTGTTATGCTTCTGTGTGCTGTGTTATACTGCTGTGTGCTGTGTTATACTGCTGTGCGCTGTGTTGTGCTGCTGTGTGCTGTTTTATACTGATGTGAGCTGTGTTATACTGCTGTGCGCTGTGTTGTGCTGCTGTGTGCTGTGGTATACTGCTGTGTGTTGTGTTATACTTCTGTGCGCTCTGTTGTGCTGCTGTGCGTTGTGTTATACTGCTGTGTGCTGTGTTATACTGCTGTGCGCGGTCTTGTGCTGCTGTGTGCTGTGTTATACTGCTGTGTGCTGTGTTATACTGCTGTGCGCTGTGTTGTGCTGCTGTGTGCTGTGTTGTGCGGCTGTGTGCTGTGTTATACTGCTGTGTGCTGTGTTATACTGCTGTGCGCTGTGTTATACTGCTGTGTGCTGTGTTATACTGCTGTGCGCTGTGTTATACTGCTGTGTGCTGTGTTATGCTGCTGTGTGCTGTGTTATACTGCTGTGTGCTGTGTTATACTGCTGTGTGCTGTGTTATACTGCTGTGTGCTATGTTATACTTCTGTGTGCTGTGTTTTACTGCTGTGTGCTGTGTTATGCTGCTGTGTGCTGTTATACTGCTGTGTGCTGTGTTATGCTGCTGTGTGCTGTGTTATACTGCTGTGTGCTGTGTTGTGCTGCTGTGTGCTGTGTTATACTGCTGTGTGCTATGTTATACTTCTGTGTGCTGTGTTTTACTGCTGTGTGCTGTGTTATGCTGCTGTGTGCTGTGTTATACTGCTGTGTGCTGTTATACTGCTGTGTGCTGTGTTATACTGCTGTGTGCTGTGCTGTGCTGCTGTGTGCTGTGTTATGCTGCTGTGTGCTGTGTTATACTGCTGTGTGCTGTGTTATACTGCTGTGTGCTGTGTTATACTGCTGTGTGCTGTGTTATACTGCTATGTGCTGTGTTATACTGCTGTGCGCTGTGTTTTCCTGCTGTATGCTGTGTTGTGCTGCTGTGTGCTGCGTTGTGCTACTGTGTGCTTTTTTGTGCTGCTGTGTGTTGTGTTGTGCTGCTGTGTGCTGTGTTGTGCTACTGTGTGCTGTGTTGTGCTGCTGCGTGCTGTGTTGTGCTGCTGCGTGTTGTGTTATACTGCTGTGTGCTGTGTTATACTGCTGTGTGCTGTGTTATAGTGCTGTGTGCTGTGTTATACTTCTGTGTGCTATGTTATGCTGCTGTGTGTTGTGTTATACTGCTGTGTGCAGTGTTATACTGCTGTGCGCTGTGTTATACTGCTGTGCGCTGTGTTATACTGCTGTGTGCTGTGTTATACTGCTGTGTGCTGTGTTATACTGCTGTGTGCTGTGTTATGCTGCTGTGTGCTGTGTTATGCTGCTGTGTGCTGTGTTATACTGCTGTGTGCTGTGTTATGCTGCTGTGTGCTGTGTTATGCTGCTGTGTGCTGTGTTATACTGCTGTGTGCTGTGTTATACTGCTGTGTGCTGTGTTATACTGCTGTGTGCTGTGTTATGCTGCTGTGTGCTGTGTTATACTGCTGTGTGCTGTGTTATACTGCTGTGTGCTGTGTTATACTGCTGTGTGCTGTGTTATACTGCTGTGTGCTGTGTTATACTGCTGTGTGCTGTGTTATGCTGCTGTGTGCTGTGTTATACTGCTGTGTGCTGTGTTATACTGCTGTGTGCTGTGTTATACTGCTGTGTGCTGTGTTATACTTCTGTGTGCTGTGTTATACTGCTGTGTGCTGTGTTATGCTGCTGTGTGCTGTTATACTGCTGTGTGCTGTGTTATAGTTCTGTGTGCTGTGTTATACTTCTGTGTGCTCTGTTATGCTGCTGTGTGTTGTGTTATACTGCTGTGCGCTGTGTTATACTTCTGTGTGCTGTGTTTTACTGCTGTGTGCTGTGTTATGCTGCTGTGTGCTGTGTTATACTGCTGTGTGCTGTGTTATACTGCTGTGTGCTGTGTTATACTGCTGTGTGCTGTGTTATGCTGCTGTGTGCTGTGTTATACTGCTGTGTGCTGTGTTATACTGCTGTGTGCTGTGTTATACTGCTGTGTGCTGTGTTATACTGCTGTGTGCTGTGTTATGCTGCTGTGTGCTGTGTTATACTGCTGTGTGCTGTGTTATGCTGCTGTGTTATGCTGCTGTGTGCTGTGTTATACTGCTGTGTGCTGTGTTATACTGCTGTGTGCTGTGTTATACTGCTGTGTGCTGTGTTATACTGCTGTGTGCTGTGTTATACTGCTGTGTGCTGTGTTATACTGCTGTGTGCTGTGTTATACTGCTGTGTGCTGTGTTATACTGCTGTGTGCTGTGTTATGCTGCTGTGTGCTGTGTTATACTGATGTGTGCTGTGTTATACTGCTGTGTGCTGTGTTATACTGCTGTGTGCTGTGTTATACTGCTGTGTGATGTGTTATACTGCTGTGTGCTGTGTTATACTGCTGTGTGCTGTGTTATACTGCTGTGTGCTGTGTTATACTGCTGTGTGCTGTGTTATACTGCTGTGTGCTGTGTTATACTGCTGTTTGCTGTGTTATACTGCTGTGTGCTGTGTTATGCTGCTGTGTGCTGTTATACTGATGTGTGCTGTGTTATACTGCTGTGTGCTGTGTTATGCTGCTGTGTGCTGTGTTATACTGCTGTGTGCTGTGTTATACTGCTGTGTGCTGTGTTATACTGCTGTGTGCTGTGTTATGCTGCTGTGTGCTGTGTTATGCTGCTGTGTGCTGTGTTATACTGCTGTGTGCTGTGTTGTGCTGCTGTGTGCTGTGTTATGCTGCTGTGTGCTATGTTATTCTGCTGTGTGCTGTGTTATACTGCTGTGTGCTGTGTTATACTGCTGTGTGCTGTGTTATACTGCTGTGTGCTGTGTTATACTGCTGTGTGCTGTGTTATACTGCTGTGTGCTGTGTTATACTGCTGTGTGCTGTGTTATACTGCTGTGTGCTGTGTTATACTGCTGTGTGCTGTGTTATACTGCTGTGTGCTGTGTTATGCTGCTGTGTGCTGTGTTATACTGCTGTGTGCTGTGTTATGCTGCTGTGTGCTGTGTTATACTGCTGTGTGCTGTGTTATGCTGCTGTGTGCTGTGTTATACTGCTGTGTGCTGTGTTATGCTGCTGTGTGCTGTGTTATGCTGCTGTGTGCTGTGCTGTGCTGGTTTATGCTGCTCATGAAACTGTGCTTTATTATTGCATATGTATTATTATCTTCTGTTTTTCATATCTTTCTTAATGGCAAACTCGACATATAATAAATATATATGTCGTTATATTGTCCACAGATATAGATATATGACAATGGCAGGAATGAATGTTAAGCTCAAGTATTCAGAGAACGACACTAAATTCGGCTTCACCTGTCAAGAAAAAGATAGCATGGAATTACCACAGTGTGTTATTTGTTTCAAAGTTTTGGGGAACGACTCACTGAAGCCAGCTAAGCTTAAACTCCATCTTGAAAAGCGTCACCCAATTTGTTGCAAATGGATAAAGATTATTTCGAGCTGCAGTTATCACTTTTCAAGCGGCAGCACCTTGACGAGACAGTTACATTCTATGAAAAGACCAGCAGTGCAGTGCGCGCTTCCTACACTGTCGCATGCAGAGTCTCACAGGCCAAGAAGCCTCATACGATTGTAGAGAAACTTGTAATAATAGTGTCGAGACGGATACCTGAGATCTAACAAAACATCAGTGAACAAGTTGTGGATGAAATAAAGAAATCTCCATTACTTGCCATACAGCTGGATGAATCAAGTGATGTTTCACTGTCTTCTCAGCTATTGGTATCTGCATGATACATGGCCGAGTCAGACGAGTTTCTCTTTTGTAAGACTCTTTATACCACTTATTATTATAATTTTTTTTATGTAAATAGTTTGGATTGGGTAAATTTGGTGGGTGTTACCACTAATGGTGCACCCGTGATGCCAGGTTCAAGCTCAGGCGTGCAAGCATTAGTAAAACAGCGTGCTCCATTGGTAACAGTAATTCACAGTTTCATTTACAGAGACGGACTGGTAACAAACACACTACCTGATCACCATTTTCAAAGGATTGGTGAAGGTGGTTAATTACATCAAATCGTCAGCAGTGAACACCAGACTGTTCAGAAAATTATGCCAGGACATGGGTTCTGACTTTGAGGTATTGTTGTTCTAAACTTCTGTACTGTGATGGTCAGCAGGGAATGTAGTCAACAGAATTTTTGAACTGAGAGAAGAATTGAGAAGGCCTGAGCTTGCTACCATCTGCAGCTCATAAGACTGCCATCCCCACGAGCCCCTTTGGGGCGGGGCAGATGGCAGACCAGAGGCCTAGCTTCTCCCTATGAGCCCCGTGAGGGCGGGGAATGTGGCTAGGCCCGGGGACAGTTGGTCCCAAAGATGAGGAGGTACTTATACCTCCTCCCAAGGGAGAGTTAGGTCTCGAGACATTCCCCAGATAGGGAGCCAAGGCCGGGTCACCACTACTTGGAAAAGACCCGGGCCGGGAGAATACCGGCGAATAAAAAAAAAAAAAAAGATAGAAGAATTGATTATTTTTCCAGTCTCAAGGAAAAGAAGGTGCATATTCACGAGCATTTACAAAAGCTGCGGGATGAATTTCAGCGATACTTTCCGGAGGTGGACATGACATTCGATGGGTTTTCTTTCATCAGGAATCCATTCGTAACAGATCTTCATGGTGTTCCAGAGGCTATGCAGGAAGAGTTCTTGGACCTGACAAATGATTTGGCATCTGAAGATGTGTACCAGTGGTCTTCCATGGGAAATTTTTGAGTCAGTATGATTGTTACTTACCCAAATCTGTCAACACGTCCAATCTGATTTCTTTTGACATTTGCATCAACTGACATGTGTGAGAGTGGATTTTCATGTTTGTTGTACATTAAGTCCAGACAGAGGACTCGGTTTGCAGTTGAAAACGATATTTATTGTGCATTATCAAGTACCACTCCTAACATTATCAAGTACCACTCCTAACATTATCAAGTACCACTCCTAACATTATCAAGTACCACTCTTAACATTATCAAGTACCACTCCTAACATTATCAAGTACCACTCTTAACATTATCAAGTACCACTCCTAACATTATCAAGTACCACTCCTAACATTATCAAGTACCACTCCTAACATTATCAAGTACCACTCTTAACATTATCAAGTACCACTCCTAACATTATCAAGTACCACTCTTAACATTATCAAGTACCACTCCTAACATTATCAAGTACCACTCCTAACATTATCAAGTACCACTCCTAACATTATCAAGTACCACTCCTAACATTATCAAGTACCACTCCAAACATTATCAAGTACCACTCCTAACATTATCAAGTACCACTCCTAACATTATCAAGTACCACTCCTAACATTATCAAGTACCACTCCTAACATTATCAAGTACCACTCCTAACATTATCAAGTACCACTCCTAACATTATCAAGTACCACTCCTAACATTATCAAGTACCACTCCTAACATTATCAAGTACCACTCCTAACATTATCAAGTACCACTCCAAACATTATCAAGTACCACTCCTAACATTATCAAGTACCACTCCTAACATTATCAAGTACCACTCTTAACATTATCAAGTACCACTCCAAACATTATCAAGTACCACTCCTAACATTATCAAGTACCACTCCTAACATTATCAAGTACCACTCCTAACATTATCAAGTACCACTCCTAACATTATCAAGTACCACTCCTAACATTATCAAGTACCACTCCTAACATTATCAAGTACCACTCCTAACATTATCAAGTACCACTCCTAACATTATCAAGTACCACTCCTAACATTATCAAGTACCACTCCTAACATTATCAAGTACCACTCCTAACATTATCAAGTACCACTCCTAACATTATCAAGTACCACTCCTAACATTATCAAGTAAGACTCCTAACATTATCAAGTACCACTCCTAACATTATCAAGTACCACTCCTAACATTATCAAGTACCACTCCAAACATTATCAAGTACCACTCCTAACATTATCAAGTACCACTCCTAACATTATCAAGTACCACTCTTAACATTATCAAGTACCACTCCAAACATTATCAAGTACCACTCCTAACATTATCAAGTACCACTCCTAACATTATCAAGTACCACTCCTAACATTATCAAGTACCACTCCTAACATTATCAAGTACCACTCCTAACATTATCAAGTACCACTCCTAACATTATCAAGTACCACTCCTAACATTATCAAGTACCACTCCTAACATTATCAAGTACCACTCCTAACATTATCAAGTACCACTCTTAACATTATCAAGTACCACTCCTAACATTATCAAGCACCACTCCTAACATTATCAAGTACCACTCCAAACATTATCAAGTACCACTCCTAACATTATCAAGTACCACTCCTAACATTATCAAGTACCACTCTTAACATTATCAAGTACCACTCCAAACATTATCAAGTACCACTCCTAACATTATCAAGTACCACTCCTAACATTATCAAGTACCACTCTTAACATTATCAAGTACCACTCCTAACATTATCAAGTACCACTCCTAACATTATCAAGTACCACTCCTAACATTATCAAGTACCACTCCTAACATTATCAAGTACCACTCCTAACATTATCAAGTAACACTCCCAGCATTATCAAGTACCACTCCTAACATTATCAAGTACCACTCCTAACATTATCAAGTACCACTCTTAACATTATCAAGTACCATTGCTAACATTATCAAGTACCACTGTTAGCATTATCAAGTACCACTCCTAACATTATCAAGTACCACTGCTAACATTATCAAGTACCACTCCTAACATTATCAAGTACCACTCCAAACATTATCAAGTACCACTGCTAACATTATCAAGTACCACTGTTAACATTATCAAGTACCACTCCTAACATTATCAAGTACCACTGCTAACATTATCAAGTACCACTCCTAACATTATCAAGTACCACTCCTAACATTATCAAGTACCACTCCTAACATTATCAAGTACCACTCCTAACATTATCAAGTACCACTCCTAACATTATCAAGTACCACTCCTAACATTATCAAGTATCACTCCTAACATTATCAAGTACCACTCTTAACATTATCAAGTACCACTCCAAACATTATCAAGTACCACTCCTAACATTATCAAGTACCACTCCTAACATTATCAAGTACCACTCTTAACATTATCAAGTACCACTCCTAACATTATCAAGTACCACTCCTAACATTATCAAGTACCACTCCTAACATTATCAAGTACCACTCCTAACATTATCAAGTACCACTCCTAACATTATCAAGTACCACTCCTAACATTATCAAGTACCACTCTTAACATTATCAAGTACCACTCCTAACATTATCAAGCACCACTCCTAACATTATCAAGTACCACTCCAAACATTATCAAGTACCACTCCTAACATTATCAAGTACCACTCCTAACATTATCAAGTACCACTCTTAACATTATCAAGTACCACTCCAAACATTATCAAGTACCACTCCTAACATTATCAAGTACCACTCCTAACATTATCAAGTACCACTCTTAACATTATCAAGTACCACTCCTAACATTATCAAGTACCACTCCTAACATTATCAAGTACCACTCCTAACATTATCAAGTACCACTCCTAACATTATCAAGTACCACTCCTAACATTATCAAGTACCACTCTTAACATTATCAAGTACCACTCCTAACATTATCAAGTACCACTCCTAACATTATCAAGTACCACTCCTAACATTATCAAGTACCACTCCTAACATTATCAAGTACCACTCCTAACATCATCAAGTACCACTCCTAACATTATCAAGTACCACTCCTAACATTATCAAGTACCACTCCTAACATTATCAAGTACCACTCCTAACATTATCAAGTACCACTCCTAACATTATCAAGTACCACTCTTAACATTATCAAGTACCACTCCTAACATTATCAAGTACCACTCCTAACATTATCAAGTACCACTCCTAACATTATCAAGTACCACTCCTAACATTATCAAGTACCACTCCTAACATTATCAAGTACCACTCCTAACATTATCAAGTACCACTCCTAACATTATCAAGTACCACTCCTAACATTATCAAGTACCACTCCTAACATTATCAAGTACCACTCCTAACATTATCAAGTACCACTCCAAACATTATCAAGTACCACTCCTAACATTATCAAGTACCACTCCTAACATTATCAAGTACCACTCTTAACATTATCAAGTACCACTCCAAACATTATCAAGTACCACTCCTAACATTATCAAGTACCACTCCTAACATTATCAAGTACCACTCCTAACATTATCAAGTACCACTCCTAACATTATCAAGTACCACTCCTAACATTATCAAGTACCACTCCTAACATTATCAAGTACCACTCTTAACATTATCAAGTACCACTCCTAACATTATCAAGTACCACTCCTAACATTATCAAGTACCACTCCTAACATTATCAAGTACCACTCTTAACATTATCAAGTACCACTCCTAACATTATCAAGTACCACTCCTAACATTATCAAGTACCACTCCTAACATTATCAAGTACCACTCCTAACATTATCAAGTACCACTCCTAACATTATCAAGTACCACTCCTAACATTATCAAGTACCACTCCTAACATTATCAAGTACCACTCCTAACATTATCAAGTACCACTCCAAACATTATCAAGTACCACTCCTAACATTATCAAGTACCACTCCTAACATTATCAAGTACCACTCTTAACATTATCAAGTACCACTCCAAACATTATCAAGTACCACTCCTAACATTATCAAGTACCACTCCTAACATTATCAAGTACCACTCCTAACATTATCAAGTACCACTCCTAACATTATCAAGTACCACTCCTAACATTATCAAGTACCACTCCTAACATTATCAAGTACCACTCCTAACATTATCAAGTACCACTCCTAACATTATCAAGTACCACTCCTAACATTATCAAGTACCACTCCTAACATTATCAAGTACCACTCCTAACATTATCAAGTACCACTCCTAACATTATCAAGTACCACTCCTAACATTATCAAGTACCACTCCTAACATTATCAAGTACCACTCCTAACATTATCAAGTACCACTCCTAACATTATCAAGTACCACTCCTAACATTATCAAGTACCACTCCTAACATTATCAAGTACCACTCCTAACATTATCAAGTACCACTCCTAACATTATCAAGTACCACTCCTAACATTATCAAGTACCACTCCTAACATTATCAAGTACCACTCCTAACATTATCAAGTACCACTGCTAACATTATCAAGTACCACTCCTAACATTATCAAGTACCACTGCTAACATTATCAAGTACCACTGTTAACATTATCAAGTACCACTCCTAACATTATCAAGTACCACTCCTTACATTATCAAGTACCACTCCTAACATTATCAAGTACCACTCCTAACATTATCAAGTACCACTCCTAACATTATCAAGTACCACTCCTAACATTATCAAGTACCACTCCTAACATTATCAAGTACCACTCTTAACATTATCAAGTACCACTCCTAACATTATCAAGTACCACTCCTAACATTATCAAGTACCACTCCTAACATTATCAAGTACCACTCCTAACATTATCAAGTACCACTCCTAACATTATCAAGTACCACTCCTAACATTATCAAGTACCACTCCTAACATTATCAAGTACCACTCCTAACATTATCAAGTACCACTCTTAACATTATCAAGTACCACTCCTAACATTATCAAGTACCACTCCTAACATTATCAAGTACCACTCTTAACATTATCAAGTACCACTCCTAACATTATCAAGTACCACTCCTAACATTATCAAGTACCACTCCTAACATTATCAAGTACCACTCCTAACATTATCAAGTACCACTCCTAACATTATCAAGTACCACTCCTAACATTATCAAGTACCACTCCTAACATTATCAAGTACCACTCTTAACATTATCAAGTACCACTCCTAACATTATCAAGTACCACTCCTAACATTATCAAGTACCACTCCTAACATTATCAAGTACCACTCCTAACATTATCAAGTACCACTCCTAACATTATCAAGTACCACTCCTAACATTATCAAGTACCACTCCTAACATTATCAAGTACCACTCCTAACATTATCAAGTACCACTCCTAACATTATCAAGTACCACTCCTAACATTATCAAGTACCACTCCTAACATTATCAAGTACCACTCCTAACATTATCAAGTACCACTCCTAACATTATCAAGTACCACTCCTAACATTATCAAGTACCACTCTTAACATTATCAAGTACCACTCCTAACATTATCAAGTACCACTCCTAACATTATCAAGTACCACTCTTAACATTATCAAGTACCACTCCTAACATTATCAAGTACCACTCCTAACATTATCAAGTACCACTCCTAACATTATCAAGTACCACTCCTAACATTATCAAGTACCACTCCTAACATTATCAAGTACCACTCCTAACATTATCAAGTACCACTCCTAACATTATCAAGTACCACTCCTAACATTATCAAGTACCACTCCTAACATTATCAAGTACCACTCCTAACATTATCAAGTACCACTCCTAACATTATCAAGTACCACTCCTAACATTATCAAGTACCACTCCTAACATTATCAAGTACCACTCCTAACATTATCAAGTACCACTCCTAACATTGAAAAACTTGTCAGATCATATTTCAATGAAAAAATGTTGGTTGTATACTTCATAATATCAAAATTATTCTCGTTAGAAAGAAATTTCACAGCAAAATGATAAATATGTATTCATTTATTTCCATGAAATTATGTTCGTGTGAAATATATTTCAGACCAAAATGGTAGATATCAATTATTTTAAATAACTTCTCGAATTTCAGTCTGTAAGACATATATTCCAGATCAATTTGTCTGTTGTCTTTGCATTGCCTTTATATATCATTACTCAAAAAATGAAATGGTGCACGCTATTTTTATAATTGGTTTGGTGGTTCATGGGCAGAAACAAGTTGAGAACCACTGCACTAGTGGTAGTGGCTGACTTTGGAAAGGAAGCTATCTTGTTTTGTTCTACTTTCTGCATCCAATAATCCAAATGCTGAAAAAAAAATTTCTGGCTGTAATAACATTGATGTTTTTTCCTTGAAATTCTTTGTTCAATGCTTCCACATATCCAAAGATGTCAGCTAAATATGCAAGATGTGCAACCCAAGAGGAGTTTGTTAACTTATGTGAGAGGACATGCTTTTGATCATTCATTTCAAGTTTAGTTTTGAGAGCCCAAACTTGATTCATTTCCAGTTGAAATCCACGTCGCTTTTTCAGCCTCACATGATTCACAAAATAGCTGCTTGTTTATTGCAAGTCCTTTGACAAACTACATATTAATTGTTTGAAAAATATAACTTTCGTAATTTGCTTCGTTTATTAAATAATAAATTTTTGTACAATTATATATATACGTTATTCAGCCTTCATTACCCCAGAGATTTTCATTTTTACCCATTTGGGGTAATTTACCCCAGTTCTCCGACCCCTGGTATACAGTATCAAAGAACTTAGGGTGTCCCATAGCTCGATCACTAGCGCACTCAGCTCACACACTGAGGTCCGGAGATCGAATTCGACACCTGCTGTCCCTGTTCACTCATCAGTATAAAATGGGTACCTGAGTGTTAGTCGACATAACAAGCGGCTTCCTGTATATTAGTACGTTAATGATATCAGCTATGACTGTATACCTTGTACATGTACTTGTAGAAATAAAGATATTATTATTATTAATATTATTTTTATTATTATTATTATTATTATTATTATTATTATTATTATTATTATTATTATTATTAATATTATTATAACTCTTACTGCTGCACAGCTTCGTGACTATACGCAAGAAATTAAAGGTTGACCGGAGAAACATGGCGTACCAAACTGAGGTTTCTGCTGCAGTGGGAGTTATTCAAGTGCATACCAGAATAAGCTCCACACAGACATTTCTGACAAATTTCAGGATCTTTTTTGCTTAAAATCCTAGATATCAGCAACGAGGAAACAGTAATGGTGGAAGAAAAACTGATGCCACTCCAAATGACATTGAGCTGAGGCCAAAGTTCAAGAAAACAAATATTTTTGGTTAGAAAAAACATTTTTGACAGCTACCCTGGACTGTGGAACAAATACCTTAATGCCTTCCCAAACGTCTGATTAAAATTGTGAAGGCAGTTTAGTTATCGTTTAGATGTAAATTTACACTTTCAAATTTTTATATAAATTGATTTATATGTTAATTTTTATTCGTGAAATAAATACACTTGTTTAAAGTTGTGGAAAATAATGTATTTTCCCGAAAAAATACAGTGTATTTTTTATGTAAATTAGTGTAATACATTGTATTTAATAAAATTTATGTTATAAAAATGTGAAATTCTGCGCCTGCGCAGAGGAGACTCGCTGTTGATGTTTGAATTGAACACAAACGTTAGTGAATAATGGGAAGATTTTCGTGCTCTAGAGGTAAAATTGGGCTGACACCTCTCAAATAGGAGCCGAAATTGTTGGAATTTGCAGTCCTGCATAACTTGAGATATCAGGCGACTGGACAAGACAGCTCTAGGAACCTCAGATAAGTCTTATGTTGTAACTCTGGCCAGTGTTATTTTCATAGATAGACAGTGAGGTTTTCTGAGTATGATACACCTTAATCTCCAGTCAAATTGGTGAGTGATATGAAGATATATTCTCCTTCTGTTATGTAAATGTGTATATATATATAATCCTTTATTAATTTAATATACAGTCCACAAATTTTTATATTTACCAGAATTCCTGGTGATACATATTTCATTTGTAATTAATAGGTCCAGAGCAACTTGTGGATATGACAGTGGTAGGTATCGAAGGGGGACATTTTTGCGACCTAGGTGTCCCAAATTCCTACTTGTCTATGTAACTTTGATAGATAATAATTATCTTTGTTATCATTTACTGTTATGTACATAATGAGTTACATTCAGATAAATGCAATTTTCCACAACAGTGTTAGATTACTTGTAGTTTTGAATTTGCTGTAAAA
The DNA here is from genome assembly GCF_038502225.1 of Cherax quadricarinatus. Lineage (NCBI taxonomy): Eukaryota > Metazoa > Arthropoda > Malacostraca > Decapoda > Parastacidae > Cherax > Cherax quadricarinatus. Next base: position 21,039,864 of record NC_091322.1, read on the forward strand.
ATAATACCTAGTGGGGCTAAGGATGTGTCCATGGGGACAGCAGCTTCAAAAAGTTTGGGAACCACTAGTCTATATGTCCTGCTATATATACAATGAGACACATTCACCTCTGTGTGTATATATCATGGGTGTAACCAGTCACACAAGAGTTCGGCTGCATAATAACAACACCAGGAATGACTAACTGTGACAAGACCATCCAAGCAGTCATAGATAGCCATACCCAACAAATAATATCTCTTAATACAAAGGTTGAAGAAGCAGTAAAAGACTGGAAGAACAACTTAGATAACCAGTTCAGTGACTACTTTGCTCTCCAAGAAGATAAAACTGAACAAGATAAACTATCGGACGCAGTAATAGTTAACAGTCCACTTTTTCCCAGTGATATGAACCAAACAAACAGTAAAGAAATTACTCTGCAGATCATAAAGGACCAAACAAGTGTTATTGTACCCGAGTCTGAAATAAAAGAAGCCAGGTTACTAGGATCCCATGGTAGAAAAAGTGTTATGCTTAGATTCCACTCACATGACAGAAAAAAAGACTTAATTATTGCATCTATTAAAGTAAAGAAAGAGGTATACATAAACGAGTGTCTTACCAAAAAACGTCAGAACCTCCTGTATAGAGTCAGAAAACTTAAGCGGGAGAATAACGACACAATACACCAATGCTTCACACGGGATGGGAAAATTCTTGTTAGGAAAACAAATGTAGGTCAACTGTACACAATCACGAACGAGAATGATCTATCACGATTTCTCAGGGATACTAATCTTACAGAGAATAACTAAACAATGTCCAACTTAAAAGCCTACGTAGTGTAGTGTATGTTTTGCTCCATTATTGTTCAAATTTCATTGTACAATCTCTTAGTAATTAAATAATCAACTACCTCATTTTGTGATTTTACTAGTAAGCATAAGTCACCTTATCTAATTTTCTTATTTACTATTGTTCGCTTAAACATTAGCTGAATTGATACTTTCTCTGTCCATATTACTACCTCATTTTTTAAATACTATCAATTGATATTACTTACTAAAATTAATAATTATCATTTTTACTAAAATTTCAATTTACTCTTAACATTTTTGACATTTAATAACCATTACTTGTCTAATTACCTTTACCTGTTTTAATACCACATTTACTATCTTAGATTACTCTTAATTACCTTGTACTGCCATATAACCTCAAGTATAACTACCAGTGCAATATTGAATGAAATAAACATTACTTTTTCACTTTTTTGTAATCATTATTACTTACTAAAATTTTATTAAACACCATATTTACTACCAGTCAATTTTACTTTTGTACATTAAACATTATTTTATACTTCCCATAACATTTTGTTGCCAAATTTTCAAGTTTGTATATTCAACCCCAACCTTTATATTATCCTTTGTACCTGTGTACCTGTGTACCTGTCTACCATCTTACTATCATATTATAACCAAGACATTACCATTGTTATTTTTTTACTATTATTCTTTTGGTACTTTAATTGTGAATTTTATTTTGTCAATTTAAATCTAGTTATACTCTTGATCTTGTCAATAACCTATACCAGACTCTAGTGCAATTGCAAGTACCATTTCAAATTGTATTTTTATATTATAAGTTTATATTATAATTCCTACCATCTGTCCATTTAACTTTGTTTACCATTACTTAATTTTAGTCCCTTATATATTTTCTCCTTTATTTTAGCTTTATATAACTACCCTAGTTTATATAGTCACAATTGTTAAAATAATCAAGGTGCTATTCTCAGGTGCTAAAGTAGAATAAGTTCACAATTTTGCCATTATATTCCAAAGCTCATTTATTTGATTACCACTTTATTGTTCACCACAACTTATATTAGTCCCTTTTATATTATAATTTTATACTATAATTCTAACTTTAAAAAATTACCTTTATAGTACTACCTACTATCATATTCCCAAGCTCCATTATTTGATCATCACTTTATTTGTATTAGTCCCTTTTATATTGTCTCCTTTATTTTAGCTTAAAAAAAAAAAAAAAAAAAATACCTTAGCTCATTATTTAACATTTGTTAAATAATTCAGGTGCCATTTTTTAGCTTAAGACTATTTACTTTGTTTTATACTTAATTCTAACTATAGATTCACTACAAATCTTATGATTACAAGCATTGATCCTGATACCAACCTCTTATTTAATGACTTAAATGAATCAAACAGTTACTGTAATTACTACACTGCAGAACAATCAAAGGCACTTCTCAGTGCCAACAACAGCATAACTATCTTTAACTACAATATCAGATCTTTAAGCAAACATTACGATGACCTCATAGCATTACTAAATTCCTTACATGCCAATATGTCCATCATTACACTAACTGAAACCTGGCTAAAGCCTTATAGTACAAATGTCTATGCCATTCCTGGTTACACAGCCATACACAACTGTAGGCCAGACCAACAAGGGGGTGGCACAGCCATATACTACTCAGACCAACTAGAATGTATCACTAATACTTGCACAAGGGATGAACATGGGGAATATATAATAGCTAAATTCAAATCCAAACACCTACAAAAACCTCTCACATTGATAAACATCTACAGAGTTCCACAGTCAAACATTAGCCAATTTAGTCAAAACCTAGGAAGTATGATAACTGATGCACGCATGAACAAAGATCACTTACTACTCTCAGGTGACTTCAATATAAATCTCCTGCAAGACCAGGACCCACACGTTACTGAATTCACAAACACAATGAGTAACTGTATGTTACTACCAACAGTAACAAAACCTACAAGAGTTACAGAGACTAGTGTTTCCCTACTTGACCACATCTGGACCAACACCATATCCCCTTTAAAATCAGGCATAATTACAGATAATACCACAGACCACTACCCTACTTTCCTCATAACAACTCTTGGTAAACTACCCCAAGACACTACTAAAGTCACCTTCAGACTTCACAATGAGGCAGCCATTAATAACTTCACAACAGCAATAGCAAACATAGATTGGCACACTGAGCTAGAAATCTATACAGATATTGACGAATGTATTAATAATTTTCTAAAAAAGACCCAATACCTCTATAACAAGCACTGCCCTAAAAAAACTAAACAGATGACAGCTAAGAGACTGAACAGTCCCTGGCTAACACCCAGCATTCTCAAATCCATAAATACAAAACACCAATATGAAAAACAGTACAGAATGGGTCACATTACCAGAGACCAAACAAAACGTTACTCGTCAATCCTAACCAGCCTGATAAGAAGGGCAAAAAAATTGTATTATGAGAACAGATTATCCAACTTACGAGGTGATATAAAAAAGACCTGGAAAACCCTATCAGAAATTCTGGGAACAAAAAAGATATCACGAAATAGCGAAATAAAATTAGCAAAATCAGATGAACCCCAACTCCCACCAACAGAAACAGCAAACAGACTCAATGATTTCTTCTCCACTATAGGTCAAAACCTTGCCAATAAAATCCCAAGCTCAGATACCCCACCAAATGACTACCTCACCGGCAACTACCCGAACACACTGTTCCTAGCTCCGACTAACCCATACGAAGTCTCCCTTATTATCAACGCACTAAAAAACAAGGCAGGAGATTTAAATACCTTACCACCCTTTATATACAAAAAACTGTCACAAGTGCTATCACCAATCATTGCAACACTCTTTAACAAATCCATAGAATCCTCCACCTTCCCTACAGTACTCAAAATAGCAAGGGTCACCCCGATCCACAAAGGAGGAGACCAAACAGAGTTGAATAACTATAGGCCAATATCCAACTTACACCCTCTCTCAAAAATCTTCGAAAAATTAATTCATAAACGAATCTACTCCTACCTTATCTCCCAAAACATACTCAACCCCTGCCAATTTGGATTCAGGCCTAATAAAAATACTAATGATGCTATTATACACATGCTAGAACATATATACACTGCAATAGAGAAAAAAGAAGTCCCACTGGGGATCTTCATTGACTTACGTAAAGCTTTTGATACAGTTGACCATGACTTGCTCCACGTAAAATTGTCACACTATGGTATAAGAGGGCACTCCCTCAACTACCTCAAGTCATCCCTCAGCAACAGAAGCCAATATGTGTACGCAAATGGGGCAAACTCTTCTGCGCAACCAATTACAGTTGGTGTCCCACAGGGAAGTGTCCTTGGCCCTCTTCTCTTTCTCCTATACATAAATGACCTTCCAAATGCTTCGCAATTACTCAAACCCACACTATTTGCAGATGACACTACATACGTCTTCTCTCACCCGAGCCCAGTCACGCTAGCCAATACTGTAAATACCGAATTACAGAAAATATCTACCTGGATGAGGACTAACAAACTTACACTAAACATTGACAAAACCTACTTCATTCAGTTTGGTAACAGAGCTACAGATGTCCCTCTTAACATAATGATAAACGGATCACCTATCACAAAGCTAACAGAGGGAAAATTCTTAGGAATCCACCTTGATAATAGACTCAAATTTCATACACATATACAACAAATTTCTAAGAAAATTTCCAAGACTGTAGGCATACTATCGAAGATACGGTATTATGTTCCACAGTCAGCCCTCCTGGCCCTATATCACTCTCTTATTTACCCCTATCTCACCTATGGAATTTGTGCATGGGGCTCAACAACAATTAACCATCTCAGACCACTAATTACCCAACAAAAGGCTGCAGTTAGAATGATAACAAATTCTCACTACAGGCAGCACACTCCACCAATATTCAATACACTAAACCTACTCACCATACAAAACATCCATACTTATTACTGCACCTATTACATACATAGAACACTTAACTCTGATATTAACCCTCCCCTCAAACATCTCCTTGCCAACCTCAACAGAACACATGACCATAACACAAGGCACAGATCACTCTTTGATGTTCCTCGTGTCCATCTCACACTATGCAAAAACTCAATGCACATAAAAGGCCCTAAAATCTGGAATTCATTACCTGTAAATATAAAAGAAACACTACCTGTTTATAAATTCAAGTCTCTTCTCAAAGATCACTTACTCACCCAAAACCAAATAAATACTGAATAACTGAACCTTATAAATTGTATATCTTAAATGTTTCTCACAATTATATCACATAAATGTTAAACCTAAAACCCAATCTAACTTTATTATTTTTTAAATACACTACCTAACAGAATACTCCATACGGCTGAATGTACAACAATGCATGCAACCATATGACCTGTCTTTGTAATACTCATTTGTGCTTTATAGTTATCTGTTTACAATAATGTATTATCACTGATTTCATCATTGCTTAGTTAATTTTAAGCCAGCCCGAAATGCTATGCATAGTATAAGTGGCTTTGGCATGCTGCTCTTATCTGTATTTTTTTGTACCTCTGTATGTATGCTCAAATTGTAAATAAATAAATAAATAAATAATCTATTGAATATATACTAAAAGACATGCACATCTACAGGGTCATATATCCTGGATGTAAAAAGTCACGCAAAGGTTGGTCAATATAGTCCATTGTATATGCTGAGAGACATGCACCTCTGGGTGTATATACACTGAGACATTCACCTCCGGGTGTATTTACACTGAGAGACATGCCTCTGCGGGTGTACATATCCTGTACAAGTAAGTTTATGTATAGAAAACGGGCACTGTTATCGTAACTGTTAATGCCTAACTCTTATAAAATAGCTTTGCACTTTGTAGTGGTTAATATTATGTTATAAAGAAGTTCACGAAACTGTTTCTTAATGTTACTAACTGACACTTAATACACTCACTGAGGGAGACTTTATTTATGGTACCTATTAAAGAAGAAAATTATAAGTAAATGATTTACATATGACCAGGGCAGATTTTTTCCTAAAGTGAGTGATAATACGCAAATAAATTTTGTTTAATAAAGTTTAATAAGAATTACCTTTTTCAGTATTCAAGACTGTTTCTTGTCTTTATAATAAATTGAAAAAGTTCACTTACACTATACACACCGGGTGGGGCTCCACACTGTCTCCTCACATTAACTTCACACTGATAATTTTCACTAATTTTAGGAAGGAACAGTAATTCAGTATGTTATTAGATGTTACACTTTGAACTACAATGGTTCAGATGTTGAATTAACAAGGTGTTGGCAGCATGGTCTTGGAGGATGAGTGTTAGCAGTGTGGTACTGGCAGTGAAGTGTCGGGAGTGAGTTGCTGGCACTACGATAGTGACACTGAGCAATACTGTCGACCTTGAGTGCTGCCAGCAGAAGCATCAGATGTTCATCCTGCTATGTTATTGTACCGCTACATCACACTGTATATTGCAACATTTAACTTTTAGAGAAGGTTAACTCATGAGTAACATGTTGCACACAATTTCTGAGTGAGTAAAGATAATTATCTTCCAGTATATTCCCTGTTGGCAGAACTTAAGTCTTGTTTGATACACCTTACGCTTGACACTTTACGCTTGACTCTTTACACTTGACACTTTGACTGCACTTAAGTTATCTATATTCCATATTAATTCTTTTATTTTACTCATTCAAATTTTTATGATTTTTAGTGAAGAGATAATCATGTCAATCACATAGTGTAGTGATATACATCATGACAGCCACACAGTGTAATGATATACATCATGACAGCCACACAGTGTAGTGATATACATCATGACAGCCACACAGTGTAGTGATATACATCATGACAGCCACACAGTGTAGTGATATACATCATGACAGCCACACAGTGTAGTGATATACATCATGACAGCCACACAGTGTAGTGATATACATCATGACAGCCACACAGTGTAGTGATATACATCATGACAGCCACACAGTGCAATGATATACATCATGACAGCCACACAGTGTAGTGATATACATCATGACAGCCACACAGTGTAGTGATATACATCATGACAGCCACACAGTGTAGTGATATACATCATGACAGCCACACAGTGTAGTGATATACATCATGACAACCACACAGTGTAATGATATACATCATGACAGCCACACAGTGTAATGATATACATCACGACAGCCACACAGTGTAGTGATATACATCATGACAACCACACTGTGTAATGATATACATTATGACAGCCACACAGTGTAATGATATACATCATGACAGTCACACAGTGTAGTGATATACATCATGACAGCCACACAGTGTAGTGATATACATCATGACAGTCACACAGTGTAGTGATATACATCATGACAGATATACATCATGACAGCCACACAGTGTATGATATACATCATGACACCACACAGTGTAGTGATATACATCATGACAGCCACACAGTGTATGATATACATCATGACAGCCACACAGTTTAGTGATATACATCATGACAGCCACACAGTGTAATGATATACATCATGACAGCCACACAGTGTAGGGATATACATCATGACAACCACACAGTGTAATGATATACATCATGACAGCCACACAGTGTAGTGATATACATCATGACAGCCACACTGTGTAATGATACACATCACGACAGCCACACAGTGTAGTGATATACATCATGACAACCACACAGTGTAATGATATACATCATGACAGCCACACAGTGTAGTGATATACATCATGACAGCCACACAGTGTAATGATATACATCATGACAACCACACTGTGTAATGATATACATCATGACAACCACACAGTGTAATGATATACATCATGACAGCCACACAGTGTAATGATATACATCATGACAACCACACTGTGTAATGATATACATCATGACAACCACACTGTGTAATGATATACATCATGACAACCACACAGTGTAGTGATATACATCATGACAGCCACACAGTGTAGTGATATACATCATGACAGTCACACAGTGTAGTGATATACATCATGACAGCCACACAGTGTAGTGATATACATCATGACAGCCACACAGTGTAGTGATATACATCATGACAGCCACATATACATCATGACAGCCACACAGTGTAGTGATATACATCATGACAGTCACACAGTGTAGTGATATACATCATGACAGTCACACAGTGTAGTGATATACATCATGACAGTCACACAGTGTAATGATATACATCATGACAACCACATATACATCATGACAGCCACACAGTGTAGTGATATACATAATGACAGCCACACAGTGTAGTGATATACATCATGACAGCCACACAGTGCAGTGATATACATCATGACAGTCACACAGTGTAATGATATACATCATGACAGCCACACAATGTAATGATATACATCATGACAGTCACACAGTGTAATGATATACATCATGACAGCCACACAATGTAATGATATACATCATGACAGCCACACAGTGTAGTGATATACATCATGACAGCCACACAGTGTAGTGATATACATCATGACAGCCACACAGTGCAGTGATATACATCATGACAGTCACACAGTGTAATGATATACATCATGACAGCCACAGAGTGCAGTGATATACATCATGACAGTCACACAGTGTAATGATATACATCATGACAGCCACACAGTGTAATGATATACATCATGACAGCCACACAGTGTAGTGATATACATCATGTGTAATGATATACATCATGACAACCACACAGTGTAATGATATACATCATGACAGCCACACAGTGTAATGATATACATCATAGTGTTATGATATACATCATGACAGCCACACAGTGTAATGATATACATCATGACAGCCACACAGTGTAGTGATATACATCATGACAGCCACACAATGTAATGATATACATCATGACAGCCACACAGTGTAGTGATATACATCATGTAGTGTAATGATATACATCATGACAGCCACACAGTGTAGTGATATACATCATGACAGTCACACAGTGTAGTGATATACATCATGACAGCCACATATACATCATGACAGCCACACAGTGTAGTGATATACATCATGACAGTCACACAGTGTAGTGATATACATCATGACAGCCACACAGTGTAGTGATATACATCATGACAACCACACAGTGTAATGATATACATCATGACAGCCACACAGTGTAATGATATACATCACGACAGCCACACAGTGTAGTGATATACATCATGACAACCACACAGTGTAATGATATACATCATGACAGCCACACAGTGTAGTGATATACATCATGACAGCCACACTGTGTAATGATATACATCACGACAGCCACACAGTGTAGTGATATACATCATGACAACCACACAGTGTAATGATATACATCATGACAGCCACACAGTGTAGTGATATACATCATGACAGACACACAGTGTAGTGATATACATCATGACAGCCACACAGTGTAGTGATATACATCATGACAGCCACACTGTGTAATGATATACATCATGACAGCCACACAGTGTAGTGATATACATCATGACAGCCACACAGTGTAGTGATATACATCATGACAGCCACACAGTGTAGTGATATACATCATGACAGTCACACAGTGTAGTGATATACATCATGACAGCCACACAGTGTAGTGATATACATCATGACAGCCACACAGTGTAGTGATATACATCATGACAGCCACATATACATCATGACAGCCACACAGTGTAGTGATATACATCATGATAGTCACACAGTGTAGTGATATACATCATGACAGCCACACAGTGTAGTGATATACATCATGACAGTCACACAGTGTAGTGATATACATCATGACAGCCACATATACATCATGACAGCCACACAGTGTAGTGATATACATCATGACAGCCACACAGTGTAGTGATATACATCATGACAGCCACACAGTGTAGTGATATACATCATGACAGTCACACAGTGTAGTGATATACATCATGACAGTCACACAGTGTAATGATATACATCATGACAACCACATATACATCATGACAGCCACACAGTGTAGTGATATACATCATGACAGCCACACAGTGTAGTGATATACATCATGACAGCCACACAGTGCAGTGATATACATCATGACAGTCACACAGTGTAATGATATACATCATGACAGCCACACAATGTAATGATATACATCATGACAGTCACACAGTGTAATGATATACATCATGACAGCCACACAATGTAATGATATACATCATGACAGCCACACAGTGTAGTGATATACATCATGACAGCCACACAGTGTAGTGATATACATCATGACAGCCACACAGTGCAGTGATATACATCATGACAGTCACACAGTGTAATGATATACATCATGACAGCCACACAGTGTAGTGATATACATCATGACAGCCACACAGTGTAGTGATATACATCATGACAGTCACACAGTGTAGTGATATACATCATGACAGTCACACAGTGTAATGATATACATCATGACAACCACATATACATCATGACAGCCACACAGTGTAGTGATTTACATCATGACAGCCACACAGTGCAGTGATATACATCATGACAGTCACACAGTGTAATGATATACATCATGACAGCCACACAATGTAATGATATACATCATGACAGTCACACAGTGTAATGATATACATCATGACAGCCACACAATGTAATGATATACATCATGACAGCCACACAGTGTAGTGATATACATCATGACAGCCACACAGTGTAGTGATATACATCATGACAGCCACACAGTGCAGTGATATACATCATGACAGTCACACAGTGTAATGATATACATCATGACAGCCACACAGTGCAGTGATATACATCATGACAGTCACACAGTGTAATGATATACATCATGACAGCCACACAGTGTAATGATATACATCATGACAGCCACACAGTGTAGTGATATACATCATGACAGCCACACAGTGTAATGATATACATCATGACAGCCACATATACATCATGACAACCACACAGTGTAATGATATACATCATGACAGCCACACAGTGTAGTGATATACATCATGACAGCCACACAGTGTAGTGATATACATCATGACAGCCACACAATGTAATGATATACATCATGACAGCCACACAGTGTAGTGATATACATCATGACAGTCACACAGTGTAATGATATACATCATGACAGCCACACAGTGTAGTGATATACATCATGACAGCCACACAGTGTAATGATATACATCATGACAGCCACATATACATCATGACAGCCACACAGTGTAGTGATATACATCATGACAGCCACACAGTGTAGTGATATACATCATGACAGCCACACAGTGTAGTGATATACATCATGACAGCCACACAGTGTAATGATATACATCATGACAGCCACACAGTGTAATGATATACATCATGACAGCCACACAGTGTAGTGATATACATCATGATAGCCACATATACATCATGACAGCCACACAGTGTAATGATATACATCATGACAACCACACAGTGTAGTGATATACATCATGATAGCCACATATACATCATGACAACCACACAATGTAATGATATACATCATGATAGCCACATATACATCATGACAGCCACACAGTGTAGTGATATACATCATGACAGCCACACAGTGTAATGATATACATCATGACAACCACACAGTGTAGTGATATATATCATGATAGCCACATATACATCATGATAGCCACACAGTGTAATGATATACATTATAACAGCCACACAGTGAAGTGATATACATGGCGGCAGCCACTCAGTGAAGTCATATACATGGCGACAGCCACACAGTGATGACCTCCTGGCACTCCTTGAATCACTAAAGACACCCTTCTCCTGCATTATTCTTACTGAGACCTGGCTTAAGCAGGACACAATAGATATCTACCCTCTACCAGGATACACAGCAATTCACAACTGCAGAACAAACCAAGTTGGGGTGGTATTGCAATCTATTACTCTAACCAATTATCTTGTATTAGCACCACTTGCTTTAGTGATGAATATGGGGAATACATTTTTGCTAATTTTACTGTAAAAAAACCTTAAGACATCTATAACAATCGGTGCCATTTACCGGATACCTCACACAAACATCCCAAATTTCAGTGAGAAATTAAAGTCACTAATAACAAACAGACAAATGAATAAGCACCACCTTCTCTTAGCTGGAGACTTCAACATCAACCTTGGCTTACTAGATGATCAGCCTGTAACTGATTTCATCAACAAAATGAACAACACACTCCTCATACCAACAATAACTAAACCAACCAGGCTCACTGAGACAAGTGCAACCATAATAGACCACATATTGACCAATATACTAGCCCCCCTTAAATCAGGGATAATCACAGATAGCACTACAGACCACTACCCTACCTTCCTCCTGACAAACATTAGTAAACCACCACTTGAATACAACAAAGTCTCATTTAGACTCCATGACGAGGCCTCAATAAGGAAGTTCACAGCTGACCTAGAGATTGTTGACTGGCCTACAGAATTCTCCAAGGCCAATGGTATTGATGACTGGACAGACATTTTTCTTAACAAATTACTTAGACTATACAACAAACATTGTCCTATAAAAACGAAACAGATCACAAACAAACGGCTTGGTTGCCCATGGCTAACCAGCACCATTCTGAAATCCATTGACAAGAAACACCAATATGAAAAGCAATATAGACAGGGCTTAATACACAAAGATATTCTTAAACACTATTCATCAGTTCTCACCAAAGTAATAAAGAAAGCCAAACAACTATACTACTCTGGTAGATTCACAGACACTAGAGGAGATATAAAAAAGACCTGGAAAATACTCTCTCAGATTCTAGGGACCCACAAACTGAAAAAAAAACAAGAATATTGTCCTAACTAAACCTAATGAAACACCACTACATCCCACTGACACAGCTAACAAGATAAACGACTTCTTCTCAACCATAGGATCTAATCTCACCAATAAAATCCCACATACCAATGCCCATGCCGGGGACTACCTAGATGGGAATTTCCCAAATTCCTTCTATCTTGCACCAACTGAGCCCTCGGAAGTCACTGAGATTATAAAGTCACTTAAAAACAACTCAGGGAATCTGTCTAATGTCCCACCATTACTGTACAAGCGAGCGGCCCATATCCTTTCGCATGCTACTTCATTACTTTTTAACAAGTCACTAGAAACTAGCACCTTCCCTAAACTACTCAAGATGGCAAGGGTTACACCAATACATAAAGGTGGTGACCCTACAGACTTAAACAACTATAGGCCAATATCAAACTTACCATTGCTATCCAAAATCTTTGAGAAACTCGTGCACAGGAGACTATATTCATTTATAACGGCACAAAACATACTCAACCCCTGCCAATTTGGATTCAGGAAAAATAAAAGCACTAATGATGCAATCATAAAAATGCTAGATCTGCTTTACACAGCATTGGAAAATAAGGAATATCCACTAGGAATTTTTATTGACCTAAGGAAAGCTTTTGACACAGTAGACCACGACATCCTACTCCACAAACTTGACCATTACGGTATAAGAGGCCATGCGCTTGCTTATTTCAAATCTTACCTTACTAATAGGTATCAGTATGTCACCATTAAAGACACAGCATCAACAACACGGCCACTTGATACTGGAGTTCCGCAGGGAAGTGTCCTTGGTCCCCTGCTCTTCCTCATATACGTCAATGATCTTCCAAACGTATCCCAACACCTGAAACCCATTCTCTTTGCTGACGACACGACTTATGTCATCTCTCACCCTAATCTTGCCACCCTCAACACCATTCTTAACGAGGAGTTGATCAAAATATCGACTTGGATGACAGCCAATAAACTTACGCTTAACACTGACAAAACTTACTATATTATGTTTGGTAGCAGAGCAGGAGATGCACAAATTAACATTAAGATCGACAACACTCTAATTACCAGACATAATGAGGGCAAATTCCTAGGCAACAACCTGAATTTCAGCACCCAAATCCAACACATAACCAAAAAAGTATCCAAAACGGTTGGGATCCCCTCCAAGATACGATACTACGTGCCGCAAAATGCCCTTCTCACACTATACCACTCACTTATTTATCCATACCTCACCTATGCTATTTGTGCTTGGGGATCAACTGCAGCAACACACCTAAAGCCAATAATAACCCAACAAAAAGCTGCAGTAAGAATAATCACTAAATCCCATCCCTGGCAACACCCCCCCCCCCACTCTTCATAGACCTAAACTTACTCCCTGTTCAGTACATCCACACTTACTACTGTGCAATCTACATCTACAGGACCTTAAACTCCAATATCAACCTTGACCTAAAACGCTTTCTTGATAGTTGTGACAGAACCCACAGGCACAACACCAGACACAAACATCTCTACGACATTCCCCGTGTCCGACTAAACCTTTACAAAAATTCAATGTATGTCAAAGGCCCTAAAATCTGGAACACCCTACCTGAGAACTCTAGAACTGCAGACACATTCATCACCTTCAAAACTACCATTAGAAAACATCTTATCTCCCTGATACACCCCATCAACTAACTACACGAATACCACCTGGTGGTTCACACTTACACTCACTCACCTATTTGACCATAAACAGAAATATTAATCTCAATCTTAAAATAATGAATCCTATGATACTCCAATACTGAAACTATGTACTGTGCCAAAACAAAAGCATTCACATTGCTAAACTCACAAACTAGTATTTAGTCACTTAGCTATAATACCAACTTACCTCATAATTTGTAATATTTTAAAATAAAGAATTAAACTAAGTCTGCCCGAAATGCCTAGCCATGCTAGGCGTTCTAGTGGTACACTCTGTAATCATTATTTAACTACATGTAAACCACACAACAACCAAATTCTGTAAATTCAACATTGTAATCTTTATAGAGAATAAACTTTGAATTTGAATTTGAATTTGAATTTGAATATACATGGCGACAGCCACACAGTGAAGTGATATACATGATGACAAAGATTCACTAATTACTAATCTTGAGGTTAATTATGAGCTTGGGGAAAGTGATCACAAATCACTTAGTTTCAATATATCATGGAATTACCCAGATAACTGCAATCAAATATCTGTCCCAGATTTTCGCTTGGCCGACTTCATGAGACTGAAAAATTACCTGGGTGGGCTAAATTGGGATGTCCTGACTATGGGTCAGGTAGGTGATCTTGGCTGCCAATATGAAGTTTTTCAGAGCATAGTTCTAGCTGCCCAGACAACTTTTGTTCTGAGTAGGGAAATTAGATCTAACAAAAATGATCCCAAATGGATGAACAATAGATTAAAACTTCTCACTAGTCAAAAGAGAGGCATATATAGGCGTATCAAAAGAGGGGATGGGCAGTTAAGAAATCAATATATTCAATTAAAGAGATAAAAAAGAAAGGAATAAGAATAACAAAAAGGGATTATGAGGCTAAGGTCGCAAGGGATTCAAAGACTAACCCAAAAGGGTTCTTTCAGGTATACAGAAGTAAGATTAGGGACAAGACTGGCCCACTTAAGAGTAACTCTGGTCAGATCACTGACAGTGATAAGGGATATGTGTGAAATTCTCAATACCTACTTCCCCTCAGTTTTCACCCAGGAAAATACTAACGATATTCCTGAAATAATAGATTATGTAGAACAGGATAATAAACTATGTACGATTACAGTAACTACTGACATGGTCCTCAGACAAATAGAGAAACTAAAACCTAACAAATCCCCAGGCCCTGATGAACTGTTTGCAAGGGTGTTAAAGGAATGTAAAGAGGTACTTAGCATACCTTTGGCTAATCTTTTTAACATATCACTACAAACTGGCATAGTGCCTGATAAGTGGAAAACGGCAAATGTAATACCTATTTACAAGGCAGGTGACAGATCCTTGGCTTTGAACTATAGACCAATAAGCCTTACCTCCATAGTGGGAAAATTTATGGAATCAATAATTGCTGAAGCAATTCGTAGCCATCTTGACAGGCACAGATTGATTAATGAATCTCAACACGGTTTTACAAAGGGGCGTTCCTGTCTTACGAATTTACTATTTTCACTTAGGTGTTTGAGGAGGTAGATCATGGTAATGAATATGATATTGTGTACATGGACTTCAGTAAGGCTTTCAATAGAGTTCTACACCAGAGGCTACTGAGGAAACTTAAGACATACGGAATAGGAGGAGAAATTTTTTCCTGGGTAGAGACATGGCTGACAAATAGACAGCAGAGAGCTTGCATAAATGCGGAGAAATCGGAATGGGGCACGTCACAAGCGGTGTTCCTCAGGAGTCAGTGTTGGGCCCGTTGTTGTTCACAATTTACATAAACGACATAGATGAGGGAATAAATAGCGACATAAGCAAATTTGCTGATGACACCAAAATAGGCCGTCCAATTCATTCTAATGAGGACACTAGAGCACTCCAGGATGATTTGAATAGACTGATGCAGTGGTCGGAGAAGTGGCAGATGCAGTTTAATATAGACAAATGCAAAGTTCTAAATGATGGACAGTTAAATAACCATGCCACATATAAACTAAATAATGTAGATCTTAATACTACTGATTGCGAAAAGGATTTAGGAGTTCGGGTTAGCAGTAATCTAAAACCAAGACAACAGTGCATTAGTGTTTGCAATAAAGCTAACAGAATTCTTGGCTTCATATCTAGAAGTATAAATAATAGAAATCCTCAGGTTGTTCTTCAACTCTTTATATCCTTGGTTAGGCCTCATTCAGACTATGCTGCTCAGTTCTGGTCAACGTATTACAGAATGGATATAAATGCTCTGGAAAACGTACAGAGGAGGATGACAAAGTTGATCCCATGTATCAGAAATCTTCCCTATGAGGATAGACTGAGGGCCCTGAATCTGCACTGTCTCGAAAGGCATAGAATTAGGGGGGATATGATCGAGGTGTACAAATGGAAAGCAGGAATAAACAAAGGCAAGGCAAATAGCGTGTTGAAAATTTCCATTCAAGACAGGACTCGCAGCAATGGTTTCAAGTTGGAAAAATTCAGATTCAGGAAGGATATAGGAAAGCACTGGTTTGGTAATAGAGTCGTGGATGAGTGGAACAAACTCCCAAGTACAGTTATTCAGACTAAAACATTGTGTAGTTTTAAAAATAGGTTAGATAAATACATGAATGGGTGTGGGTGGGTGTGAGTTGGACCTGACTAGCTTGTGCTGCTGGATTTGGTGCCGTGCTCCATCCTTTAGTGGAGGTGGCCAGACTGGGTGGGTCATTGGGCTAATCTGGGGGGGTGATTGGGCTAATCCGGGGGGGGGGGGACACGGACCAGCTCCGCATGGGTCAGTAGGCCTGTTGAAGTGTTCCTTCTTTCTTATGTTCTTATGACAGCCACACAGTGATGTGATATACATCATGACAACCACACAGTGTAGTGATATACATCATGACAGCCACAGAGAGTAATGATATACATCATGACAGCCACACAGTGTAGTGATATACATCATGACAGCCACACAGTGTAATGATATACATCATGACAGCCACACAGTGTAATGATATACATCATGACAGCCACACAGTGTAATGATATACATCATGACAGCCACACAGTGTAGTGATATACATCATGACAGCCACACAGTGTAATGATATACATCATGACAGCCACACAGTGTAGTGATATACATCATGACAGCCACACAGTGTAGTGATATACATCATGACAGCCACACAGTGTAATGATATACATCATGACAGCCACACAGTGTAATGATATACATCATGACAGCCACACAGTGTAATGATATACATCATGACAGCCACACAGTGTAATGATATACATCATGACAGCCACACAGTGTAATGATGTACATCATGACAGCCACACAGTGTAATGATATACATCATGACAGCCACACAGTGTAATGATATACATCATGACAGCCACACAGTGTAATGATATACATCATGACAGCCACACAGTGTTGATGATATACATCATGACAGCCACACAGTGTAGTGATGTACATCATGACAGCCACACAGTGTAATGATGTACATCATGACAGCCACACAGTGTAATGATGTACATCATGACAGCCACACAGTGTAATGATGTACATCCTGACAGCCACACAGTGTAATGATGTACATCATGACAGCCACACAGTGTAATGATATACATCATGACAGCCACACAGTGTAATGATGTACATCATGACAGCCACACAGTGTAATGATATACATCATGACAGCCACACAGTGTAATGATGTACATCATGACAGCCACACAGTGTAATGATATACATCATGACAGCCACACAGTGTAATGATGTACATCATGACAGCCACACAGTGTAATGATGTACATCATGACAGCCACACAGTGTAATGATGTACATCATGACAGCCACACAGTGTAATGATGTACATCATGACAGCCACACAGTGTAATGATGTACATCATGACAGCCACACAGTGTAATGATATACATCATGACAGCCACACAGTGTAGTGATATACATCATGACAGCCACACAATGTAATGATATACATCATGACAGCCACACAATGTAATGATATACATCATGACAGCCACAGTGTCTAGTGATATACATCATGACAGCCACACAGTGTAATGATATTCATCATGACAACCACACAGTGTAGTGATACACATCATGACAGCCACACAGTGTAATGATATACATCATGACAGCCACACAATGTAATGATATACATCACGACAGCCACATAGTGTAGTGATATACATCATGACAGCCACACAGTGTAGTGATACACATCATGACAGCCACACAGTGTAGTGTTATACATCATGACAGCCACACAGTGTAGTGATATACATCATGACAGCCACATAGTGTAGTGATATACATCATGACAGCCACACAGTGTAGTGATACACATCATGACAGCCACACAGTGTAGTGATACACATCATGACAGCCACACAGTGTAGTGATATACATCATGACAGCCACACAGTGTAGTGATATGCATCATGACAGCCACACAGTGTAGTGATATACATCATGACAGCCACACAATGTAATGATATACATCATGACAGCCACACAGTGTAATGATATACATCATGACAGCCACACAGTGTAATGATATACATCATGACAGCCATACAGTGTAGTGATATACATCATGACAGCCACACAGTGTAATGATATACATCATGACAGCCACACAGTGTAATGATATACATCATGACAGCCACACAGTGTAATGATGTACATCATGACAGCCACACAGTGTAATGATGTACATCATGACAGCCACACAGTGTAAAGATATACATCATGACAGCCACACAGTGTAGTGATATACATCATGACAGCCACACACTGTAATGATATACATCATGACAGCCACACAGTGTAATGATGTACATCATGACAGCCACACAGTGTAATGATATACATCATGACAGCCACACAGTGTAATGATGTACATCATGACAGCCACACAGTGTAGTGATATACATCATGACAGCCACACAGTGTAGTGATATACATCATGACAGCCACACAGTGTAATGATATACATCATGACAGCCACACAGTGTAGTGATATACATCATGACAGCCACACAGTGTAGTGATATACATCATGACAGCCACACAATGTAATGATGTACATCATGACAGCCACACAGTGTAGTGATGTACATCATGACAGCCACACAGTGTAATGATGTACATCATGACAGCCACACAGTGTAATGATATACATCATGACAGCCACACAGTGTAATGATGTACATCATGACAGCCACACAGTGTAATGATATACATCATGACAGCCACACAGTGTAATGATGTACATCATGACAGCCACACAGTGTAATGATGTACATCATGACAGCCACACAGTGTAATGATGTACATCATGACAGCCACACAGTGTAATGATATACATCATGACAGCCACACAGTGTAATGATATACATCATGACAGCCACACAGTGTAATGATATACATCATGACAGCCACACAGTGTAATGATGTACATCATGACAGCCACACAGTGTAATGATGTACATCATGACAGCCACACAGTGTAATGATATACATCATGACAGCCACACAGTGTAATGATGTACATCATGACAGCCACACAGTGTAATGATATACATCATGACAGCCACACAGTGTAATGATGTACATCATGACAGCCACACAGTGTAATGATGTACATCATGACAGCCACACAGTGTAATGATGTACATCATGACAGCCACACAGTGTAATGATGTACATCATGACAGCCACACAGTGTAATGATGTACATCATGACAGCCACACAGTGTAATGATATACATCATGACAGCCACACAGTGTAATGATGTACATCATGACAGCCACACAGTGTAATGATGTACATCATGACAGCCACACAGTGTAATGATGTACATCATGACAGCCACACAGTGTAATGATGTACATCATGACAGCCACACAGTGTAATGATGTACATCATGACAGCCACACAGTGTAATGATGTACATCATGACAGCCACACAGTGTAATGATGTACATCATGACAGCCACACAGTGTAATGATGTACATCATGACAGCCACACAGTGTAATGATGTACATCATGACAGCCACACAGTGTAATGATGTACATCATGACAGCCACACAGTGTAATGATGTACATCATGACAGCCACACAGTGTAATGATGTACATCATGACAGCCACACAGTGTAATGATGTACATCATGACAGCCACACAGTGTAATGATGTACATCATGACAGCCACACAGTGTAATGATGTACATCATGACAGCCACACAGTGTAATGATGTACATCATGACAGCCACACAGTGTAATGATGTACATCATGACAGCCACACAGTGTAATGATGTACATCATGACAGCCACACAGTGTAATGATGTACATCATGACAGCCACACAGTGTAATGATGTACATCATGACAGCCACACAGTGTAATGATATACATCATGACAGCCACACAGTGTAATGATGTACATCATGACAGCCACACAGTGTAATGATGTACATCATGACAGCCACACAGTGTAATGATATACATCATGACAGCCACACAGTGTAATGATGTACATCATGACAGCCACACAGTGTAATGATGTACATCATGACAGCCACACAGTGTAATGATATACATCATGACAGCCACACAGTGTAATGATATACATCATGACAGCCACACAGTGTAATGATGTACATCATGACAGCCATACGGTAGTCCTGGTTTACTAATAGTTTCGCTAAATATTTTGCATATTACCTTCTCTGTGGAACTAGAATCCATACAACCTATATACGTAAATGTTTAATATATCATATCCTGCCAACGAGTCAATTGTGGAGAAATTTTCTCCAGGAGTGGGGCTTCAGCCCCTTTGAGCCCCTTTCAGCCCCTTTCAGCCCTGAGGGGCCCAACCCTATGGTGACGGGACCACTGTAATAAGTGGTAAAATTAGTGAATAATGGTAGAACCAGTGGTGACTGGTGTGCCGCCATGGAGTGTGTCCAGGGGAAAATACCCGTGATTTAATCCTCAATCATCGGTCTCAGATTTTAATGGAGTGACCTCTAATATGTATAATAATTATGAGACATTAAATCGTCTTGTGAATTGTAATGTAATCAATGATAATAACACTAAGTTAAGAGAATGCGTGAAGTGAAATAAGTCGCCTTGCTCCGAGTGAACACGTTAGACCTTGTTGTTCCTGTCCCGAGGATAGTGAAGTTTTTATTGAGTCACGACTTCTAAACCAGGACAAACCAACGGATACCTCGTCCTGCTGGAATAAGAACCATGTCGGTGTAGCAGGACATCGAAATGAGATGGTGAATGGAGGAAATAAGGAGCATCAATCACCCACAGTTAAGTAACCCTTCTAGTTATAGCAGACTGATACTGGCCAGTTAGGTATGTTGTAATTGGATAGATTATGGGTGATCCAGCTACATCAAGTGACCACCAGAGAATATCTGGTAAGTGGTGGGATTATGTACAAGTGTTTTTCCTTGATGGATATATCCATTGGTAACCTACCCCCCCCCCCTTCATTCAGTTAAACTAATACAATCTATACAGTCCACAATTAATTAGCAGCGCCGTACTTGTGGGTGCTATCCAATTTATACTGGTCTCGGATAGATATGGATAAGATTGTAAGTGTCGAAGGGCCACCTGCAGTGACCAGGGGTGGTTAACTTTTCTCACATGTCTACACGGGGTGACTACAGTAAACAATATAGTTGTTGTCTTCCAGTGAGATTACTTGCATGCATGTAATGTTGAGGTACACACAGGTAACACCCTAGAAAATTTTCCATATCTGCCCGCTGGTCCTTCCTGAACCGGAAAGCCCACTGTGTGGGTGAAACGTCAATAAAGGATCACATTATACTGCATATGTGTTTATATTTCCACAGGCATTGCTGTCTTGGTTTAAGGTTGCTGCTCACCATAACCCCCAAGGCCTTTTCGAAATCTGTATGGCTAAGTTCTACATCATTTAACTTATAAGTGCTAGGGTTATGGACACTCCCGAGCTTCAGAACCTTGCATTTATCTACATTGAACTGCATCTGCCACTTTTCTGACCAAGAATATAGTTTGTTTAAATCCTCCTGAAGTTCCCTAACATCTACGTTTGAATCAATTATCCTACCTATCTTTGTGTCATCGGCGAATTTGCTCATATCACTAGTAATTCCCTCATCAAGGTCATTGATATATATTATAAACAACAACGGGCCCAAGACTGATCCATGTGGAACGCCACTTGTTACAGATCCCCACTCGGATTTAACCCCATTTATGGACACTCTCTGCTTCCTGTCTGTGAGCCATGACTCGACCCATGAGAGCACTTTTCCCCCAATGCCATGAGCTGCCACTTTCTTTAACAGTCTTTGGTGCAGAACTCTATCAAAAGCCTTACTAAAATCTAAGTAAATAATATCAAACTCTTTATCGTGGTCAACAGCCTCAAAAGCTTTACTGAAGAAAGTTAATAAATTAGTTAGACAAGACCGGCCTCTTGTGAATCCATGCTGAGTATCATTAATCAAGCTATGCTTATCGAGATGGCTTCTTATAATCTCAGCTATAATTGATTCTAGTAATTTGCCTACAATTGAGGTCAGGCTTATTGGGCGGTAATTTGACGGTAACGACTTGTCCCCCGTTTTAAAAATAGGAATTACATTAGCCATCTTCCACATATCAGACACTACACCTGTATGAAGAGATAAATTAAAAATATTAGGTAATGGTTCACGGAGTTTCATTTTGCATTCCTTAAGAACCCTTGAAAAAACCTCATCAGGACCTGGCGACTTATTTTGCTTCAGTCTGTCTATCTGCTTCACAACCATTTCACTAGTGACTGTGATGTTTCATAATTTATCTTCTTCTTGCCCACTATAAAAATTAATTACTGGAATATTGTTAGTGTCTTCCTGTGTAAAAACCGAGAGAAAATAATTATTTAAAATCAAGCACATTTCATTCTCTTTGTCAGTAAGATGCCATATAGTTATTTTTAAGGGAACTTATCTTATCTCTAACTTTTGTTCTATAGACTTGGAAAAAACTTTTTGGGTTAGTTTTAGAATCCCTAGCAACTTTAATTTCATAGTCCCTTTTAGGTTTTCTTACCCCCTTTTTAATGTCCCTCTTAATGTCAATATACTGATTCATAAGATGACCCTCACCTCTTTTGATACGCCTATAAATTCCTTTCTTATGCCATTTTGGGTCATTTCTATTTGATCTAATTTCTCTAGACGGGATAAACGTTCTTTGAGCAGCATGTATAGTGTTCAGAAAGCTGTCATATTGATAGCTCTCTTCGTTACCCCAGTCAACAGATG
This sequence comes from Cherax quadricarinatus, assembly GCF_038502225.1. NCBI lineage: Eukaryota > Metazoa > Arthropoda > Malacostraca > Decapoda > Parastacidae > Cherax > Cherax quadricarinatus. Next base: position 21,063,757 of record NC_091322.1, read on the forward strand.
ATAAGTGTTCTCTAAGCCCATCATAATCTGCTAAGCGAAAATCTGGGACTGTTACTGAGTTATCGCTACTATCGTACTTCCATTCAATGCTAAATGTAACTGATTTGTGGTCGCTAGCACCCAGTTCCTCTGAAATTTCTAAATTATTAACAAGGGATTCATTGTTTGCCAGAACTAAGTCAAGCAGGTTATTTCCCCTTGTAGGTTCTGTCACAAACTGCTTCAAAAAACAATCCTGAACTACTTCTAAGAAGTCGTATGATTCTAAATTCCCAGTCAAGAAATTCCAATCAATATAACTAAAGTTAAAGTCTCCTAGAATTACTACATTATCGTGCCTTGTGGCCTTAACAATTTCCTCCCATAGTAGTCTCCCTTGGTCCCTATCTAAGTTTGGGGGACGGCATATCTCTCCTAAAATCAGTTTTTCATGCCCCTCTGAAAATTCTATCCAAACAGACTCTGTATGTGTTACTTCAGACTTAATACCCGTTTTTATGCAGCAGTTCAAGCGATCTCGGACATACAATGCCACCCCACCCCCCTTCCCGATACTTCTATCTACTTGGAACAATTTAAAACCCTGAATGTGACATTCCGCAGGCATGTCCCGACTTTTTGAATTAAACCACATCTCAGTTAAGGCAAATACATCAATGTTACCTGCACTAGCAAGTAATCTCAACTCGTCCATCTAATTCCTAGCACTACGGCTATTAGCATAATAAACATTGAAAGACTCTCCTTTCTCTTTACCCTTCCTGCTCATTTCTGTTTTTCTGCTAAACCTATTACTGTCCTTATCACCCAGTGTCACTGGCTTTTCAATATCTACCTCGTTCTGCTTATTACTAGTTCCTCTAGAACTCATAATGTTACTGCACTGGGAGTTCACTGTTTTCCTGCCAAAACCCATACCACTAACTATTCCTAGTTTAAAGTCCTAACAGCTCCCTAACATTACTTGATGTTATGCCTGCGCAATATCAATCTCTGAAAAGAAGGAAGAGTCATAAAATTTGTGTAGATCGCTATCTATTAAGGGCATAGGCTCAGCATCCCACCGAGTTATAGCATTAAGGCCTCTGAAGTCAATAGCAAGTCTATATGAATTATCCTCCTTCTTAACCATGACTACTGGTGAACAATATGCAGATACTGAAGGTTCAATGATCTTTAGTTTTAATAATTTGTCTACCTCTCGGTCAAATGCATCCCTAAGGTGAACTGGAACTGGGTATAATTTCCGTTTGATAGGATTGCCCGTGACTAAGTCAATCTTATGGACTACCATGGAGGTAACACCTGGAATATCAGTAAAAACGTCTGAGAAGTTACTCACACATTGAAGTAGTTCATGTTTCTTATGGTCATCCAAAGACTCATTAATATTAATGTTCGTTACACCCGAGTGGTCAAGAGTCACCAAGTCATGTAGTTCTCTGTCATAGTCTAAGTTAGAGGTGTCAGTTACGCACACCTTACACTCCTCAGTTGTATTATCAAGTTCGTGTGGAAAAACTAAGTCAAAATATTAAGGCAGTTAACCGAATTTCTTCGGTAATATTTCTTAAGGATGTTGATATGATAAAGCTTAGGTTTCCCCTTGACTTCTATGAGGTAATCAACCTTCCCACAAATTTTTAACACCTTATATGGACCTTACCCTGCTACTAATAATTTATTTGACTTGATAGGCAAAAGTACCAGAACTTCATCCCCTACTTTAAAACTTCTCCTCTGACTTTTGGAATCAAAATAGGTTTTGACACTATGTCAGAGGTCTCCTCAAGTTTGGATCTAAGGTCAAGGAGAAACTGATAAAAAGACTGAACCTCAGCCTTTACGTCCTCATTAGTCCATAAGTCATGAAGGATGGACAATGGGCCTCTGGCCTGTCTACCATAGAGAAGTTCAAAAGGTGAAAACCCCAAAGAGTCACTGGGAACTTCCCTCATGGCAAACAAAGCACAGGGTAGGTAATGATGCCACTCCTTAGGTTTAAGGGAGCAAAGTTTCCTTAAAATGGATTTGTGAACCGAATGCTGGCGCTCAATCCTCCCATTACAGCTGGGATGATAGGGTGTGGTGAAGAGAGGCTTGACTCCCAGAAGTTGGTATAGATGTTGCATTAAGTCAGATGTGAATTGTGTCCTACGGTCAGACAAAATTTCTCTAGGAATGCCCACTCTGGAGAAGATGGACAAAAGGGCTTCAGCCACCTCTGTAGTAGCTATGGTCTTTAAAGGTACGGCTTCAGGGAAACTCGAAGCATAATCAACTAATGTTAATATATATCTATGTCCCCCAGATGAAAGTGGTGATAAAGGACCAACGATGTCAATAGCTACTCTTTCAGACGGTACCGTTAAGATTGGCATTTTGACCATAGGTACTCGCCGGGTACCTCGGGAGGATGACAGTTGGCAAACTTTACACAATCTACAATAGGTAGTGATATCTGAGGATATTTTGGGCCAAAAATAGGTTTCCCTAATTTTATTTAAGGTTTTACGATACGAGAAATGTCCGGCCACTGGTAGGTCATGAGCCATTTTAAGAACAGTCTCTCTGCATTGACTTGGAACAACTAAGATGGAATAGTCTATCTCATCTGAATTTAATTTAAATACTGACTTGTACAAGATACCTTTTATATAATGAAATTTATATGAAAAGTTTTTCCTTTGGATAACTTGATTTTGTTTAGCGGCATTATGGCAATTCTGAAGAGAAGGGCAATTACGTTGTAAATTGACAAAGGAGTCCTTCGATATATCTAAAGGCTTAAATTCAGGGAAAATCAAAGGATGGACAGTAGGAGAAACCTGGGCTTTGGTCTTAGCACTAGTCAAGACATTTATGGTATCGGAGGTGATATCCTCACTTTCATCTAGCAAGTGAACCGGTGATCCTACTAACTCGCTTTCGAGAGTAGCATCACTGGTTTTTAATCCCACATAAATATCACGAGACATTGCCTCATCTGAACTTTCGAGGGGCTTCTCTGACTCTACAGAAAGAGGAGCTGAAAAGCTTATGTCCATCTTTGGTGATGAAAAGTCAACCTCAGAAGGAAGAATGGCACCTTTTACATTACCTATTAGTACGGAGCAAGAAGTGATGGGAGCTAGTACGGCTTCAGACCAGCCTGTGAACCATTTAGACCTAATGTAACAACGGATTGTAGGAAAAGTGTCCATACGGCCCAATTAGTCTGAAAGTATAGCAGAGGAATGAGTTTCTTTAAGATTAGGGAACAGCTTATCAGAAATGACTATACATGTGCATCCAGTGTCTCGTAAAATGGTAGATACATTAAGTCCATTAACTGTTCCTGAACAGAAGGGTGCTTGGTCATTACAGTCTTTAAAACATCTTCCAACTTTTTGGACCTTCTTAGAAGGACAATCTGGACGTTTATGTCCCTTAACACCACACAAATGACAAACAGGAATAAAAGAAGTCATTTTACTTTCCACTAGAGGCTTTGATTTCTTAAGGTCTGATGAACCCTTGCCCTTAGGGTTCGATCCCTTTAGGTCTTTATAGGAATTGTGAGCCTCAGCATAAAAGTCAGTGGCCTCAGCAACTTCCTCAGCTTTAATCAGGTTACATTCTCTAATGAATATTCGTATCTGGTGGGGAAGAGCTGTCAGGAACTGGTCAGCAACCATGAAGTCTCTAAGAGATTCATAACTGTGATCAATTCCTGAACTCTCTATCCAAAAGTCGAACAAACGAAAGAGTGTTACCTGTAACTGCTGAAAGTTTTGGCCATGTTGTAAGGTGGCATACCTGAAAAATCTTTCCTATAAGAATTTGTGGTTTTCTGATATGCTTTAAGGATTACCTTCTTTAGTAGGTTATAATTACATATGATATCCTGCGACAAAGTTGCATAGATATTCAAAGCTGTACCAGAAAATAACATTCCTAACCTGGTAGCCCAGGTGTCAGCAGGCCATTCACAGAGGGTAGCGGTGTTTTCAAACCTGATAATGTATGAAGTAATGTCTTCACCCTCTGTGAAGGGAGGTAAATTAGGTGTTGGAATATGTGCACTAGCTGCATGATGTTCAATTACTCCTTCCTCTAATTGTTGTTGTGTAAAAGTTAACTTTTTATTCTCTAATTCAAGGCGAGCTTTTTCGAGCTTGCGATCTTTCTCTCTCTCTCTTAACTCATGTTCTCTAGCTCTTTCCTCACGTTCTCTATCCTTTGCTCTTTCCTCAAGTTCTCTTAATTTAACTTGTTCCTCACGTACTTTAGCTCTCTCCTCACGATCAAGTCTATCATGCTCCTTTTTGTCTTCTCTCTCTCTTTCTAACTGTCTTTCTTGGCTTTCTCTTTCTATTCTTTCTCTCTCCTTTTTCTCTTCTCTTTCAATTCTCTTTCTCTCCTTTTCCTCTTCTCTTTCGATTCTTTCTCTCTCCTTTTTCTCTTCTCTTTCGATTCTCTCTCTCTCCTTTTCAATTATTTCCTGGATTTTAGCACTAATGCAAGATTCTAAATTTTTTCCTGTTATTCCTAACTTGCTTCCAGCATTCATCCAAAAAATGGTATTCCTCCATACTTGCAAGAATAACTTAAACTACCAGAGGAAAATGAAACGGGTATCAAAGAAAACGAAGGGTTCAATTCCTGCTCTGCTCAAACTGTAAGTAAACCAGAGGGCTCGATCCCAGCTTCGATTAAACAATATGTATTAATGAAAATGAAGGGTTCTATGCCGGCTCCGAGCAAACAGTAAGTAGAATGGGGTCCCTTGACCATCCAATCTTCTCACCAATAAATCAAGAGTGTCCTACGACAGTTCCCTTGATATAATAAAGAGCTCAATGAAACAAATTGTCACTGGAAAATCTCGGGCCCCTAGAGTCTAATCCTCCAAATCGTTTCAAGCTCACAATAGGTGGCAGAATTAACTAGTATATCCTGCCTTGACTTGACTTACAATAAATTGAAACTATAACAATCACCAAATGACTCAAGAAATCGTAATGACACGATTGCAAATAAACCATACCCCCGGCCGGGATTGAACCCGCAGTCATAGAGTCTCAAAACTCCAGCCCGTCGCGTTAGCCACTATGGTGTAGAAATATACCTAGTTGGATGAATCTTATTGTGGCTAGCTGGTCTAGTGGCTAACGCGATGGGCTGGAGTTTTGAGACTCTATGACCGCGGGTTCAATCCCGGCCGGGGGTATGGTTTAATCACCAAATCTTTTAAATACCTGTACTGTAGTCCTACCATAGAGAATGATTACTCATGGCTGGTGGTAACCGTCTGTGGTGTGCGGCGTTGAAGTTCCATTGGTAGATTCAAAATGGAGTCGAATCTTGATTCATTCGAGCAAATCCTGGCAAGGTCGCCACTTGTGAAGGCTTACTCAGCCCTGTAACAACTTCAGTCAGTATTACCAAGGCTGGCTCCTCCTCAGAAAAATTAATGAATAGAAAAAGAATAAAAACTGACAAACATAAACACTTTATTATTTAGAAAATATAAAGTATAAAATGCTTAAATATGAAATATTTATCCTACTTTAAAGAAAAATGAAAAATAAAAAATATAAATGATATCTGAATTCAACGCTAATATATACAATTAAACTTGGGTGTCTGGTTGATGTTGACACAGTCTTGTAGAGAATATAGCCGTTGTTGATGATGTGTAGGGGGGTCACAGGTGTTGGTGACAACCCAACGGCCAGTTCTTCACAGAGTCTATAGCCTTGATTAGTCAGTTCAGATGACAGGAATGCAGGTTCTTTACCACTGCAAAGATGAGGGGTTGTGTCCTGCGGTGGTGTACAGTACATCAGGTAGGTAATTCAAAGAGTGACGTCTCGGGACGTTAGTCCATCTCCTTCAATACTTCTCGTTGGTTGGCAGGTGACCCAATCTGTCATTCCAAGCTGGAAAGAGAGATAAGTTACCCACTGCTTAAAAAATCACTCTCCATGATAAGTACAATACATAAAAGATGTGGTGATTATTAAAACATCTAACATAGAGATCAATGCTGAAAGGACTAAGTTTATTATTGGTAAAAAGTGAAGCTTTCAACCAATAATTCCACTAGAATAGGAGCAGGCTTGTACTTACAGTTGTGCTGGGAGCTGTGAGTCGAGTGATTACTGTTTGGCCGGAGCCCCACACATCACCTTTCGGGGTGGGGGGAGGGGGGATAGCAGGAACAAGACTTACCCTACCTTAACAAGCAGCCGGCAATCAAACTATCGTTACCATATACTCACTCGCTACTCCTATCTGTTGAACTTTTCCCTCACAATTTGCTTTATCTGTTTCGTAAGGTGAAGTCCAGGATCTTTCCTTAATTCATAAGAACATAAGAAAGAAGGAACACTGCAATAGGTTTACTGACCCATGCAGAGTAGGTCCATGTCCCCCCCCCCGGATTAGACCAATGACCCACCCCCCGGATTATCCCAATGACTCACCCAGTCTGGTCATCCCCACTCAAGGATGGGGCACTGTACCAGACCCAGCAGCACAAGCTAGTCAGGTCCAACTCACACCCACTCACACCCACTCATGTATTTATCTAACCTATTTTTAAAACTACACAACGTTTTAGCCTCAATAACTGTACTCGGAAGCTTGTTCCACTCATCCACAACTCTATTACCAAACCAGTGCTTTCCTATATCCTTCCTGAATCTGAATTTTTCCAACTTGAAACCATTGCTGCGAGTCCTGTCTTGGCTGGAAATTTTCAGCACGCTATTTACATCCCCTTTATTTATTCCTGTTTTCCATTTATACACCTCGATCATATCCCCCCTAATTCTACGCCTTTCGAGAGAGTGCAGATTCAGGGCCCTCAGTCTTTCCTCATAGGGAAGATTTCTGATACATGGGATCATCTTTGTCATCCTCCTCTGTACGTTTTCCAGAGCATTTATATCCATTCTGTAATACGGTGACCAGAACTGAGCAGCATAGTCTAAATGAGGCCTAATCAAGGATATATAGAGTTGAACAACCTGAGGACTTCTATTATTTATACTTCTAGATATGAAGCCAAGAATTCTGTTAGCTTTATTGCGAACACTAATGCACTGTTGTCTTGGTTTTAGGTTACTGCTAACCCGAACTCCTAAATCCTTTTCGCAATCGGTAGTATTTAGATCTATATTATTTAGTTTATATGTGGCATGGTTATTTAACTGTCCAACATTTAGAACTTTGCGTTTGTCAATATTAAACTGCATCTGCCATTTCTCCGACCATTGCGTCAGTCTATTCAAATCACCATGGAGTGCTCTAATGTCCTCATTAGAATGAATTGGACGGCCTATTTTGGTGTCATCAGCAAATTTGCTTATGTCGCTATTTATTCCCTCATCTATGTCGTTTATGTAAATTGTGAACAACAATGGGCTCAACACTGACCTCTGAGGAACACCGCTTGTGACGTGCCCCCATTCGGATTTCTCCCCATTTATGCAAACTCGCTGCTGTCTATTTGTCAGCCATGTCTCTACCCAGGAAAAAAATTCTCCTTCTATTTCGTGTGCCCTAAGTTTCCTCAATAGCCTCTGGTGTGGAACTCTATCGAAAGCCTTACTGAAGTCCATATACACAATATCATATTCATTACCATGATCTACCTCCTCGAACACCTTAGTGAAAAAAGTTAGTAAATTCGTAAGACAGGAACGCCCCTTTGTAAAACCGTGTTGAGATTCATTAATCAATGTGTGCCTGTCAAGATGGCCACGAATTGCTTCGGCAATTATTGATTCCATAAATTTTCCCACTATGGAGGTAAGGCTTATTGGTCTATAGTTCAAAGCCAAGGACCTGTCACCTGCCTTGTAAATAGGTATTACATTAGCCATTTCCCACTTATCAGGCACTATGCCAGTTTGTAGTGATATGTTAAACAGATTAGCCAAAGGTATGCTAAGTATCTCTTTACATTCCTTTAACACCCTTGCAAACAGTTCATCAGAGCCTGGGGATTTGTTAGGTTTTAGTTTCTCTATTTGTCTGAGGACAATGTCACTAGTTACCGCAATCGTACATAGTTTATTATCATCCTGTTCTACATAATCTATTATTTCAGGAATATCGCTAGTATTTTCCTGGGTGAAAACTGAGAGGAAGTATAACTTAATGAAAAATGAACATGTTATTAGAAGACTGATTAACTTACGTACCTCTTAAAATTTATCTTCCCTTTCCTCGAATCAAACATGATTGCCTGCCCATTCTTTAGGCGCTATATTTTTTTAAGTCACTTTCTCAGGTTCTAAAATTGACTGAGTCACCAAACTTAAAAGAAAAAATATTTGCAGCATTTATATAGAAAGAAATGTTGAGTTGTTAGACAAACACCAGTAGAGGCAGTGGTACCAATCCTAGCCAACTAACACTCCTAGCCAACTAACACTCCTAGCCAACTAACCCTCTTAGCCAACTAACACTCCTAGCCAACTAACCCTCCTAGCCAACTAACCCTCCTAGCCAACTAACTCCTAGCCAACTAACACTCCTAGCCAACTAACCCTCCTAGCCAACTAACCCTCCTAGCCAACTAACACTCCTAGCCAACTAACACTCCTAGCCAACTAACCCTCCTAGCCAACTAACACTCCTAGCCAACTAACACTCCTAGCCAACTAACCCTCCTAGCCAACTAACCCTCCTAGCCAACTAACACTCCTAGCCAACTAACACTCCTAGCCAACTAACCCTCCTAGCCAACTAACACTCCTAGCCAACTAACACTCCTAGCCAACTAACCCTCCTAGCCAACTAACCCTCCTAGCCAACTAACCCTCCTAGCCAACTAACACTCCTAGCCAACTAACCCTCCTAGCCAACTAACACTCCTAGCCAACTAACACTCCTAGCCAACTAACCCTCCTAGCCAACTAACACTCCTAGCCAACTAACACTCCTAGCCAACTAACCCTCCTAGCCAACTAACACTCCTAGCCAACTAACACTCCTAGCCAACTAACACTCCTAGCCAACTAACACTCCTAGCCAACTAACACTCCTAGCCAACTAACACTCCTAGCCAACTAACCCTCCTAGCCAACTAACCCTCCTAGCCAACTAACCCTCCTAGCCAACTAACACTCCTAGCCAACTAACACTCCTAGCCAACTAACACTCCTAGCCAGCTAACCCTCCTAGCCAACTAACCCTCCTAGCCAACTAACCCTCCTAGCCAACTAACCCTATTAGCCAACTAACCCTAATAGCCAACTAACACTCCTAGCCAACTAACACTCCTAGCCAACTAACACTCCTAGCCAATTAACCCTCCTAGCCAACTAACACTCCTAGCCAACTAACACTCCTAGCCAACTAACACTCCTAGCCAACTAACACTCCTAGCCAACTAACCCTCCTAGCCAACTAACACTCCTAGCCAACTAACACTCCTAGCCAACTAACCCTCCTAGCCAACTAACCCTCCTAGCCAACTAACACTCCTAGCCAACTAACACTCCTAGCCAACTAACACTCCTAGCCAACTAACACTCCTAGCCAACTAACACTCCTAGCCAACTAACCCTCCTAGCCAACTAACCCCCTAGCCAACTAACACTCCTAGCCAACTAACACTCCTAGCCAACTAACCCTCCTAGCCAACTAACACTCCTAGCCAACTAACACTCCTAGCCAACTAACCCTCCTAGCCAACTAACACTCCTAGCCAACTAACACTCCTAGCCAACTAACCCTCCTAGCCAACTAACACTCCTAGCCAACTAACACTCCTAGCCAACTAACACTCCTAGCCAACTAACCCTCCTAGCCAACTAACCCTCCTAGCCAACTAACACTCCTAGCCAACTAACACTCCTAGCCAACTAACCCTCCTAGCCAACTAACACTCCTAGCCAACTAACACTCCTAGCCAACTAACCCTCCTAGCCAACTAACCCTCCTAGCCAACTAACACTCCTAGCCAACTAACACTCCTAGCCAACTAACACTCCTAGCCAACTAACACTCCTAGCCAACTAACACTCCTAGCCAACTAACACTCCTAGCCAACTAACACTCCTAGCCAACTAACACTCCTAGCCAACTAAACCTCCTAGCGAGCTAACGCTCCTAGCCAACTAACCCTCCTAGCCAACTAACCCTCCTAGCCAACTAACCCTCCTAGCCAACTAACACTCCTAGCCAACTAACACTCCTAGCCAACTAACCCTCCTAGGCAACTAACCCTCCTAGCCAACTAACACTCCTAGCCAACTAACACTCCTAGCGAACTAACACTCCTAGCCAACTAACCCTCCTAGCCAACTAACCCTTCTAGCCAACTAAACCTCCTAGCCAACTAACCCTCCTAGCCAACTAACACTCCTAGCCAACTAACACTCCTAGCCAACTAACACTCCTTGCCAACTAACAATCCTAGCCAACTAACACTCCTAGCCAACTAACACTCCTAGCCAACTAACCCTCCTAGCCAACTAACCCTCCTAGCCAACTAAACCTCCTAGCCAACTAACCCTCCTAGCCAACTAACCCTCCTAGCCAACTAACACTCCTAGCCAACTAACACTCCTAGCCAACTAAACCTCCTAGCCAACTAACCCTCCTAGCCAACTAACACTCCTAGCCAACTAACACTCCTAGCCAACTAACCCTCCTAGCCAACTAACCCTCCTAGCCAACTAACACTCCTAGCCAACTAACCCTCCTAGCCAACTAACCCTCCTAGCCAACTAACACTCCTAGCCAACTAAACCTCCTAGCCAACTAACCCTCCTAGCCAACTAACACTCCTAGCCAACTAACCCTCGTAGCCAACTAACACTCCTAGCCAACTAATCCTCCTAGCCAACTAACACTCCTAGCCAACTAACACTCCTAGCCAACTAACCCTCCTAGCCAACTAACCCTCCTAGGCAACTAACACTCCTAGCCAACTAACCCTCCTAGCCAGCTAACCCTCCTAGCCAACTAACCCTCCTAGCCAACTAACACTCCTAGCCAACTAACACTCCTAGCCAACTAACACTCCTAGCCAACTAACACTCCTAGCCAACTAACCCTCCTAGCCAACTAACCCTCCTAGCCAACCAACCCTCCTAGCGAACTAACCCTCCTAGCCAACTAACACTCCTAGCCAACTAACCCTCCTAGCCAACTAACCCTCCTACCAACTAACCCTCCTAGCGAACTAACCCTCCTAGCCAACTAACACTCCTAGCCAACTAACCCTCCTAGCCAACTAACCCTCCTACCAACTAACCCTCCTAGCCAACTAACACTCCTAGCCAACTAACACTCCTAGCCAACTAACACTCCTAGCCAACTAACACTCCTAGCCAACTAACCCTCCTAGCCAACTAACCCTCCTAGCGAACTAACCCTCCTAGCCAACTAACACTCCTAGCCAACTAACACTCCTAGCCAACTAACCCTCCTAGCCAACTAACACTCCTAGCCAACTAACACTCCTAGCCAACTAACCCTCCTAGCCAACTAACCCTCCTAGCCAACTAACACTCCTAGCCAACTAACACTCCTAGCCAACTAACACTCCTAGCCAACTAACACTCCTAGCCAACTAACACTCCTAGCCAACTAACACTCCTAGCCAACTAACACTCCTAGCCAACTAACACTCCTAGCCAACTAAACCTCCTAGCGAGCTAACGCTCCTAGCCAACTAACCCTCCTAGCCAACTAACCCTCCTAGCCAACTAACCCTCCTAGCCAACTAACACTCCTAGCCAACTAACACTCCTAGCCAACTAACCCTCCTAGGCAACTAACCCTCCTAGCCAACTAACACTCCTAGCCAACTAACACTCCTAGCGAACTAACACTCCTAGCCAACTAACCCTCCTAGCCAACTAACCCTTCTAGCCAACTAAACCTCCTAGCCAACTAACCCTCCTAGCCAACTAACACTCCTAGCCAACTAACACTCCTAGCCAACTAACACTCCTTGCCAACTAACAATCCTAGCCAACTAACACTCCTAGCCAACTAACACTCCTAGCCAACTAACCCTCCTAGCCAACTAACCCTCCTAGCCAACTAAACCTCCTAGCCAACTAACCCTCCTAGCCAACTAACCCTCCTAGCCAACTAACACTCCTAGCCAACTAACACTCCTAGCCAACTAAACCTCCTAGCCAACTAACCCTCCTAGCCAACTAACACTCCTAGCCAACTAACACTCCTAGCCAACTAACCCTCCTAGCCAACTAACCCTCCTAGCCAACTAACACTCCTAGCCAACTAACCCTCCTAGCCAACTAACCCTCCTAGCCAACTAACACTCCTAGCCAACTAAACCTCCTAGCCAACTAACCCTCCTAGCCAACTAACACTCCTAGCCAACTAACCCTCGTAGCCAACTAACACTCCTAGCCAACTAATCCTCCTAGCCAACTAACACTCCTAGCCAACTAACACTCCTAGCCAACTAACCCTCCTAGCCAACTAACCCTCCTAGGCAACTAACACTCCTAGCCAACTAACCCTCCTAGCCAGCTAACCCTCCTAGCCAACTAACCCTCCTAGCCAACTAACACTCCTAGCCAACTAACACTCCTAGCCAACTAACACTCCTAGCCAACTAACACTCCTAGCCAACTAACCCTCCTAGCCAACTAACCCTCCTAGCCAACCAACCCTCCTAGCGAACTAACCCTCCTAGCCAACTAACACTCCTAGCCAACTAACCCTCCTAGCCAACTAACCCTCCTACCAACTAACCCTCCTAGCGAACTAACCCTCCTAGCCAACTAACACTCCTAGCCAACTAACCCTCCTAGCCAACTAACCCTCCTACCAACTAACCCTCCTAGCCAACTAACACTCCTAGCCAACTAACACTCCTAGCCAACTAACACTCCTAGCCAACTAACACTCCTAGCCAACTAACCCTCCTAGCCAACTAACCCTCCTAGCCAACTAACACTCCTAGCCAACTAACACTCCTAGCCAACTAACCCTCCTAGCCAACTAACACTCCTAGCCAACTAACCCTCCTAGCCAACTAACACTCCTAGCCAACTAACACTCCTAGCCAACTAACCCTCCTAGCCAACTAACCCTCCTAGCCAACTAACACTCCTAGCCAACTAACACTCCTAGCCAACTAACACTCCTAGCCAACTAACACTCCTAGCCAACTAACACTCCTAGCCAACTAACCCTCCTAGCCAACTAACCCCCTAGCCAACTAACACTCCTAGCCAACTAACACTCCTAGCCAACTAACCCTCCTAGCCAACTAACACTCCTAGCCAACTAACACTCCTAGCCAACTAACCCTCCTAGCCAACTAACACTCCTAACCAACTAACACTCCTAGCCAACTAACCCTCCTAGCCAACTAACACTCCTAGCCAACTAACACTCCTAGCCAACTAACACTCCTAGCCAACTAACCCTCCTAGCCAACTAACCCTCCTAGCCAACTAACCCTCCTAGCCAACTAACACTCCTAGCCAACTAACACTCCTAGCCAACTAACACTCCTAGCCAACTAACACTCCTAGCCAACTAACACTCCTAGCCAACTAACACTCCTAGCCAACTAACACTCCTAGCCAACTAACACTCCTAGCCAACTAAACCTCCTAGCGAGCTAACGCTCCTAGCCAACTAACCCTCCTAGCCAACTAACCCTCCTAGCCAACTAACCCTCCTAGCCAACTAACACTCCTAGCCAACTAACACTCCTAGCCAACTAACCCTCCTAGGCAACTAACCCTCCTAGCCAACTAACACTCCTAGCCAACTAACACTCCTAGCGAACTAACACTCCTAGCCAACTAACCCTCCTAGCCAACTAACCCTTCTAGCCAACTAAACCTCCTAGCCAACTAACCCTCCTAGCCAACTAACACTCCTAGCCAACTAACACTCCTAGCCAACTAACACTCCTTGCCAACTAACAATCCTAGCCAACTAACACTCCTAGCCAACTAACACTCCTAGCCAACTAACCCTCCTAGCCAACTAACCCTCCTAGCCAACTAAACCTCCTAGCCAACTAACCCTCCTAGCCAACTAACCCTCCTAGCCAACTAACACTCCTAGCCAACTAACACTCCTAGCCAACTAAACCTCCTAGCCAACTAACCCTCCTAGCCAACTAACACTCCTAGCCAACTAACACTCCTAGCCAACTAACCCTCCTAGCCAACTAACCCTCCTAGCCAACTAACACTCCTAGCCAACTAACCCTCCTAGCCAACTAACCCTCCTAGCCAACTAACACTCCTAGCCAACTAAACCTCCTAGCCAACTAACCCTCCTAGCCAACTAACACTCCTAGCCAACTAACACTCCTAGCCAACTAACCCTCCTAGCCAACTAACACTCCTAGCCAACTAACACTCCTAGCCAACTAACCCTCCTAGCCAACTAACCCTCCTAGCCAACTAACACTCCTAGCCAACTAACACTCCTAGCCAACTAACACTCCTAGCCAACTAACACTCCTAGCCAACTAACACTCCTAGCCAACTAACACTCCTAGCCAACTAACACTCCTAGCCAACTAACACTCCTAGCCAACTAAACCTCCTAGCGAGCTAACGCTCCTAGCCAACTAACCCTCCTAGCCAACTAACCCTCCTAGCCAACTAACCCTCCTAGCCAACTAACACTCCTAGCCAACTAACACTCCTAGCCAACTAACCCTCCTAGGCAACTAACCCTCCTAGCCAACTAACACTCCTAGCCAACTAACACTCCTAGCGAACTAACACTCCTAGCCAACTAACCCTCCTAGCCAACTAACCCTTCTAGCCAACTAAACCTCCTAGCCAACTAACCCTCCTAGCCAACTAACACTCCTAGCCAACTAACACTCCTAGCCAACTAACACTCCTTGCCAACTAACAATCCTAGCCAACTAACACTCCTAGCCAACTAACACTCCTAGCCAACTAACCCTCCTAGCCAACTAACCCTCCTAGCCAACTAAACCTCCTAGCCAACTAACCCTCCTAGCCAACTAACCCTCCTAGCCAACTAACACTCCTAGCCAACTAACACTCCTAGCCAACTAAACCTCCTAGCCAACTAACCCTCCTAGCCAACTAACACTCCTAGCCAACTAACACTCCTAGCCAACTAACCCTCCTAGCCAACTAACCCTCCTAGCCAACTAACACTCCTAGCCAACTAACCCTCCTAGCCAACTAACCCTCCTAGCCAACTAACACTCCTAGCCAACTAAACCTCCTAGCCAACTAACCCTCCTAGCCAACTAATACTCCTAGCCAACTAACCCTCGTAGCCAACTAACACTCCTAGCCAACTAATCCTCCTAGCCAACTAACACTCCTAGCCAACTAACACTCCTAGCCAACTAACCCTCCTAGCCAACTAACCCTCCTAGGCAACTAACACTCCTAGCCAACTAACCCTCCTAGCCAGCTAACCCTCCTAGCCAACTAACCCTCCTAGCCAACTAACACTCCTAGCCAACTAACACTCCTAGCCAACTAACACTCCTAGCCAACTAACACTCCTAGCCAACTAACCCTCCTAGCCAACTAACCCTCCTAGCCAACCAACCCTCCTAGCGAACTAACCCTCCTAGCCAACTAACACTCCTAGCCAACTAACCCTCCTAGCCAACTAACCCTCCTACCAACTAACCCTCCTAGCGAACTAACACTCCTAGCCAACTAACACTCCTAGCCAACTAACCCTCCTAGCCAACTAACCCTCCTACCAACTAACCCTCCTAGCCAACTAACACTCCTAGCCAACTAACACTCCTAGCCAACTAACACTCCTAGCCAACTAACACTCCTAGCCAACTAACCCTCCTAGCCAACTAACCCTCCTAGCCAACTAACACTCCTAGCCAACTAACACTCCTAGCCAACTAACCCTCCTAGCCAACTAACACTCCTAGCCAACTAACCCTCCTAGCCAACTAACACTCCTAGCCAACTAACCCTCCTAGCCAACTAACCCTCCTAGCCAACTAACACTCCTAGCCAACTAACACTCCTAGCCAACTAACACTCCTAGCCAACTAACACTCCTAGCCAACTAACACTCCTAGCCAACTAACACTCCTAGCCAACTAACCCTCCTAGCCAACTAACCCCCTAGCCAACTAACACTCCTAGCCAACTAACACTCCTAGCCAACTAACCCTCCTAGCCAACTAACACTCCTAGCCAACTAACACTCCTAGCCAACTAACCCTCCTAGCCAACTAACACTCCTAACCAACTAACACTCCTAGCCAACTAACCCTCCTAGCCAACTAACACTCCTAGCCAACTAACACTCCTAGCCAACTAACACTCCTAGCCAACTAACCCTCCTAGCCAACTAACCCTCCTAGCCAACTAACCCTCCTAGCCAACTAACACTCCTAGCCAACTAACACTCCTAGCCAACTAACACTCCTAGCCAACTAACACTCCTAGCCAACTAACACTCCTAGCCAACTAACACTCCTAGCCAACTAACACTCCTAGCCAACTAACACTCCTAGCCAACTAAACCTCCTAGCGAGCTAACGCTCCTAGCCAACTAACCCTCCTAGCCAACTAACCCTCCTAGCCAACTAACCCTCCTAGCCAACTAACACTCCTAGCCAACTAACACTCCTAGCCAACTAACCCTCCTAGGCAACTAACCCTCCTAGCCAACTAACACTCCTAGCCAACTAACACTCCTAGCGAACTAACACTCCTAGCCAACTAACCCTCCTAGCCAACTAACCCTTCTAGCCAACTAAACCTCCTAGCCAACTAACCCTCCTAGCCAACTAACACTCCTAGCCAACTAACACTCCTAGCCAACTAACACTCCTTGCCAACTAACAATCCTAGCCAACTAACACTCCTAGCCAACTAACACTCCTAGCCAACTAACCCTCCTAGCCAACTAACCCTCCTAGCCAACTAAACCTCCTAGCCAACTAACCCTCCTAGCCAACTAACCCTCCTAGCCAACTAACACTCCTAGCCAACTAACACTCCTAGCCAACTAAACCTCCTAGCCAACTAACCCTCCTAGCCAACTAACACTCCTAGCCAACTAACACTCCTAGCCAACTAACCCTCCTAGCCAACTAACCCTCCTAGCCAACTAACACTCCTAGCCAACTAACCCTCCTAGCCAACTAACCCTCCTAGCCAACTAACACTCCTAGCCAACTAAACCTCCTAGCCAACTAACCCTCCTAGCCAACTAACACTCCTAGCCAACTAACCCTCCTAGCCAACTAACACTCCTAGCCAACTAATCCTCCTAGCCAACTAACACTCCTAGCCAACTAACACTCCTAGCCAACTAACCCTCCTAGCCAACTAACCCTCCTAGGCAACTAACACTCCTAGCCAACTAACCCTCCTAGCCAGCTAACCCTCCTAGCCAACTAACCCTCCTAGCCAACTAACACTCCTAGCCAACTAACACTCCTAGCCAACTAACACTCCTAGCCAACTAACACTCCTAGCCAACTAACCCTCCTAGCCAACTAACCCTCCTAGCCAACCAACCCTCCTAGCGAACTAACCCTCCTAGCCAACTAACACTCCTAGCCAACTAACCCTCCTAGCCAACTAACCCTCCTACCAACTAACCCTCCTAGCGAACTAACCCTCCTAGCCAACTAACACTCCTAGCCAACTAACACTCCTAGCCAACTAACCCTCCTAGCCAACTAACACTCCTAGCCAACTAACACTCCTAGCCAACTAACCCTCCTAGCCAACTAACCCTCCTAGCCAACTAACCCTCCTAGCCAACTAACCCTCCTAGCCAACTAACACTCCTAGCCAACTAACCCTCCTAGCCAACTAACACTCCTAGCCAACTAACCCTCCTAGCCAACTAACACTCCTAGCCAACTAACACTCCTAGCCAACTAACCCTCCTAGCCAACTAACCCTCCTAGCCAACTAAACCTCCTAGCCAACTAACCCTCCTAGCCAACTAACCCTCCTAGCCAACTAACACTCCTAGCCAACTAACACTCCTAGCCAACTAAACCTCCTAGCCAACTAACCCTCCTAGCCAACTAACACTCCTAGCCAACTAACACTCCTAGCCAACTAACCCTCCTAGCCAACTAACCCTCCTAGCCAACTAACACTCCTAGCCAACTAACCCTCCTAGCCAACTAACCCTCCTAGCCAACTAACACTCCTAGCCAACTAAACCTCCTAGCCAACTAACCCTCCTAGCCAACTAACACTCCTAGCCAACTAACCCTCCTAGCCAACTAACACTCCTAGCCAACTAATCCTCCTAGCCAACTAACACTCCTAGCCAACTAACACTCCTAGCCAACTAACCCTCCTAGCCAACTAACCCTCCTAGGCAACTAACACTCCTAGCCAACTAACCCTCCTAGCCAGCTAACCCTCCTAGCCAACTAACCCTCCTAGCCAACTAACACTCCTAGCCAACTAACACTCCTAGCCAACTAACACTCCTAGCCAACTAACACTCCTAGCCAACTAACCCTCCTAGCCAACTAACCCTCCTAGCCAACCAACACTCCTAGCGAACTAACCCTCCTAGCCAACTAACACTCCTAGCCAACTAACACTCCTCGCCAACTAACCCTCCTACCAACTAACCCTCCTAGCGAACTAACCCTCCTAGCCAACTAACACTCCTAGCCAACTAACCCTCCTAGCCAACTAACCCTCCTACCAACTAACCCTCCTAGCCAACTAACACTCCTAGCCAACTAACACTCCTAGCCAACTAACACTCCTAGCCAACTAACACTCCTAGCCAACTAACCCTCCTAGCCAACTAACCCTCCTAGCCAACTAACACTCCTAGCCAACTAACACTCCTAGCCAACTAACCCTCCTAGCCAACTAACCCTCCTAGCCAACTAACACTCCTAGCCAACTAACACTCCTAGCCAACTAACCCTCCTAGCCAACTAACACTCCTAGCCAACTAACCCTCCTAGCCAACTAACCCTCCTAGCCAACTAACCCTCCTAGCCAACTAACCCTCCTAGCCAACTAACCCTCCTAGCCAACTAACACTCCTAGCCAACTAACCCTCCTAGCCAACTAACACTCCTAGCCAACTAACACTCCTAGTCAACTACCCCTCCTAGCCAACTAAGCCTCCTAGCCAACTAACCCTCCTAGCCAACTAACACTCCTAGCCAACTAACCCTCCTAGCCAACTAACCCTCCTAGCCAAATAACCCTCCTAGCCAATTAATCTTACAAGCGATCTATCCCTCCTAGCGAACTAACCCTCCTAGCGAACTAACCCTCCTAGCGAACTAAACCTCCTAGCGAACCCTCCTAGAGAACTAACCCTCCTAGCGAGCTAACCCTTCTAACGAACTAACCATCCTAGCGAACTAAACCTCCTAGCCAACTAACCCTCCTAGCGAACTAAACCTCCTGGCGAACTAACCCTCCTAGCGAACTAACGCTCCTAGAGAACTAACCCTCCCAGCGAACTAAACCTCCTAGCGATCCCTCCTAGAGAACCCTCCTAGCGAGCTAACCCTTCTAGCGAACTAACCATCCTAGCGAACTAACCATCCTTGCGAACTGAACCTCCAAGCGAACTAACCCTCTTTGCGAACTAACCCTCCTAGCGAACTAACCCTCCTAGCGAGCTAACCCTCCTAGCGAACTAACCCCCATAGCGAACTAACCCTCCTAGTGAACTAACTCCACTAGCGAACTAACCCTCCTAGCCATCTAAACCCCCTAGCAAACTAACCCTCATAGCCAACTAACCCCCTAGCGAACTAACCCTGCTAGCCAACTAACCTCCCTAGCCAACTAACCCTCCTAGCAACTAACCCCCTAGCGAACTAACCCTGCTAGCCAACTAACCTCCCTAGCCAACTAACCCTGCTAGCCAACTAACCCTGCTAGCCAACTAACCCTGCTAGCCAACTAACCCTGCTAGCCAACTATCCCTGCTAGTCAACTAACCCTGCTAGCCAACTAACCCTGCTAGCCAACTAACCCTGCTAGCCAACTAACCCTGCTAGCCAATTAACCCTGTTACATGTGCAACATCTGGAAATCTATTGTAGACGTTTCGCCTTCCAGTGGCTTTATCAATACATTGGAACAATGCTCTTCTCCAGACTGAGCGACTGACCACCTCTAAACTTTAAGGGTGATGGACTGATTACATCGTCTTCAAGTCTCTTCTGCTTCTATCAACTTTTCTGTACTCGACTGAAGAAGCCTACTGTGTAGGCGAAACGTTTCGAAATAAAGATACCTAACTGTTGCATATGTGTCTTACCTAACAATTAGAAGACAGTAGAACTATATACAAAAGATGAGGTAATCAGTCCTCAGCCTTGGAGTTAGTGTTGACAGCATCGTGGTGGTGGAGAATCTGGAGCAAAGGCAAGAAGACTGGCGGTTATGTAGGCGTCAGTGGATAAGGACGTGTAGCAGACGAGAGCATAAGTCACTGTCTGAACAGCATAGCCTGCAGGAAGGTCTGAACAGCCTAGCCTGCAAGAAGGTCCCTGAACAGCCTAGTCTGCAGGAAGGTCTCAACAGCCTAGCCTGCAGGAAGGTCTCAACAGCCTAGCCTGCAGGAAGGTCCCTGAACAGCCTAACCTGCAGGAAGGTTTGAACAGCCTAGTCTGCAGGAAGGTCTGAACAGCCTAGCCTGCAGGAAGGTCTGAACAGCATAGTCTGCAGGAAGGTATGAACAGCCTAGTCTGCAGGAAAATCTGAAGAGCCTAGCCTGCAGGAAGGTCTGAACAGCCTAGCATGCAGGAAGGTCTCTAAAAAGCCTAGCCTGCAGGAAGGTCTGAACAGCCTAGCCTGCAGAAAGGTCTGAACAGCCTAGTCTGCAGGAAGGTCTGAACAGCCTAGCCTGCAGGAAAATCTGAACAGCCTAGCCTACAGGAAGGTCTGAACAGCCTAGCCTGCAGGAAGGCCTGTACAGCCTAGCCTGCAGGAAGGTCCCTGAACAGCCTAGTCTGCAGGAAGGTCTCAACAGCCTAGCCTGCAGGAAGGTCTCAACAGCCTAGCCTGCAGGAAGGTCCCTGAACAGCCTAACCTGCAGGAAGGTTTGAACAGCCTAGTCTGCAGGAAGGTCTGAACAGCCTAGCCTGCAGGAAGGTCTGAACAGCATAGTCTGCAGGAAGGTATGAACAGCCTAGTCTGCAGGAAAATCTGAAGAGCCTAGCCTGCAGGAAGGTCTGAACAGCCTAGCATGCAGGAAGGTCTCTAAAAAGCCTAGCCTGCAGGAAGGTCTGAACAGCCTAGCCTGCAGAAAGGTCTGAACAGCCTAGTCTGCAGGAAGGTCTGAACAGCCTAGCCTGCAGGAAAATCTGAACAGCCTAGCCTACAGGAAGGTCTGAACAGCCTAGCCTGCAGGAAGGCCTGTACAGCCTAGCCTGCAGGAAGGTCCCTGAACAGCCTAGTCTGCAGGAAGGTCTCAACAGCCTAGCCTGCAGGAAGGTCTCAACAGCCTAGCCTGCAGGAAGGTCCCTGAACAGCCTAACCTGCAGGAAGGTTTGAACAGCCTAGTCTGCAGGAAGGTCTGAACAGCCTAGCCTGCAGGAAGATCTGAACAGCATAGTCTGCAGGAAGGTATGAACAGCCTAGTCTGCAGGAAAATCTGAAGAGCCTAGCCTGCAGGAAGGTCTGAACAGCCTGGCATGCAGGAAGGTCTCTAAAAAGCCTAGCCTGCAGGAAGGTCTGAACAGCCTAGCCTGCAGAAAGGTCTGAACAGCCTAGTCTGCAGGAAGGTCTGAACAGCCTAGCCTGCAGGAAAATCTGAACAGCCTAGCCTACAGGAAGGTCTGAACAGCCTAGCCTGCAGGAAGGCCTGTACAGCCTAGCCTGCAGGAAGGTCCCTGAACAGCCTAGCCTGCAGGAAGGTCTAAACAACCTAGCCTGCAGTAATGTCTGAACAGCATAGCCTGCAGGAAAGTCTGAAAAGCTTAGCCTCCAGGAAGGTCTGAACCGCCTAGACTGCAGGAAGGTCTCTGAACAGCCTAGTCTGCAGGAAGGTGTGAACAGCCTAGCCTGCAGGAAGGTCTGAACAGCCTAGCCTGCAGGAAGGTCCCTGAATAGCCTAATCTGCAGGAATGTTTGAACAGCCTAGCCTAAAGGAAGGTCCCTGAACAGCCTAGCCTGCAGGAAGGTTTGAACATCATAGTCTGCAGGAAGGTCTCAACAGCCTAGCCTGCAGGAAGGTTTGAACAGCCTAGTCTGCAGGAAGGTCTGAACAGCCTAGCCTGCAGGAAAATCTGAACAGCCTAAATAACAAAAAAAGGCACAATACCGTGACTGGAATGATACACAAATAACCCGCACATAAAAGAGAGAAGCTTACGACGACGTTTCGGTCCGGCTTGGACCAATTACAAAGTCACACTAAACAGAAGGGGAGCAGGACGGCTGGATATAGGCAGGAAGAGGTGGTGGTAGTAGAACAGGCGTCTCTCTTTTATATGCAGGTTATTTGTGTACTGAACAGCCTAGCCCGCAGGAAGGTCCCTGAACAGCCTAGCCTGCAGGAAGGTCTGAACAGCCTAGCCTGCAGAAAGGTCTCAAAAGCCAAGCCTGCAGAAAGGTCTGAACACTCTAGCCTGGCCTGCAGGAAGGTCTGTACAACCTGGCCTGCAGGAAGGTCTGTACAGCTTGGACTGCAGGAAGGTCTCTACAGCATTGCCTGCAGGAAGGTGTGTACAGACTGGCCTGCAGGAAGGTCAGTACAGAATGGCCTGCAGGAAGGTCTGTACAGCTTGACCTGCAGGAAGGTCTGTACAGCTTGGCCTGCAGGAAGGTCTGTACAGCTTGGCCTGCAGGAAGGTCTGTACAGCCTGGCCTGCAGAAAGGTCTGTACATCCTGGCCTGCAGAAAGGTCTGTGCAGCCTGGCCTGCAGGAAGGTCTGTACAGCCAGGCCTGCAGGAAGGTCTGTACAACCTGGCCTGCAGGAAGGTCTGTACAGCCTGGCCTGCAGGAAGGTGTGTACAGCCTGGCCTGCAGGAAGGTCTGTACAGCCTGGTCTGCAGGAATGTCTCTACAGCCTGCCCTGCAAGAAGGTCTGTACAGCCTAGCATGCAGGAAGATCTGTAGAGCATAGCTTGCAGGAAGGTATGTACTGCCTAGCCTGCAGGTAGGTCTGTACAGCCTGGCCTGCTGGAAGGCCTATACAGCCGGTCCTGCAGGAAGGCCTGTACAGCCTGGCCTGCAGGAAGGTCTGTACAGCTTAGCCTGCAGGTAGGTCTGTACAGCCTGGCCTGCAGGAAGGTCTGTACAGCCTGGCCTGCAGGAAGGTCTGAACACTCTAGCCTGCAGAAAGGTCTGAACAGCCTAGCCTGCAGGAAGGTCCCTGAACAGCCTAATCTGCAGGAAGGACTGAACAGCCTAGTCTGCAGGAAGGTCTGAACAGCCTAGTCTGCAAGAAGGTCTGAACAGCCTAGCCTACTGGAAGGTCTGAACAGCCTAGTCTGCAGGAAGGTACGAACAGCCTGGCCTGCAGGAATGTCTGTACGGCTTAGCATGCAGGAAGGTCTGTACAGCCTGGCCTGCAGGAAGGTGTGTACAGCCTGGCCTGCAGGAAGGTCTGTACAGCCTGGCCTGTAGGAATGTCTGTACAACTTGGCCTGCAGGAAGGTCTGTACAGCTTGGCCTGCAGAAAGGTCTGTACAGCCTGGCCTGCAGGAAGGTCCGTACAGCCTGGCTTTTAGGAAGGTCTATACAGCCTAGCCTGCAGGAAGGTCTGTACAGCCTGGCTTGCAGTAAGGTCTTTATAGCCTGGCCTGCAAGAAGGTCTGTACAGCCTAGCATGCAGGAAGGTCTGTACAGCCTTGCCTGCAGGTAGGTCTGTACAGCCTGGCCTGCAGGAAGGTCTGTACAGCCTGGCCAGCATGAAGGTCTGTACAGCCTGGCCTGCAGGAAGGTCTGTACAGCCTAGCCTGCAGGTAGATCTGTACAGCATAGCCTGCAGGAAGGTCTGCACAGCCTTGCCTGTAGGGACGTCTGAACACTCTGGCCTGCATGAAGGTCTGTACAGCCTTGCCTGCAAGAAGATCTCTACAGCCTGGCCTGCAGGAAGCTTTGTACAGCCTGGCCTGCAGGAGGGTCTGTACAGCCTGGCCTGCAGGAAGGTCTGTGCAGCCTTGCCTGCAGGAAGGTCTGTACAGCCTGGCCTGCATTAAGGTCTGTACAACGTGTCTTGCAGGAAGGTCTGTTCAGCCTAGCCTGCAGGAAGGTCTGTACAGCCAAGCCTGCTGGAAGGTCTGTACAGCCTAGCCTGCAGGAAGGTCTGTACAGCCTTGCCTGCATGAAGGTCTGTACAGCCTGGCCTGCAGGAAGGTCTGTACGGCCTAGCCTGCAAGAAGATCTGCACAGCCTGGCCTGCAGGAAGGCCTGCACAGCCTAGCCTGCAGGAAGGTCTGTACAGCCTGGCCGGCAGGAAGGTCTGTACAATCTAACCTGCAGGATGGTCTGTACAGCCTAGCCTGCAGGTATGTCTGTACAGGTTGGCCTGCAGTAAGATCTTTACAGCCTGGCGTGCAGGAAGGTCTGTACAGCCTTGCCTGCAGGTAGGTCTGTACAGCCTGGCCTGCAGGAAGGTCTACACAGCCTAGCCTGCAGGCATGTCTGTACAGTCTGGCCTGCAGGAAGGTCTGTACACCCTGGCCTACAGGTAGGTCTGTACAGCCTAGCCTGCAGGTAGGTCTGTACAGCCTAGCCTGCAGGTAGGTCTGTACAGCCTAGCCTGCAGGAAGGTCTGTACTGCCTGGCCTGCAAGAAGGTCTGTACAGCTTAGCCTGCAGGTAGGTCTGTACAGCCTGTCCTGCAGGAAGGCCTGTACAGCCTGGCCTGCAGGAAGGTCTGTGCAGCCTGGCCAGCACGAAGGTCTGAACAGGCTGGCCTGGAGGAAGGTCTGTACATCCTAGCCTGCAGGAAGGTGCAGCCTGGCCTGCAGAAAGGTCTGTACTGCCTGGCCTGCAGGAAGGTCTGTACATCCTAGTTTGCAGGAAGGTACAGCCTGGCCTGTAGGAAGGTCTGTACAGCCTTGCCTGCAGGAAGGTTTGTACAGCCTGGCCTGCAGGAAGGTCTGTACAGCCTGGCCTGGAGGAAGGTCTGTACTGCCTGGTTTGGAGGAAGGTCTATACAGCCTGGCCTGCAGGAAGGCCTGTACAGCCTGGCCTTTAGGAAGGTCTGTACTGCATGGCCTGGAGGATGGTCTGTACAGCCTGGCCTTTAGTAAGGTCTGTACAGCCTGGCCTGCAGGAAGGTCTGTACAGCCGGGCCTGCAGGAAGGTCTGTACAGCTTAGTCTGCAGGTAGGTCTGTACAGCCTGGCTTTTAGGAAGGTCTGTACAGCCTGGCCTGGAGGATTTTCTGTACAGCCTGGCAAGCAGGAAGGTCTGAACAGGCTGGCCTGCAGGAAGGTCTGTACATCCTAGCCTGCAGGAAGGTGCAGCCTGGCCTGCAGAAAGGTCTGTACAGCCTGGCCTGCAGGAAAATCTGTACATCCTTGTTTGCAGGAAGGTACAGCCTGGCCTGGAGGAAGGTCTGTACAGCCTGGCCTGCAGGAAGGTCTGTACATCCTAGCCTGCAGCAAGGTTTGTACAGCCTCTCCTGCAGGAAGGTCTGTACAGCCTGGCATGGAGGAAGGTCTGTACAGCCTTTCCTGGAGGATGGTCTGTACAGACTGGCCTTTAGGAAGGTCTGTACAGCCTGGCCTGCAGGAAGGTCTGTACAGCCTGGCCTGCAGGAAGGTCTGTACAGCCTGGCCTTTAGGAAGGTCTGTTCAGCCTGGTCTGGAGGATGGTCTGTGCAGCCTGGCAAGCAGGAAGGTCTGAACAGGCTGGCCTGCAGGAAGGTCTGTACATCCTAGTTTGCAGGAATGTACAGCCTTGCCTGGAGGAAGGTCTGTACAGCCTGGCCTGCAGGAAGGTCTGTACATCCTAGCCTGCAGGAAGGTTTGTACAGCCTGGCCTGCAGGAAGGTCTGTACAGCCTGGCCTGGAGGAAGGTCTGTACAGCCTGGTTTGGAGGAAGGTCTATACAGCCTGGCCTGCAGGAAGGTCTGTACCTCCTGGCCTTTAGGAAGGTCTCTACAGCCTGGCCTGGAGGATGGTCTGTACAGCCTGGCCTTTAGGAAGGTCTGTACAGCCTTGCCTGCAGGAAGGTCTGTACAGCCTGGCCTGCAGGAAGGTCTTTACAGCTTAGCCTGCAGGTAGGTCTGTACAGCCTGGCCTTTAGGAAGGTCTGTACAGCCTTGCCTGGAGTATGGTCTGTACAGCCTGGCAAGCTGGAAGGTCTGAACAGGCTGGCCTGCAGGAAGGTCTGTACATCCTTGCCTGCAGGAAGGTCTGTACATCCTAGTTTGCAGGAAGGTTCAGCCTGGCCTGCAGAAAGGTCTGTACAGCCTTGCCTGCAGGAAGGTCTGTACATCCTAGTTTGCAGGAAGGTACAGCCTGGCCTGGAGGAAGGTCTGTACAGCCTGGCCTGCAGGAAGGGCTGTTCATCCTAGCCTGCTGGAAGGTTTGTACAGCCTGGCCTGGAGGATGGTCTGTACAGCCTGGTTTGGAGGAAGGTCTATACAGCCTGGCCTGCAGGAAGGTCTGTACAGCCTGGCCTTTAGGAAGGTCTGTACAGCCTGGCCTGGAGGATGGTCTGTACAGCTTTGCCTTTAGGAAGGTCTGTACAGCCTGGCCTGTAGGAAGGTCTGTACAGCCTGGCCTGCAGGAAGGTCTGTACGGCCTGGCCTGCAGGAAGGTCTGCACAGCCTGGCCTGCAGGAAGGTCTGTACAGCCTGGCCCTTAGGAAGATCTGTACAGCCTGGCCTGCAGGAAGGTCTGTACAGCCTGGCCTGCAATAATGTCTGCACAGCCTGGCCTGCAGAAAGGTCTGTACAGCCTGGCCTTTAGGAAGGTCTGTACAGCCTGGCCTGGAGGATGGTCTGTACAGCCTGGCCTTTAGGAAGGTTTGTACAGCCTGGCCTGCAGGAAGGTCTGTACAGCCTGGCCTGCAGGAAGGTCTGCACATCCTGGCCTGCAGGAAGGTCTGTACAGCCTGGCCTGCAGGAAGGTCTGTACAGCCTGGCCTGCAGGAAGGTCTGTACAGCCTGGCCTGCAGGAAGGTCTGCACAGCCTGGCCTGCAGGAAGGTGTGTACAGCTTGGCCTGCAGGAAGGTCTGTATAGCCTGGCCTTTAGGAAGGTCTGTACAGCCTGGCCTTTAGGAAGGTCTGTACAGCCTGGCCTGCAGGAAGGTCTGTACAGCCTGGCCTGCAGGAAGGTCTGTACAGCCTGGCCTTTAGGAAGGTCTGTACAGCCTGGCCTTTAGGAAGGTCTGTACAGCCTGGCCTTTAGGAAGGTCTGTACAGCCTGGCCTTTAGGAAGGTCTGTACAGCCTGGCTTGCAGGAAGGTCTGTACAGCCTGGCCTGCAGGAAGGTCTGTACAGCCTGGCCTGCAGGAAGGTCTGTACAGCCTGGCCTTTAGGAAGGTCTGTACAGCCTGGCCTTTAGGAAGGTCTGTACAGCCTGGCCTTTAGGAAGGCCTGTACAGCCTGGCCTTTAGGAAGGTCTGTACAGCCTGGCTTGCAGGAAGGTCTGTACAGCCTGGCCTGCAGGAAGGTCTGTACAGCCTGGCCTTTAGGAAGGTCTGTACAGCCTGGCTTGCAGGAAGGTCTGTACAGCCTGGCCTGCAGGAAGGTCTGTACACCCTGGCCTACAGGTAGGTCTGTACAGCCTAGCCTGCAGGTAGGTCTGTACAGCCTAGCCTGCAGGTAGGTCTGTACAGCCTAGCCTGCAGGAAGGTCTGTACTGCCTGGCCTGCAAGAAGGTCTGTACAGCTTAGCCTGCAGGTAGGTCTGTACAGCCTGTCCTGCAGGAAGGTCTGTACAGCCTGGCCTGCAGGAAGGTCTGTGCAGCCTGGCCAGCACGAAGGTCTGAACAGGCTGGCCTGGTGGAAGGTCTGTACATCCTAGCCTGCAGGAAGGTGCAGCCTGGCCTGCAGAAAGGTCTGTACTGCCTGGCCTGCAGGAAGGTCTGTACATCCTAGTTTGCAGGAAGGTACAGCCTGGCCTGTAGGAAGGTCTGTACAGCCTGGCCTGCAGGAAGGTCTGTACATCCTTGCCTGCAGGAAGGTTTGTACAGCCTGGCCTGCAGGAAGGTCTGTACAGCCTGGCCTGGAGGAAGGTCTGTACTGCCTGGTTTGGAGGAAGGTCTATACAGCCTGGCCTGCAGGAAGGCCTGTACAGCCTGGCCTTTAGGAAGGTCTGTACTGCATGGCCTGGAGGATGGTCTGTACAGCCTGGCCTTTAGTAAGGTCTGTACAGCCTGGCCTGCAGGAAGGTCTGTACAGCCTGGCCTGCAGGAAGGTCTGTACAGCTTAGTCTGCAGGTAGGTCTGTACAGCCTGGCTTTTAGGAAGGTCTGTACAGCCTGGCCTGGAGGAAGGTCTGTACATCCTAGTTTGCAGGAATGTACAGCCTTGCCTGGAGGAAGGTCTGTACAGCCTGGCCTGCAGGAAGGTCTGTACATCCTAGCCTGCAGGAAGGTTTGTACAGCCTGGCCTGCAGGAAGGTCTGCACAGCCTGGCCTGCAGGAAGGTGTGTACAGCTTGGCCTGCAGGAAGGTCTGTATAGCCTGGCCTTTAGGAAGGTCTGTACAGCCTGGCCTTTAGGAAGGTCTGTACAGCCTGGCCTGCAGGAAGGTCTGTACAGCCTGGCCTGCAGGAAGGTCTGTACAGCCTGGCCTTTAGGAAGGTCTGTACAGCCTGGCCTTTAGGAAGGTCTGTACAGCCTGGCCTTTAGGAAGGTCTGTACAGCCTGGCCTGCAGGAAGGTCTGTACAGCCTGGCCAGCAGGAAGGTCTGTACAGCCTGGCCTGGAGGAAGGTCTGTACAGCCTGGCCTGCAGGAAGGTCTGTACAGCCTGGCCTTTAGGAAGGTCTGTACAGCCTGGCCTTTAGGAAGGTCTGTACAGCCTGGCCTTTAGGAAGGCCTGTACAGCCTGGCCTTTAGGAAGGTCTGTACAGCCTGGCTTGCAGGAAGGTCTGTACAGCCTGGCCTGCAGGAAGGTCTGTACAGCCTGGCCTTTAGGAAGGTCTGTACAGCCTGGCTTGCAGGAAGGTCTGTACAGCCTGGCCTGCAGGAAGGTCTGTACACCCTGGCCTACAGGTAGGTCTGTACAGCCTAGCCTGCAGGAAGGTCTGAAGAGCATAGCCTGCAGACAGATCTGAATAGTCTAGCCTGCAGGAAGGTCTGTACTGCCTAACCTGCAAGAAGGTCTGTACAGCTTAGCCTGCATGAAGGTCCCTGAACAGCCTTCCTGCATTAAGGTCTAAACAGCCAAGCCTGCAGGAAGGTCCCTGAACAGCCTTACCTGCAGGAAGGTCTGTACAGCCTGGCCTTTAGGAAGGTCTGTTCAGCCTGGTCTGGAGGATGGTCTGTGCAGCCTGGCAAGCAGGAAGGTCTGAACAGGCTGGCCTGCAGGAAGGTCTGTACATCCTAGTTTGCAGGAATGTACAGCCTTGCCTGGAGGAAGGTCTGTACAGCCTGGCCTGCAGGAAGGTCTGTACATCCTAGCCTGCAGGAAGGTTTGTACAGCCTGGCCTGCAGGAAGGTCTGTACAGCCTGGCCTGGAGGAAGGTCTGTACAGCCTGGTTTGGAGGAAGGTCTATACAGCCTGGCCTGCAGGAAGGTCTGTACCTCCTGGCCTTTAGGAAGGTCTCTACAGCCTGGCCTGGAGGATGGTCTGTACAGCCTGGCCTTTAGGAAGGTCTGTACAGCCTTGCCTGGAGGAAGGTCTGTACAGCCTGGCCTGCAGGAAGGTCTTTACAGCTTAGCCTGCAGGTAGGTCTGTACAGCCTGGCCTTTAGGAAGGTCTGTACAGCCTTGCCTGGAGTATGGTCTGTACAGCCTGGCAAGCTGGAAGGTCTGAACAGGCTGGCCTGCAGGAAGGTCTGTACATCCTAGCCTGCAGGAAGGTTCAGCCTGGCCTGCAGAAAGGTCTGTACAGCCTTGCCTGCAGGAAGGTCTGTACATCCTAGTTTGCAGGAAGGTACAGCCTGGCCTGGAGGAAGGTCTGTACAGCCTGGCCTGCAGGAAGGGCTGTTCATCCTAGCCTGCTGGAAGGTTTGTACAGCCTGGCCTGGAGGATGGTCTGTACAGCCTGGTTTGGAGGAAGGTCTATACAGCCTGGCCTGCAGGAAGGTCTGTACAGCCTGGCCTTTAGGAAGGTCTGTACAGCCTGGCCTGGAGGATGGTCTGTACAGCTTTGCCTTTAGGAAGGTCTGTACAGCCTGGCCTGTAGGAAGGTCTGTACAGCCTGGCCTGCAGGAAGGTCTGTACGGCCTGGCCTGCAGGAAGGTCTGCACAGCCTGGCCTGCAGGAAGGTCTGTACAGCCTGGCCCTTAGGAAGATCTGTACAGCCTGGCCTGCAGGAAGGTCTGTACAGCCTGGCCTGCAATAATGTCTGCACAGCCTGGCCTGCAGAAAGGTCTGTACAGCCTGGCCTTTAGGAAGGTCTGTACAGCCTGGCCTGGAGGATGGTCTGTACAGCCTGGCCTTTAGGAAGGTTTGTACAGCCTGGCCTGCAGGAAGGTCTGTACAGCCTGGCCTGCAGGAAGGTCTGCACATCCTGGCCTGCAGGAAGGTCTGTACAGCCTGGCCTGCAGGAAGGTCTGTACAGCCTGGCCTGCAGGAAGGTCTGTACAGCCTGGCCTGCAGGAAGGTCTGCACAGCCTGGCCTGCAGGAAGGTGTGTACAGCTTGGCCTGCAGGAAGGTCTGTATAGCCTGGCCTTTAGGAAGGTCTGTACAGCCTGGCCTTTAGGAAGGTCTGTACAGCTTGGCCTGCAGGAAGGTCTGTACAGCCTGGCCTGCAGGAAGGTCTGTACAGCCTGGCCTTTAGGAAGGTCTGTACAGCCTGGCCTTTAGGAAGGTCTGTACAGCCTGGCCTTTAGGAAGGTCTGTACAGCCTGGCCTTTAGGAAGGTCTGTACAGCCTGGCTTGCAGGAAGGTCTGTACAGCCTGGCCTGCAGGAAGGTCTGTACAGCCTGGCCTGCAGGAAGGTCTGTACAGCCTGGCCTTTAGGAAGGTCTGTACAGCCTGGCCTTTAGGAAGGTCTGTACAGCCTGGCCTTTAGGAAGGCCTGTACAGCCTGGCCTTTAGGAAGGTCTGTACAGCCTGGCTTGCAGGAAGGTCTGTACAGCCTGGCCTGCAGGAAGGTCTGTACAGCCTGGCCTTTAGGAAGGTCTGTACAGCCTGGCTTGCAGGAAGGTCTGTACAGCCTGGCCTGCAGGAAGGTCTTTACAGCTTAGCCTGCAGGTAGGTCTGTACAGCCTGGCCTTTAGGAAGGTCTGTACAGCCTTGCCTGGAGTATGGTCTGTACAGCCTGGCAAGCTGGAAGGTCTGAACAGGCTGGCCTGCAGGAAGGTCTGTACATCCTAGCCTGCAGGAAGGTTCAGCCTGGCCTGCAGAAAGGTCTGTACAGCCTTGCCTGCAGGAAGGTCTGTACATCCTAGTTTGCAGGAAGGTACAGCCTGGCCTGGAGGAAGGTCTGTACAGCCTGGCCTGCAGGAAGGGCTGTTCATCCTAGCCTGCTGGAAGGTTTGTACAGCCTGGCCTGGAGGATGGTCTGTACAGCCTGGTTTGGAGGAAGGTCTATACAGCCTGGCCTGCAGGAAGGTCTGTACAGCCTGGCCTTTAGGAAGGTCTGTACAGCCTGGCCTTTAGGAAGGTCTGTACAGCCTGGCCTGGAGGATGGTCTGTACAGCTTTGCCTTTAGGAAGGTCTGTACAGCCTGGCCTGTAGGAAGGTCTGTACAGCCTGGCCTGCAGGAAGGTCTGTACGGCCTGGCCTGCAGGAAGGTCTGTACAGCCTGGCCTTTAGGAAGGTCTGTACAGCCTGGCCCTTAGGAAGATCTGTACAGCCTGGCCTGCAGGAAGGTCTGTACAGCCTGGCCTGCAATAATGTCTGCACAGCCTGGCCTGCAGAAAGGTCTGTACAGCCTGGCCTTTAGGAAGGTCTGTACAGCCTGGCCTTTAGGAAGGTTTGTACAGCCTGGCCTGCAGGAAGGTCTGTACAGCCTGGCCTGCAGGAAGGTCTGCACATCCTGGCCTGCAGGAAGGTCTGTACAGCCTGGCCTGCAGGAAGGTCTGTACAGCCTGGCCTGCAGGAAGGTCTGTACAGCCTGGCCTGCAGGAAGGTCTGCACAGCCTGGCCTGCAGGAAGGTGTGTACAGCTTGGCCTGCAGGAAGGTCTGTATAGCCTGGCCTTTAGGAAGGTCTGTACAGCCTGGCCTTTAGGAAGGTCTGTACAGCCTGGCCTGCAGGAAGGTCTGTACAGCCTGGCCTGCAGGAAGGTCTGTACAGCCTGGCCTTTAGGAAGGTCTGTACAGCCTGGCCTTTAGGAAGGTCTGTACAGCCTGGCCTTTAGGAAGGTCTGTACAGCCTGGCCTTTAGGAAGGTCTGTACAGCCTGGCTTGCAGGAAGGTCTGTACAGCCTGGCCTGCAGGAAGGTCTGTACAGCCTGGCCTGCAGGAAGGTCTGTACAGCCTGGCCTTTAGGAAGGTCTGTACAGCCTGGCCTTTAGGAAGGTCTGTACAGCCTGGCCTTTAGGAAGGCCTGTACAGCCTGGCCTTTAGGAAGGTCTGTACAGCCTGGCTTGCAGGAAGGTCTGTACAGCCTGGCCTGCAGGAAGGTCTGTACAGCCTGGCCTTTAGGAAGGTCTGTACAGCCTGGCTTGCAGGAAGGTCTGTACAGCCTGGCCTGCAGGAAGGTCTGTACAGCCTGGCCTGCAGGAAGGTCTGCACAGCCTGGCCTGCAGAAAAGCTCATTTTTTTCTATAAAATGCATTAAATTTCAGGTTGAAAATTAGAAATTAAAACAGATATATTTAAATTTTTTAACATTAATTTATTAGCTGAGTAATAATTATACAAAAAAGTTTTCAAACCGAATACAAATTTTGTTAAATTTTGTCAACAAAGTTCAGTCTTAAATTTCCAGTACCTTGTTTCCATGAGTTTGGCCGCTTAATCATTCGTATTTACTAAATTATTTTTGTTAGGCTTTGATATTAGAAGAGTTAACCTGTGAGATATTAGCTAATGGGGTGATTAGTTTTGATTCTACCTGTTATGTACTATCTGCAGTGCCAATTAAGAGGTTAGTTACTGTGCCAGTTACGAGAGATTATTTATGGCACCATCTATGAGGGATTAGTTAAGGCGCCGTCTTCCTAACGTTCTAGTACCACTTATGAAAATATATTCCAATATATATGAGGCCACTTAGTGAAAATCACACATATAGTGACACAGAAAGGAGATTACACTGTAGCTGTAGCAGTCAGATCACTGGTCTGATCACCGACTAGGCAGGATGAGACATGTTAGGGAGGAGGGAAGGGAGTCGATTAGTAGACCCTTGTTCGAGTCAGCAGGTTAACGGTTTTGGCGATAAGCCGGTTGCTGAACTCAGTTGAGGGTGTGGACCATACCCTCAAGGGTGTGGACGTCTGGGTCTGCGGGGGCTGGGTAAGGAGAGTCCATCTGGTCTGTTTGGGAATTCCTAGTTTCTGTGTTTATTTATAAAGGGCCCCCTGTTCCCTTAATGGTAATCATTTAAATTTGGGCAATTTATCTCCGTACATCGGTACGATGGATCGATACGGCGATAACTAACAGTGGCCTCTACAAACCCAAAAAGGAGAAGAAAGCAGGTGCGACCCGGGGGGCAGTAGGGCAAATTTCCGCGCACGCTCACCGAAAAATCGAAAAAATATGGAAATTGAGTTATATATATACTGAAAAATAGCTCAACTCTTTGGCAACACAATGGTACCAGAATGAATGTTCTACGACGTTTCTACAAGAAATTATAGCCATTTATATCAGGTATGGTGACGGCGATGTTGGTAGCGAGTCTGCTCACGGCCCATATATATTTTGGAAATTTTTCCTTGTTTTTTATCGCTTTTTCTCGGTGGCCCGGTGGTCTGGTGGCTAAAGCTCCCGCTTCACACACGGAGGGCCCGGGTTCGATTCCCGGCGGGTGGAAATTCTGACACGTTTCCTTACACCTGTTGTCCTGTTCACCTAGCAGCAAATAGGTACCTGGGTGTTAGTCGACTGTAAGTAAGTTTATTCAGTTATACACAAATACAGTTACATAGAATTATCATACATAGCAGCATATGTGTAGAGAACCTAGGATAACCCAAAAAAGTCAGACAGAGTGACTTATTTCCATTGGGGTCCATTGGTGTGGGTCGCATCCTGGGGGACAAGATTAAGGACCCCAATGGAAATAAGTTAGACAGTCCTCGATGACGCACTGACTTTCTTGGGTTATCCTGGGTGGCTAACCCTCCGGGGTTAAAAATCCGAACAAAATCCTATCTTATCTTATCTTAATATAATAACTGACAACTTGGCATCATAAAACTGAAGGCGGAGCTTATCTCTAGATTTAGCAACAGTCATTAATCATATCATGACGCGCGGAAGGGTTGCCGCGCCAGGAGAAATCACTCATTATTACGCTTATATCAGCTTATATATCAACTCTACAGCTTATTTTTCTATCAGAATTGATCTAATATGATATAATAAACACTATAAATAACATACAAACATGTTATATACTGTAGACTGAATAAAATAGGCCATAATATGACGGAAGATTATCGGGAATATTTCGATAAATATTGAGCTACTCCTCTCCAGGTCGTATTCTTTAGTCTCCGAGTAAGAGAAAACGGTGTTTTGAAGAGGCTAACTGCACTAGAACATCAGTTTACTAAGAAATACACCCAAACAAACGCGATTTTCGCGATTTTTTTTTTTTTTTTTTTTTTTGAGACAGGGGCCGGCCGGCGCTCCCGGCCGATATCTCGGAAGTAACTTATTCACCTAATGGCCAAGCTTCTCGCTTTATTACTGAATTAAATGGAATATAATACTCACAAAAGTTGTAGAATAATGATTTCTCCATTTTTCGGTGACCAAATTTTGGAAATATTCCAAATACTTTGGGAGTTATGTGGGAGTAAAGGGCAGATTTTTTTTGCAATATTCCAGGAACTAACAAACTTTATTTTTTGTGAAATAAAGATAAGTTTATTTAGAGAAAAGGACTCAACGATAATTAGTATAAGCATTGTTCTCTCGGCACCAAGTGTCCAAACAACCTTATGTAGTCCCATATAAGAGAAAGTTTGGCCACAAGGGCATTTTCAATAAATCAGTCATTTCTCAGTTGTTGTTTGAGGTATATTTTTGATAAATATTTTCAAGAATGAGTGAAACTACTTTGTCTTGTGTACCAAAACTGGAGAAAATCGGACGGTAAACAACAGAGTTACAGATTTTGCCCTACTGCCCCCTTCATTGGGTCAGCTAGTGATCAAAAACTTTCATGTGGAAGGTAGCAGTGGTGGTTAGGGACTGGAGAACCCCTCAGGTCGAGTGTGCTTTGATCAGGGGTTCAGGGTTGGTTCACGCTCGGGCTGGTTATCCTCCACTTCGACCTCCAACATACAAAGAGGACTCTTTGCCTCCTGACAGTTCTCGTCACTGATATAGTAGAAATGTTCATAAGTCAGGGCGGAGCACCTGTTGACAAGGTTACATAAGGTCACTGAAACTGTGAAGGCAAGATTGTGTTGATGCAAACTAAATTATATTAATTAGACTGTGCATAAATTTAAACCACAAAACAGTTTGTCTGTAAATTCAAAATGAAAGAAACCAGTCAGTGTATCAGGCTAAACCCAGTTAGTGCATCAGGCTAAACCCAGTTAGTGCATCAGGCTAAACCCAGTTAGTGCATCAGGCTAAACCCAGTTAGTGCATCAGGCTAAACCCAGTTAGTGCATCAGGCTAAAACCAGTCAGTGCATCAGCTTAAATCAGCCAGTGCATCAGGCTAAAACGTAAAACTGTACAATTATATCACATATAAGAGTCACGTGAAGCTGGAATAATGCCCTAGAAAAAGATGTCAGAGTTGATGTCAAAACAGAAAAGGACACTAGTAAAGATAAACATGCTTTACTATATTGGCGAACTGAAAAAAAAAGAAATAGAGAAGGCGCAGCTCAAGAACTGCTAAAATACAAGTAACATACACCACTGAAGATTATAGTAATATATATACAGGATTTTATGAAAGAATAACACTGTTAAGAGGGTAAATATTACATAAAGACATAACAAAAATGTACAAGTAAGAGAGCGGCTCCATCCTGTCACAGCGGTGATGTAAAACTGATAAAAATTTTGTTTTTAATTTACAAATATCATGAAAAAAATTAAATAATGCAATTAAATGAATATTTTAAACTAGAAAACAGACATAGTTTGTCTGACAAGCTAAACTGTAAAAATACATTTTAATTTACTCATTTTTTTAAATATTTATCCAGGTTAAAGAAAAGAGAGTGAGGGAGAAACGTTTAATAGTAAGTTTTAAACTATTGTTACTATTGTACAACTTAAAGAAATTAAATACTTTTTTTGTAAATCTTAGTTCAGAGGGAAAACTTAGAATCATATATGCATACAATCCTCAACTTAAACACATCAAAGGAAGAATAATTCGATAATATAAATGAGTGACCAACTGAGTACATAATTCACTGACAGACTGTGCCAATTTACTGGTATCAGAGAATATCGGCTAATTTTAATGGTATCGGTTACGGTAAGTTGAATGTTGTGTTAGTAAAAATTTTGGTATCTTCCCATCACTAAGTGAGATTCATGGCCCCGAGGCAACATCTTCCACCTCGGTGCAAGTGCAAACACTGAACCTTAGTCCATGTTGTTGTGTTCAACTAGTGGAAAATGTGTACTTATGTGGTAGCCCACTGTTGTGGGTTCCATGCTGGTGAAAACCAACAAAACATCCCACTTAAATAAGACACACTGATGATTTTCTTGGAATATATTTCTTAAACTGTCATCCATCATCTTCCCAGATTCTAGAACACTCATTCACCATCTACAACTCACTCTCACCATCTACAACTCACTCTCACCATCTACAACTCACTCTCACCATCTACAACTCACTCTCACTCTCTACAACTCACTCTCACACTCTATAACTCGCTCTCTACAACTCTCACCGTCTACAACTCTCACACTCTACAACTCACTCTCACACTCAACAGCTCGCTCACCCTCTGTACAACTCACTCTCACTCTCTACCACTCACTCTCCTCACACTCTACAACTCACTCTCGCTCTCTACAACTCATTCTTACACTCTACAACTCACTCTCAGTCTCTACAACTGACTTTCCTCACACTCTACAACTCACTCTCACCCTCTACAACTCTCACTCTCTACAACTTACTCTCACTCTCTACAACTCACTCTCACTCTCTACAACTCACTCTCTCTCTACAACTCTCACCCTCTACAACTCACTCTCACTCTCGACAACCCACTCTCAGTCTCTACAACCCACTCTCACTCTCTACAACCCACTCTCACTCTCTACAATAACTCACTCTCACTCTATACAACTCACTTTCGCTCTTTACAAATAACTCTCACACTCTACAACTCATTCTCACTCTCTATAACCCACTCTCACTCTCTACAACTCACTCTCGCACTCTTCAACTCAATCTCACTCTCTACAACTCATTCTCACACTCTACAACTCACTCTCGTAATCTTCAACTCACTCTCTACAACTCACTCTCGCACTCTTCAACTCACTCTCACTCTCTACAACTCACTCTCCCTCTCTACAACCCACTCTGACTCTCTACAACTCACTCTCAATTTCTACAACCCACTCTCACTCTCTACAACCCACTCTCAGTCTCTACAACCCACTCTCAGTATCTATAACTCACTCTCACTCTCTACAACCCACTCTCACTCTCTACAACTCATTCTCGCACTCTTCAACTCAATCTCACTCTCTACAACTCAGTCTCACACTCTACAACTCACTCTCGTAATCTTCAACTCACTCTCACTCTCTACAACTCACTCTCGCACTCTTCAACTCACTCTCACTCTCTACAACTCACTCTCCCTCTCTACAACCCACTCTGACTCCCTACAACTCACTCTCAATCTCTACAACCCACTCTCACTCTCTACAATCCACTCTCAGTCTCTACAACCCACTCTCAGTATCTATAACTCACTCTCACTCTCTACAACCCACTCTCACTCTCTACAACTCACTCTCGCACTCTTCAACTCAATCTCACTCTCTACAACTCACTCTAGCACTCTTCAACTCACTCTCACTCTCTACAACTCACTCTCCCTCTCTACAACCCACTCTCACTCTCTACAACTCACTCTCAATCTCTACAACCCACTCTCACTCTCTACAACTCATTCTCACTCTCTACAACCCACTCTTGCTCTTACAACTCACTCTCTACAACTCGCTCTCACTCTCTACAACTCACTCTCAATCTTTACAACCCACTATCACTCTCTACAACTCATTCTCACTCTCTACAGCCCATTCTCACTCTCTACAACTCACTCTCACTCTCTACAACCCACTCTCACTCTCGACAACCCACTCTCACTCTCTACAACTCACTCTCAATCTCTACAACCCACTCTCACTCTCTACAACTCACTCTCAATCTCCACAACCCATTCTCACTCTCTGCAACCCACTCTCACTCTCTAAAACTCATTCTCACTCTCTACAACCCATTCTCACTCTCTGCAACCCACTCTCACTCTCTGCAACTCACTCTCACTCTCTACAACCCACTCTCACTCTCTACAATTCACTCTCACCCTCTACAAACCATTCTCAATCTCTACAACTCACTCTCACTCTCTACAACTCTCACTATCTACAACTCACTCTCTACAACTCACTCTCACGCTCTACAACTCACTTTCACTCTCTACAACTCACTTTCCCTCTCTACAACTCACTCTCACTCTCACTCTTTACAACTCACTCTCTACAACTCACTCTCACTCTCTACAACCCACTCTCACTCTCTACAACCCACTCTCACTCTCTACAACTCACTCTCTCTCTGGAACTCTCACTCTCACTCTCTACAACTCACTCTCAATCTCCACAACCCACTCTCACTCTCTAAAACTCATTCTCACTCTCTACAACCCATTCTCACTCTCTACAACCCACTCTTACTCTCTGCAACTCACTCTCACTCTCTACAACCCACTCTCAATCTCTACAATTCACTCTCACTCTCTGCAAACCATTCTCAATCTCTACAACTCACTCTCACTTTCTTCAGCCCACTCTCACTCTCTACAACTCTCACTCTCTTCAACTCACTCTCACTCTCTACAACTCTCACTATCTACAACTCACTCTCTAAAACTCCCTCTCACGCTCTACAACTCACTTTCACTTTCTACAACTCACTTTCCCTCTCTACAACTCACTCTCACTCTCACTCTTTACAACTCACTCTCTACAACTCACTCTCACTCTCTACAACTCACTCTCCCTCTAGAACTCTCACTCTCACCCTCTACGGCTCACTCTCACTCTCTGCAACCCACTCTCACTCTCTACAACTCACTCTCACTCTCTACAACTCACTCTCACTCTCTAAAATTCTCACTCTCTACAACTCACTTCCCCTCTCTACAACTCACTCTCTCTCTGGAACTCTCACTCTCACTCTCTACAACTCACTCTCACTCTCTACAACTCACTTTCCCTCTCTAGAACTCACTCTCACGCTCTACAACTCACTCTCTCTCTTACTCTCTACAACTCACTCTCTCTCTAGAACTCTCACTCTGACTCTCTACAACTCACTCTCAATCTCTACAACCCACTCTCACTCTCTGCAACCCACTCTCACACTCTACAACTCACTCTCACTCTCTACAACTCACTCTCACGCTATACAACTCACTCGCATTCTCACTCTCTACAACTCACTATCACTCTCTACAACCCACTCTCACTCTCTACAACTCACTCTCACTCTCTAAAACTCACTCTCACTCTCACTCTTTACAACTCACTCTCTACAACTCACTCTCACTCTCTACAACTCACTCTCTCTCTAGAACTCTCACTCTCACCCTCTACAACTCACTCTCACTCTCTACAACTCACTCTCACTCTCTACAACTCACTCTCACTCTCTACAACTCACTCTCACTCTCTACAACTCACTCTCACTCTCTACAACTCACTCTCACTCTCTACAACTCTCACTCTCTACAACTCACTTTCCCTCTCTACAACCCACTCTCACGCTCTACAACTCACTCTCACTCTCTAGAACTCACTCTCACGCTCTACAACTCACTCTCTCTCTCACTCTCTACTACTCACTCTTTCTCTAGAACTCTCACTCTGACTCTCTACAACTCACTCTCAATCTCTACAACCCACTCTCACTCTCTGCAACCCACTCTCACTCTCTACAACTCACTCTCACTCTCTACAACTCACTCTCACGCTATACAACTCACTCGCACTCTCACTCTCTACAACCCACTCTCACTCTCTACAACCCACTCTCACTCTCTAAAACTCACTCTCACTATCTACAAGTCAATCTCACGCTCTATAACTCACTCTCACTCTCTACAGCTCACTCTCTGCAACTCACTCTCACGCTCTACAACTCACTCTCGCGCTCTACAACTCACTCTCACTCTCTACAACTCACTCTCTCTCTAAAACTTTCACTGTCACTCTCTACAACCCACTATCACTCTCTAGAACTTACTCTCACTCTCTACAACTCACTCCTACTTTCTACAACTCACTCTCACTCTTTACAACTCACTCTCACACTCTACAACTCTCACTCTCTACAACTCACTCTCACTCTCTACAACTCACTCTCACACTCTACAACTCACTCTCACTCTCTACAACTCACTCTCACACTCTACAACTCACTCTCACACTCTACAACTCACTCTCACACTCTACAATTCACTCTCACACTCTACAACTCTCACCCTCTACAACTTACTCTTACTCTCTACAAGTCACTCTCACTCTCTACAAGTCACTGTCACACTCTACAGCTCTCACTCTCAACAACTCACTCTCACCTTTTACAACTCACTTTCACTCTTTACACCTCACTTTCGCTGTCTACAACTCACTCTCACTCACACACTACAACTCACTCTCACTCACACACTACAACTCACTTTCACTCTTTAGGGTAGTTGATGAGTGGAACAGTCTACCTAGTTGGGTTATTGAGGCTGGGACTTTGGGTAGTTTCAAATTTAGGTTGGATAAGTACATGAGTGGGAGGGGTTGTTGTGTGAACAAAGTGTCTCACAAAAACACAATAAACACTTACAGAGAAGTGTGCTCAGCTTCGTCAGGGGCCCGAGACTGTTCAACTGCCTCCCAGCACAC
Source organism: Cherax quadricarinatus (assembly GCF_038502225.1). NCBI lineage: Eukaryota > Metazoa > Arthropoda > Malacostraca > Decapoda > Parastacidae > Cherax > Cherax quadricarinatus. The sequence goes on from NC_091322.1 coordinate 21,105,095, forward strand.
ATAAGGGGGATTACCAACAGACCCCTGGCAGTCTTCAAGCTGGCACTGGACAAGCACCTAAAGTCAGTTCCGGATCAGCCGGGCTGTGGCTCGTATGTTGGTTTGCGTGCAGCCAGCAGCAACAGCCTGGTTGATCAGGCTCTGATCCACCAGGAGGCCTGGTCTCAGACCGGGCCGCGGGGGCGTTGACCCCCGGAACTCTCTCCAGGTAAACTCCAGGTAAACAATTATTGATGAACAGTGTGACAATGAGTGTTGCGATCCAACAGAGTGTAGTGCAATATTTTTCAAATAACACTATTCTTCAATCAACTCAACAGATATCCAGGCATAATTACGGGTCAGATACATATACCCAGGTAAGTGTTCTAACTCGTGATGTGCTACTATTGACTGCGCAGTTGAGTATAAAATCGTGAGTTAGTCACTTATCATAAACCCCGGTGATATGCGGACCTTTGAGTCCACACAGGTAAGTTTCTCAACAATCAGTGAATGAAATATGCTGACATAACACCCCCTAGGGGTAATTTATAATCTTACAAATTATAACTCATTTCAGCCCGTTGAGGAATGACTTCGACAGCTTCTCAAGACCTAGTCTGCAGGGGCGGCTGTGCAGGTGATGAGTTGTCTTTCTAAGTTAAGTTTTCCCTATATTTAAACTTAGCTGGTAATCCCATTTCTCAACAGTCCATTTCTTACCTTAGCAGGACAATTAAGGAAAATCCTGCTCCCACATTATTACTATGATAAAGGTAGTGGACATTGTTGCCTATGCTTAAGACAGGAAGAATCAAACATTCTGCTTTGTTTCATGGAGTGAGTTGTAGACAGGTGCTAAATATGACCTAAGGCAATGTGATTGGTTTATCGGTGGTATTGTACAAGATAAGTTGTCACCACAAACCATTGAACGATTAAATATTATGTTCAATAAACGCTATTTCACTTGTGAAGAAATTAGCAATGGTTTACAAACAATAGTTTCATGCATGCAAGCAACGAGACAAGATGAAGAATCCACAAATCCAGTGGATAATAAACCTTCAGATCAGTATAAAAAGAGTATACCTACTCCCACTAAACCACAGAATGGGAAATCCCATATAGGCATTTATCAAGCTGTGAATACAACAGACAGTAAACAAACTGTCACACATAAACGTACTCCAAAATGTGTACTTTGTGATGGAACACGTTGGACACAGTATTGTAGTCAATACATATCAATGGAGACGCGTAAACAACGTGTTCATCAGCTGAAAAGGTGCATCAAGTGTTTAGGTGAACACAAGGGAGGAAAATGCTCACTGAAGAAGTGTTTTAAATGCAAGGGTATGCATCATACAGCATTATGCCCAAATACTTTTGCTGAACAGCAGAAGATTTCCACAGAATCAGGAAGTCAACAAGCAATAGCATTAAATGTGAGAGTTAAGTTTAAAGCAACTGCTCTCCCGATATCTCGAGTTGAGTTATCTAATAAATTACACAAAACCAATGTGCTAACACTATTTGATCAAGGCTCACAAAGGTCCTTCATAAGAAGAATAGTGTTGCAGAAACTGAATAAACAACCCTATGCCAAAATGCAGTTAGATACAGCTGGTTTTTTCCACAATTCTGGTAAACAGACATATGACATAGCCAGAATCACTGTTGGTCTAGGAAACAGGAAAAAGACAGTAGAAGCTGTGGTAGTAGATGATTTGCCTAAATCTGTGCAGATCCAGGGATTAAAAGAAACAGTTGCAGCACTGAAAGCAGCTATGATCAAGTTAGCCTGTCCTGACATACAGACGGACACTATTAGTCCAATTGATTTAATCATTGGAAGTGATTATTATCACTGTTTTGTGCAAAATACAGTAAGTAAACATGGTGTTCACTTGCTGAAAACAGCAGGAGGCCACATGATATGTTGTTCTATTCCCTCTCAAAGTGGGAAAGAAACTGATATTGATTCAGTGGAAAATGTACTAGTTACGAGAATAACCGCTGATCATGTGCCACAGCAAAAATTATCATTACTGGAAGAAATGAATGAACCAGTTGATAAGTTGTGGGATTTAGATGCGATAGGTATTGATGTAAATAAACCAAGCCCACAAGAGTCTCAGACTTATAACCAATATTTGGTCAGTGTCAAATATAAAGATGGACAGTATTGGGATAGGTTACCATGGAAATTAAATTCACCACATCTGCCTAGCAATTATCGCATGGCTTTCGGACAAATGAAAGCACAAATACATGAGCTCAGGAAGAATCCAGAGCTACTGACTGTCTATGATAATATCATACAAGAACAGTTGGACAATAAATTCATTGAGGAAATAGTCGAAGATAAGTTAAAGACAGAAGCTCATTATCTCCCGCACCATGGAGTCAGAAAATATTCTGAAACCACTCCACTACGTGTTGTATATAATTGCAGCGCTCGCGCAAGTGAAGACGTAGCAAGTCTTAATGAGTGTCTGATTACTGGACCCTCACTAACTGAGAAGCTTGGAGACGTGCTTATGAAATTTCGCACAAACCCATATGCCTACACGGCTGATATTTCCAAGGCTTTCTTAAGACTAGGACTACAAGAAATAGATAGAGATTATACTCGATTCTTGTGGCCTGAAAATCCACTTGATCCTCAAAGTCCTGTGAAAACTTATCGTTTCAAATCAGTATTGTTTGGTGAAACATCCTCTCCATTCTTACTAGAAGCTACTCTAAATACACATTTGAAGAAATCTTAAAATCCCTTCAAAGAAATCTTAAAGAAAAGTTTCTATGTGGACAATCTTCAAGGTACTGTGAATAAAGAGGAGGATTTGAAATCCTTATACAGAGAAGCTAACAAGGAGATGAAAGAAGCAAATATGCCTCTAAGGATGTGGAATACAAATTCAATGCAATTAAGGGAACTTATCAAAGAAGATTTCCCTGAAGCTGAAATTCCTGATTGCAACAATATGCTGGGACTTAATTGGAACACACAGGAAGATACTTTGAGTCTCAAAAAGATAAACAATAAATCATGCAGTATACTCACTAAACGTAGTTTACTGTCAGAGGTATCACAATGTTTTGATCCTCTAGGACTCGTCTCACCAATTACCATAAAGGGTAAAATGCTTATACAAGATGCATGGAAGCTCAAAATTGGATGGGATGAGAACTTGCCTCTAGAAATGAGTCAAGCATGGGATGAAATATCCAAGGAGTTTAAACAACTTCATCAAATTAAATTTCCCAGACAAATAGGTCAAGAGGGAAACAATTACACATTACATGTGTTCTGTGATGCGTCAACCAGAGGTTATGGCGCTGTAGCTTACATGAGTAATGCTGAAGGAAGTACACTAATTACTTCAAAGGCCAGGGTAGCACCCTTGAAGGTCAGAACAGTACCACAATTGGAACTGACAGCACTCTATGTAGGTACAAAATTAGCTGTCTATCTCAACAAAGTACTTGATCATCTCACTATTGAAAAAACCGTGATCTGGAGTGATAATGAAGCAGTTCTCCAGTGGTTAAGAAATAATAAGAGTAAGTTGGTCTATGTACAGAACAGAGTAGCGGAAATAAATGAGATGCAGAGAGATTATCTCTTTCTCCACGTCTCTACCCAAGAGAATCCAGCTGACATGTTGTCACGTGGTGTCCCACTCAAGAAATTTGTGGATAATAAATTATGGCTCCACGGACCGAACTGGCTCTCTAATGAAAATAACTGGCCTCAGCAAAAAGCTCACATTATGCCAGAAGAAACAGTCTGCTTGAACACAGCAGAAATAAGTTGTGTAAATACTGCAGACACAACAGAAATAGTCATTGATGGATCTAAATACTCATCTTTGGGTAAACTCTTAAGAGTTACAGCTCTTGTCTTTAAATTCATTAAAGGAATAAAATCTGATTATGAATGTCTTGAACCCATTAAATACTGGGTGAAACTAATACAGAAAGATGTTTTCTCTACAGAATATAGATTTCTGGAAGCACAAGATAAATCCCCAAAGAAACCTGTTATGATTAATTCTTTAGGACTTTATCTCGACTCAGAAAAGATTATAAGATGTCGAGGAAGAATTCATAATTCTTCACTACCTAAGGAAGCCATACATCCAGTATTGATCCCCAAAAATCATTGGCTAACAAAACTGATTGTGCAAAACGCCTACAGTAACGTGTTACATGGTGGGGTAGCTGACACACTTTGTCATATACGACAATCCTACTGGATACCTCAAGGTCGACAAAGTGTGAAAAAACAAATAAAGGACTGTATTACTTGTCGTCACTATGATATGCGAGTATGTCAGTATCCAGGTCCACCTCCATATCCCGCTGAAAGAGTTTGTCATGTCACTCCATTTGAGGTGACAGGTGTAGATTACACTGGACCAATAATTTTAACCAAAACTTTGTTGCTGGTGCTGCTTATATAAGCAAGGTCTTTGATCAACCAAAAGTACAACAGATGCTGAATCAACGCAGTTGTCGTTGGAGATACATTCCTCCTAATTCTCCATGGCACGGCGGATTTTATGAAAGAATGATCGGCATTGTAAAACGTTGTTTAAGGAAGACTCTTCATCGTCAGAGAATAGACTTGGAAGAATTCTGTACAGTTGTAACTGAAATAGAAAATAGAGTCAACAACAGACCTCTAACTTATGTTACCGATGATCTGGACAATTTAGAAGTGTTAAGTCCATCTCATTTACTCCATGGCAGAAGGCTCGAACCTGTTCCTCCCATGAATGATAAAGAAATCATAGAGGATCCTACTTATTTCGAACCTGAGCAACTCAGACGTAAATTCAAACACCTTAATAAAGTGATTGAACGTTGGGAGAAAATTTGGCGAGAAGACTATCTCACCTCATTTAGAGAACACTTCTATGGAGCTGGTGTTCCTAAAAATCATAAGTCCTTAAGACCTGGTGACATAGTGATATCGACAATGATGGTCCGAGGTCCCAATGGCCACTTGGAAAAATTGTGACCATATATCCTGATGCAAATGGAATCATCAGGACAGTTGATGTTTTGAGCAAAGGTTTAGTGAATAAGCGGACAATAAATAAACTAGTGCCGTTAGAATTACACAGTGTTGAAAATAAAATTAGTGATTCTCCAGAAACCACACAGACTAAAGCTGTTCAGAAAAGACAAGCAGCAGTGGTGGCGAGTGAGAAAATCAAATTAATGTTAAGTTAAGTGATGAATAATTCACCTGCAGCGAACCTCCGCCACCCCCCAGTGTGGAGAAATTTTCTCCAGTAGGGGGTATCAGTCCCCTTCAGCCCCTTACAGCCCCTTTCAGCTCTGAGGGGCCCAGCCCTCTCAGAAGTGGCAAGCATCTTGTTTACTGCTACAACGAGAAATTGATCGCAGTTGCAGTATGAGTATGGGACGTGGTCGCTTCGACCGACGCTCCCTGCAAGACTCCAGTGTTGCAAAGTATAATTTAATAAAAGACAGTCCATTTCTTACCTTAGCAGGACAATTAAGGAAGCTACTGCTCCCACTTTATTACCATAGTAAAGATAGTGGACATTGTTGCTTATGCTTAAGACAGCAAGAATCAAACATTCTGCTTTGTTTCATGGAGGAAGTGGCAAGGAAGCAAAAGGTACTAGGTCAGCTTTTCCTTTATGTGAGGGTCAGTGACGGCGTGGGGCGTTGTGATGTCTTCAGATTACTTTTGACTCTACTGAGAGTGACATTGATGCCAGGATAACCAACAAAGAATGATCTGTGCGTTAGTGTGAACAAAGTGTCTCACAAAACACGATAAACACTTACAGAGAAGTGTGATCAACTTCTTAGTGATATTGTGTGAACAATTATTGATGAACAGTGTAACAACGAGTGTTGCGATCCAACAGAGTGTAGTGCGACATTCTTCCAAGAACACTATTCTTCAATCAACTCAACGGATATCCGGGCGTAATTACGGGTCAGATACATATACCCAGGTAAGTGTTCTAACTCGTGATGTACTACTATTGACTGCACAGTTGAGTATAAAGTCGTGAGTTAGTCACTTGTCATAAACCCCGGTGATATGCGGACCTTTGAGTCCACACACGTTAGTTTGTCAGCAATCAGTGAATGAAATATGCTGACATAACACCCCCTAGGGGTAATTTATTGTTTACATAATATGATCTATTCCAGCCCGTTGAGAGATGATCATGACAACAATTCAAGACCTCCTCTGCAGGGGCGGCTGTGTAGACGAGTTGCTGTCTTTTATCAGCTAAGTGTTCCCTATATTTAAAATTATAAATTATATCTTATTTGGTAATACCATTTCTCAACAGGTGGGACTGTGTTGCAGCAGGAGGGTGGGACTGTGTTGCACCAGGAGGGTGGGACTGTGTTGCATCAGGAGGGTGAGACTGTGTTGCATCAAGAGGGTGAGACTGTGTTGCATCAGGAGGGTGGGACTGTGTTGCAGCAGGAGGGTGGGACTGTGTTGCAGCAGGAGGGTGGGACTGTGTTGCAGCAGGAGGGTAGGACTGTGTTGCAGCAGGAGGGTGGGACTGTGTTGCAGCAGGAGGGTGGGAATGTGTTGCAGCAGGAGGGTGGGACTGTGTTGCAGCAGGAGGGTGGGACTGTGTTGCAGCAGGAGGGTGGGAATGTGTTGCAGCAGGAGGGTGGGACTGTGTTGCAGCAGGAGGGTAGGACTATGTTGCAGCAGGAGGGTAGGACTGTGTTGCAGCAGGAGGGTGAGACTGTGTTGCAGCAGGAGGGTGGGACTGTGTTGCAGCAGGAGGGTGAGACTGTGTTGCAGCAGGAAGGTAGGACTGTGTTGCAGCAGGAGGGTGGGAATGTGTGCAGGAGACTGGATAATTGTCGCAGGAGGGTGGGAAAGTGTTGCAGGAGGGTGGGAAAGTGTTGCTGGATGGTGGGAAAGTGTTGCTGGATGGTGGGAAAGTGTTTCAAGACGGTGGGAAAGTCGTGCAGGAGGTGGGAAAGTCGTGCAAGATGTGGGAAATTGTTGCAGGAATTAGGAAAGTGTTGCATGAAGTGGGAAAGTACTCCAGGAAATACAAAAGTGCAGCAGGAGGTGGGAAAGCATTGCAGGTGGGAAGGTGTTGCAAGGCGGTGGGAAAGTGTTGCAGGAGGGTGGGAAAGTGTTCCAGGAGGGTGTGAAAGTATTTCAGGAGGTGGAAAAGTGTTGCAGGACGGTGGTAATGTAATACAGGATCATGTTTCAGTGGTCTGGTAAAGTGTTGCAGTGAGCCTAAAGAGCAATGAAATGTATTGTAGCAGAGTGGAAGAGATAGCTGTGAAAGTGTGTTGCAGAGAGTGAGAGCGAGTTGCAGAGAGTGATAGTGAGAGTGAGTTGTAGAAAGAGAGAGTCGTAGAGAGTGGTAGTGAGTTGTAGAGTGTGAGAGTTAGTTGTAGAGAGTGAAAGTGAGCTGTAGAGAGGGAGAGTGAGTTGTAGAGAGTGAATTGTAGAAAGTGAGAGCGAGCCGTAGAGAGTGAGAATGAGTTGTAGAGAGAGTGAGTTGTAGAGAGTGAAAGTGAGTTGTAGAAATTAAGAGTGAGTTGCAGAAAGTGAGAGTTGTAGGGAGTGAGAGTGAGTCGTAGAGAGTGAGAGTGAGTTGTAGAGTGTGAGAGTTAGTTGTAAAGAGCGAAAGTGAGTTGTAGACAGTGAGAGTGATTTATAGAGAGTAAGAGTTGTAGAAAGTGAAAGTGAGTTGTAGAGAGTGAGAGTGAGAGTGAGTTGTAGGGGATGAGAGTGAGTTGTAAAGAACATAAGAACACAAGAAAGGAGGAACACTGCAGCAGGCCTGTTGGCCCATACTAGGCAGGTCCTTTACAATTCATCCCACTAACAAACATTTGACCAACCCAATTTTCAATACCACCCAAGAAACAAGCTCCGATGTGAAAGTCCCACTCAAATTCAACCCCTCCCACTCATGTACTTATCCAACCTAAATTTGAAACTACCCAAAGTCCCAGCCTCAATAACCCAACTAGGTAGACTGTTCCACTCATCAACTACCCTAAAGAGTGAAAGTGAGTTGTAGTGTGTGTGAGAGTGAGTTGTAGACAGCGAAAGTGAGGTGTAAAGAGTGAAAGTGAGTTGTAAAAGGTGAGAGTGAGTTGTAGAGAGTAAGATCTGTAGAGTGTGAGAGTGACTTGTAGAGAGTGAGAGTAAGTTGTAGAGGGTGAGAGTTGTAGAGTGTGAGAGTGAATTGTAGAGTGTGAAAGTGACTTGTAGAGTGTGAGAGTGAGTTGTAGAGTGTGAGAGTGAGTTGTAGAGAGTGAGAGTGAGTTGTAGAGTGTGAGAGTGAGTTGTAGATAGTGAGAGTGAGTTGTAGAGAGTGAGAGTTGTAGAGTGTGAGAGTGAATTGTAGAGTGTGAAAGTGACTTGTAGAGTGTGAGAGTGAGTTGTAGAGTGTGAGAGTGAGTTGTAGAGAGTGAGAGTGAGTTGTAGAGTGTGAGAGTGAGTTGTAGATAGTGAGAGTGAGTTGTAGAGAGTGAGAGTTGTAGAGTGTGAGAGTGAGTTGTAAAGAGTGAGAGTGAGTTGTAGAAAGTAGGAGTGAGTTGTAGAGAGTGAGAGTAAGTTCTAGAGAGTGATAGTGGGTTGTAGAGAGTGACAGTCAAAGTTTTAGAGAGAGAGTGAGTTGTAGAGAGTGAGAGTGAGTTGTAGAGCGCGAGAGTGAGTTGTAGAGCGTGAGAGTGAGTTGCAGAGAGTGAGCTGTAGAGAGTGAGAGTGAGTTATAGAGCGTGAGAGTGACTTGTAGAGAGTGAGAGTGAGTTTTAGAGAGTGAGAGTGAGTTGTAGAGAGTGAGAGTGGGTTGTAGAGAGTGAGAGTGGGTTGTAGAGAGTGAGAGTGCGAGTGAGTTGTATAGCGTGAGAGTGAGTTGTAGAGAGTGAGAGTGGGTTGTAGAGAGTGAGAGTGAGTTGTAGAGAGTGAGAGTGAGTTGTAGAGGGTGAGAGTGAGAGTTCTAGAGAGAGAGTGAGTTGTAGAGAGTGAGAGTGAGTTGTAGAGAGTGAGTTGTAAAGAGTGAGAGCGAGAGTGAGTTGTAGAGAGTGTGAGTGAGTTTTAGAGAGTGAGAGTGAGTTGTAGAGAGTGAGAGTGGGTTGTAGAGAGTGATAGTGAGTTGTAAAAAGTGAGAATGCGAGTGAGTTGTATAGCGTGAGAGTGAGTTGTAGAGAGTGAGAGTGAGTTGTAGAGTGTGAGAGTGGGTTGCAGAGAGTGAGAGTGGGTTGTAGAGATTGAGAGTGAGTTGTAGAGAGTCAGAGTGAGAGTTCTAGAGAGAGAGTGAGTTGTAGAGAGTGAGAGAGAGAGTGAGTTGTAGAGCGTGAGAGTGAGTTCTAGAGAGTGAGAGTGAGTTGTAGAGCGTGAGAGTGGGTTGTAGAGAGGGAAAGTGAGTTGTAGAGAGTGAGAGTTGTAGAGAGTGAGAGTGAGTTGTAGAGAGTGAGAGTGAGAGTTCCAGAGAGAGAGTGAGTTGTAGAGAGGGGAAGTGAGTTGTAGAGAGTGAGAATTTTAGAGAGTGAGAGTGAGTTGTAGAGAGTGAGAGTGAGTTGTAGAGAGTGAGAGTGGGTTGCAGAGAGTGAGAGTGAGCGGTAGAGGGTGAGAGTGAGAGTTCTAGAGGGAGAGTGAGTTGTAGAGAGTGAGAGTGAGTTGTAGAGAGTGAGTTGTAGAGAGTGAGTTGTAGAGAGTGAGTTGTAAAGAGTGAGAGTGAGAGTGAGTTGTAGAAATCTTCTTTGATAAGTTCCCTTAATTGCATTGAATTAGTATTCCACATACTTAGAGGCATATTTGCTTCCTTCATCTCCTTGTTAGCTTCTCTGTATAAGGATTTCAAATCCTCCTCTTTATTCACAGTACCTTGAAGATTGTCCACATAGAAACTTTTCTTTAAGATTTCTTTGAAGGGACTTTCAGATTTCTTCAAATGTGTATTTAGAGTAGCTTCTAGTAAGAATGGAGAGGATGTTGCACCAAATAATACTGATTTGAAACGATAAGTTTTCACAGGACTTTGAGGATCAAGTGGATTTTCAGGCCACAAGACTCGAGTATAATCTCTATCTATTTCTTGTAGTCCTAGTCTTAAGAAAGCCTTGGAAATATCAGCCGTGTAGGCATATGGGTTTGTGCGAAATTTCATAAGCACGTCTCCAAGCTTCTCAGTTAGTGAGGGTCCAGTAATCAGACAATCATTAAGACTTGCTACATCTTTATTTGCGCGAGCGCTGCAATTATATACAACACGTAGTGGAGTGGTTTCAGAATCTTTTCTGACTCCATGGTGCGGGAGATAATGAGCTTCTGTCTTTAACTTATCTTCGACTATTTCCTCAATGAATTTATTGTCCAACTGTTCTTGTATGATATTATCATAGACAGTCAGTAGCTCTGGATTCTTCCTGAGCTCATGTATTTGTGCTTTCATTTGTCCGAAAGCCATGCGATAATTGCTAGGCAGATGTGGTGAATTTAATTTCCATGGTAACCTATCCCAATACTGTCCATCTTTATATTTGACACTGACCAAATATTGGTTATAAGTCTGAGACTCTTGTGGGCTTGGTTTATTTACATCAATACCTATCGCATCTAAATCCCACAACTTATCAACTGGTTCATTCATTTCTTCCAGTAATGATAATTTTTGCTGTGGTACATGATCAGCGGTTATTCTCGTAACTAGTACATTTTCCACTGAATCAATATCAGTTTCTTTCCCACTTTGAGAGGGAATAGAACAACATATCATGTGGCCTCCTGCTGTTTTCAGCAAGTGAACACCATGTTTACTTACTGTATTTTGCACAAAACTGTGATAATAATCACTTCCAATGATTAAATCAATTGGACTAATAGTGTCCGTCTGTATGTCAGGACAGGCTAACTTGACCATAGCTGCTTTCAGTGCTGCAACTGTTTCTTTTAATCCCTGGATCTGCACAGATTTAGGCAAATCATCTACTACCACAGCTTCTACTGTCTTTTTCCTGTTTCCTAGACCAACAGTGATTCTGGCTATGTCATATGTCTGTTTACCAGAATTGTGGAAAAAACCAGCTGTATCTAACTGCATTTTGGCATAGGGTTGTTTATTCAGTTTCTGCAACACTGATCTTCTTATGAAGGACCTTTGTGAGCCTTGATCAAATAGTGTTAGCACATTGGTTTTGTGTAATTTATTAGATAACTCAACTCGAGATATCGGGAGAGCAGTTGCTTTAAACTTAACTCTCACATTTAATGCTATTGCTTGTTGACTTCCTGATTCTGTGGAAATCTTCTGCTGTTCAGCAAAAGTATTTGGGCATAATGCTGTATGATGCATACCCTTGCATTTAAAACACTTCTTCAGTGAGCATTTTCCTCCCTTGTGTTCACCTAAACACTTGATGCACCTTTTCAGCTGATGAACACGTTGTTTACGTGTCTCCATTGATATGTATTGACTACAATACTGTGTCCAATGTGTTCCATCACAAAGTACACATTTTGGAGTACGTTTATGTGTGACAGTTTGTTTACTGTCTGTTGTATTCACAGCTTGATAAATGCCTATATGGGATTTCCCATTCTGTGGTTTAGTGGGAGTAGGTATACTCTTTTTATACTGATTTGAAGGTTTATTATCCACTGGATTTGTGGATTCTTCATCTTGTCTCGTTGCTTGCATGCATGAAACTATTGTTTGTAAACCATTGCTAATTTCTTCACAAGTGAAATAGCGTTTATTGAACATAATATTTAATCGTTCAATAGTTTGTGGTGACAACTTATCTTGTACAATACCACTGATAAACCAATCACATTGTCTTAGGTCATATTTAGCACCTAGAGATCTGAGACTATTGTCTAATGTGATTCTAAATGCCTGTAAGTCTGAAAAACAATGTTTGGGTGGCTTCAAGCTTGATATAAAGACTGCATGTCTAACTCTATCCTTGTCAGCATCGAAGTAATTGTCTGTTTAGACACGTAAGGCTATTTGACAATTGCCTTTAACCACCGGAAATGACTTAATCAGTTCATAGGGTTCTCCCTTCACAAGACATTTAAGATAATTGAACTTGGCAATCTCATCTATGTCAGTTCGTGAATTTACTATGGATTGAAAACCACTAATGAATTCTTCATAATTATGACCTTGGAAAGTAGGTAATGACAAGGTAGGTAAGCTTGGTAATGGGACACTTGTTGTTGTTACAGGTGTAACAGGCTTTTGACCACTAGTTACAGTAGGTCTCTGTGACAGAGTTTTACAGCAGATAGCCTGTACTCCTGTCCACCTTAATTGTTGATTACTAAATGTATCCAAAACATTTTTAATTTCATCCTCAGATGGATCTGATTCAAGAGAATTCTTTTCAAATGTGTATAGTCTGAATTAATTATTTTCAGACGTTGTGTAAGTAATTCAAATTTGACCTCAAGATCATCAAAATCTATGTTTGTATCTTGAGTTAATCCTATACAGACTGAAATTAGATTTTCTAATTGTGTAATCTTAGTCTGTAAAGACTGAAACTGAGTTTTCAAACAAGCCATTTTAATTGTATATTGAAAATTCTAGCACCACACTTAGAGTTTTTAAAAACACTGTACAGCTATAAACAACTGAGTTTTTGTTATTCTTAAGTCAGCAATAATGGAGTCAGACACTACTGACCCACTAAGCTTAACCTCAGGGTCAATGACCATGAAGGGTACAGAGTACATATGGCTGGTGTTTATGGCTTGAGTTTGCTGTGTCAGCCTGACTATGATGATTAATCGTAAATAACGATGTTATACACTTCATTCACTATACACTATAAATGTTACTGTATAACTGTAAATCACACGTGAATATTACTTACACATATATAAATGTCACTGTTAATATGTATTTGAAGGCTTACACTTTATATATAAGTTCCTTTAATATAACAGGTATATCTACAAGAAACAAACTTTAACACAATATTGTCTCTTAATATCTGTCTATTAACATTATAAACACTATGTGTATATACACTCAAGACAAACTGAACATCAGTTGGGTTGTTGCTGTAGTCAGGGCTTCTCGAGCTTGGAGCAGTGGATGCAGGGTGCCATCCCCCGTTTTCTTGTTGGGTGAGTCACCCAGCTTCCGTTTTCTTTGGGTGAACGCTGGGTGAGCGCCCGTTTTCTTTTGGCTGCCCAGTCCTGTGATCGAGTCTGGAGGGACTCATTTATATTGATTTATATTGTAAAACACTAGTTTTACAGCTTTTTTCGAAGGACCTTGACTCGTAGGTTATTTGTACACTGTAGTAAGACATATATGGACCACAGTGTGGCCTTTATCCAGTTCGAGCACGACCAAAATGTTGAGAAATGGTATTACCAACTAAGGTATAATTTATAATTTTAAATATAGGGAACACTTAGCTGATAAAATACAGCAAATCGTCTACACAGCCGCCCCTGCAGACGAGGTCTTGAATTGTTGTCATGATCATCTCTCAATGGGCTGGAATAGATCATATTATGTAAACAATAAATTACCCCTAGGGGGTGTTATGTCAGCATATTTCATTCACTGATTGCTGAGAAACTTACCTGTGTGGACTCAAAGGTCCGCATATCACCGGGGTTTATGATAAGTGACTAACTCACGAATTTATACTCAACTGTGCAGTCAATATCAGAACATCACGAGTTAGAACACTTACCTGGGTATATGTATCTGACCCATAATTATGCCTGGATATCTGTTGAGTTGATTGAAGAATAGTGTTATTTGAAAAATATTGCACTACACTCTGTTGGATCGCAACACTCATTGTCACACTGTTCATCAATAATTGTTCACACAATATCACTAAGAAGTTGATCACACTTCTCTGTAAGTGTTTATCTTGTTTTGTGAGACACTTTGTTCACACTAACGCACAGATCGTTCTTTGTTGGTTATCATGGCGTCAGTGTCACTCTCAGTGGAGTCAAAAGTAATCTGAAGACGCCACAACGCCCCACGCCGTCACTGCTCCTCACATAAAGGAAAAGCTGACCTAGTACCTTTTGCTTCCTTGCCACTTCCTCCATGAAACAAAGCAGAATGTTTGATTCTTCCTGTCTTAAGCATAGGCAACAATGTCCACTACCTTTATCATAGTAATAATGTGGGAGCAGGATTTTCCTTAATTGTCCTGCTAAGGTAAGAAATGGACTGTTGAGAAATGGGATTACCAGCTAAGTTTAAATATAGGGAAAACTTAACTTAGGAAGACAACTCATCACCTGCACAGCTGCCCCTGCAGACTAGGTCTTGAGAAGCTGTCGAAGTCATTCCTCAACGGGCTGAATTGAGTTATAATTTGTAAGATTATAAATTACCCCTAGGGGGTGTTATGTCAGCATATTTCATTCACTGATTGCTGAGAAACTTACCTGTGTGGACTCAAAGGTCCGCATATCACCAGGGTTTATGATAAGTGACTAACTCACGATTTTATACTCAACTGCGCAGTCAATAGTAGCACATCACGAGTTAGAACACTTACCTGGGTATATGTATCTGACCCGTAATTACGCCCGGATATCCATTGAGTTGATTGAAGAATAGTGTTCTTTGAAGAATGTCGCACTACACTCTGTTGGATCGCAACATTCGTTGTTACACTGTTCATCAATAATTGTTCACACAATATCACTAAGAAGTTGATCACACTTCTCTGTAAGTGTTTATCGTGTTTTGTGAGACACTTTGTTCACACTAACACACAGATCGTTCTTTGTTGGTTATCCTTGCATCAGTGTCACTCTCAGTAAAGTCAAAAGTAATCTGAAGACACCACAACGCCCCACGCCATCACTGCCCCCAGCACAAAGGAAAAGCTGACCTCGTACTTTTGCTTCCTTGCCACTTCCTCGATGAAGCAAAGCAGAATGTTTGATTCTTGCTGTCTTAAGCATAGACAACATTGTCCACTATCTTTACTATGGAAATAAAGTGGGAACAGGATTTTCCTTAATTGTCCTGCTAAGGTAAGAGATGTACTGTCTCTTATTAAAATACACTCTGCAACACTGGACTGCAAGGAGCAGCGGTCGCTTGACCACGTCGCATACTCGTACTGTATCTGCGATCAATTACTCACTGTAGCAGTAAACAAGACGCTTGCCCCTTCTGAGAGGGCTGGGCCCCTTAGGGCTGAAAGGGCTGAAAGGGGCTGAAGGGGGCTGATACCCACCTCCTGGAGAAAATTTATCCACATGGACTGTCTTTTATTAAATTACACTTTGCAACACTGGAGTCTTGCAGGGAGCGTCGGTCGAAGCGACCACGTCCCATACTCGTACTGCATCTGCAATCAATTACTCGTTGTAGGAGTAAACAACATGCTTGCCCCTTCTGAGATGGCTGGGCCCCTCAGGGCTGAAAGGGGCTGTAAGGGGCTGAAGGGGGCTGATATTACCCTCCTGGACAAAATTTCTCCACACCATCCTCCTGCTGCAACACAGTCCTACCCTCCTGATGCAACACAGTCCCACCCACCTGCTGCAACACAGTCTCACCCTCCTGATGCAACACAGTCTCACCCTCCTGCTGCAACACAGTCTCACCCTCCTGCTGCAACACAGTCTCACCCTCCTGCTGCAACACAGTCTCACCCTCCTGCTGCAACACAGTCCCACCCTCCTGCTGCAACACAGTCTCACCCTCCTGATGCAACACAGTCTCACCCTCCTGCTGCAACACAGTCTCACCCTCCTGCTGCAACACAGTCTCACCCTCCTGCTGCAACACAGTCCCACCCTCCTGCTGCAACACAGACCCACCCTCCTGCTGCAACACAGTCTCACCCTCCTGATGCAACACAGTCTCACCCTCCTGCTGCAACACAGTCTCACCCTCCTGCTTCAACACAGTCTCACCCTCCTGCTGCAACACAGTCTCACCCTCCTGCTGCAACACAGTCTCACCCTCCTGATGCAACACAGTCCCACCCTCCTGCTGCAACACAGTCCCACCCTCCTGCTGCAACACAGTCTCACCCTCCTGCTGCAACACAGTCTCACCCTCCTGCTGCAACACAGTCTCACCCTCCTGCTGCAACACAGTCTCACCCTCCTGCTGCAACACAGTCCCACCCTCCTGCTGCAACACAGTCCCACCCTCCTGCTGCAACACAGTCTCACCCTCCTGATGCAACACAGTCTCACCCTCCTGATGCAACACAGTCTCACCCTCCTGCTGCAACACAGTCTCACCCTCCTGCTGCAACACAGTCTCACCCTCCTGCTGCAACACAGTCTCACCCTCCTGATGCAACACAGTCCCACCCTCCTGCTGCAACACAGTCTCACCCTCCTGCTGCAACACAGTCCCACCCTCCTGCTGCAACACAGTCTCACCCTCCTGCTGCAACACAGTCTCACCCTCCTGCTGCAACACAGTCTCACCCTCCTGCTGCAACACAGTCTCACCCTCCTGCTGCAACACAGTCCCACCCTCCTGCTGCAACACAGTCCCACCCTTTTGATGCAACACAGTCCCACCCTCCTGATGCAACACAGTCCCACCCTCCTGCTGCAACACAGTCTCACCCTCCTGCTGCAACACAGTCCCACCCTCCTGCTGCAACACAGTCCCACCCTCCTGCTGCAACACAGTCTCACCCTCCTGCTGCAACACAGTCCCACCCTCCTGCTGCAACACAGTCCCACCCTCCTGCTGCAACACAGTCCCACCCTCCTGCTGCAACACAGTCCCACCCTCCTGCTGCAACACAGTCACACCCTCCTGCTGCAACACAGTCCCACCCTCCTGCTGCAACACAGTCCCACCCTCCTGCTGCAACACAGTCTCACCCTCCTGCTGCAACACAGTCCCACCCTCCTGCTGCAACACAGTCCCACCCTCCTGCTGCAACACAGTCCCACCCTCCTGCTGCAACACAGTCTCACCCTCCTGCGATTTATTAGGTTTCAAAGCCCATTCAGGGAACTTTAAATTTTTGACATTGCTTTTGTCACTAGAAAACTCTTCGTGATCCTTACATATAAAGAGAGCCTTAAGTCCTTGCCAAGGGGCGAGGAGTGAGCCTTAATACCTTACTAAGGGGCGATGAGTGAGCCTTAAGTCCTTGCCAAGGGGCGAGGAGTGAGCCTTAATACCTTACTAAGGGGCGAGGAGTGAGCCTTAACTTCTTGCCAAGGGGCGAGGAGTGAGCCTTAACTCCTTGCCAAGGGGCGAGGAGTGAGCCTTAACTCCTTGCCAAGGGGCGAGGAGTGAGCCTTAACTTCTTGCCAAGGGGCGAGGAGTGAGCCTTAACTTCTTGCCAAGGGGCGAGGAGTGAGCCTTAACTCCTTGCCAAAGGGCGGAAGTGAATCTTAACTCCTTGCCAAGGGGCGAGGAGTGAGCCTTAATACCTTACTAAGGGGCGTGGAGTGAGCGTTAAGTCCTTGCCAAGGGGCGAGGAGTGAGCCTTAAGTCCTTGCCAAGGGGCAAGGAGTGGATCATAACTCCTTGCCAAGGGGCGAGGACTGAGGAGCTGAGCTGTGAAGCAATATACTTCTTGAAATAGTAATGAATGAACTCACTTTCATCCTATGAGTAAAAGTGTCTTAGAGAGGGTCAATACATAATATACTAGAAACATATCTAAATTGTTTCATTATTTCGATGATCGAATGCTAAATTAGGTCTTCATGAGGTCAGGACCTTTAACACTTGAAAGAAAAATCTCCTTTATATGATATTTAATGTTCTATGTAGGTATTATGTATGTATTAAGACAACACGAACTCTACACATTATTGTAAAAGTACCACATCAAATGGAAATTTAGATAAAGAATATGCTAGAATAACTAATGGACACGAAATACCAAGAGTGAAACTCTACTCCTGTAAATAATGAATTAAACATATAAATACAATATAGAAAGAAACACAATATATAAATTAAATGCAACACAAGATCTGTTTGAAGCTTGAGAAGACAGCAACACAATGTTATAAAAAATGCTATAGAAACATAATTTAGTATAAGAAAGCATAAACTAGAAAATTAGTGCATGAACAGCAAAGCTTAAAATTAATAAACAAGAACAATATAGTTCAGTTTTTTTAAGAACACCCCGTTACTTAAGCAACACTTCATGAACATAAGACATAACCAGCATTTCATGATCCATATGTCATGCTCATCTGATATCACAAAAACATCACTTCACCAGCTAGGCAATGACCAGCAGTTGTACAAGTAATAATGTCTCAGTTTTCATGGGCCAGCGCCTCCTATTCTCAACAAGAAATGGTTTTTCCCTATCACGGGGCCTAGAAAAAAATTATTATTTACCCGCATATTAAGGTCTGAAGTCATTACCACAAAGCATATGACGGAAGTATAACCATCATTTGCCTAGATGTGTCAACCAGTTAAGTTTTAGAAAACCCTCTAACTATGTTGGTGTATTCCAGAAACAATACTCAAATTGAATTAGAAACCAACATTGCCCCAGTGAGAATATTAGAGACTACTAAATTGCAAGAGACTTCTCTGGGGCTTGATACATTACCATCCTTCCTGACGGTTCGTAGGTGCCTGTGTATTCCTGTAGCAGGTAGCACCAGGCAGAGCAGCAGGTGGGTTGCTGTAGGGATCAGTGTGGGGAGGAGGACGAGGGGTGCATGAGGTGCTGTGCCTGTAATGACACCCAGCACATCCATGGATTAATTATTATTAATTATTCTTCAAGGAAGTACTAGCAAACGTATACTCTTGACCATGTGTACAGTCACACGTTTCAAATCAAAACACATGAAATTGGAAAAACTAACTTCTCAGCCTTGTACACAGCCCATGGATATTAACCCTTCTGTCCGGTAAAAATAAGACTAGAGGTGTGAGTTGGACTGACTAGCTTGTGCTAGTAAGTCTGATGCCTCAAGTGGATGTGACCTGACCTGGCTAGGTTGGGTCATAGGCTTAAGCCAGTGGGGAGACTTGGACCTGCCTTCCATGAGCCAGTAGGCCTGTTGCAGTGTTCCTTTTTTCTCATGTTCTTATTTTCTTAACCTATAAGTTCAGGAGGGGCGGCCTAGTGGCACTAATCTCTCGGTCTAATAGGGGGATCCCAAGCACTACTCTCTCAGTCCAGTTCAGGGTGTCCAGTAGCACTAATCTCTGCCCAGTTACGAGGGAACAGAGGCATTAACTGCTCAGTCCAGCAAGGTAAGCCCAGGGAAATAATAATTATACCCAGTAAGGAAAGCCTAGGAGCACTAACCTCACAGCCCAGTAGGGAGAGCCCAGGGGCATGGGGGAGTCATCCACGGTCCACGACCAAGCATTAGTATCCAAATCGAAGCGACCTCCGATCCAGTAATCAGTTGTCAGCACTGCAATAAAACATAAAATTTAGTCCTTATGGTATATCCTTATGGTATATAAATATATAAATTTGGATGAATCTTATTGTAGCTACCTGGCACAGTGCCTTACGCGCTGACCTCAAGTTTTAAGACTCACTCACCATAGGTTCTAACCCCACCAGTACGCTGGTATATCTTTCATTTCTACTGGCTGTATGACCCTTACGTTTTTCGGGCTTTCCTATGAATACAATATCGGCAATAATCATTGAAAATATTATTAACACTGTGTTTATTGTGATTCTGAAATAACAGTGAAATGAGTATTGGAAATACTTGGCAAGATTGTGGATTAATAACTTTTTTATGAAGGTTAGAGTTAAACAGAATTTGTTGATCGAAATGATTTTATATTGATGACGTTCGTTTAATTTCATCCAGACATTTTGCCCTCATGATTTCATGTCAACGTGTTTACAGTGTTACTTATCTGTGTAAGTGTTTACAGTGTTACTGGGCTGTGTAAGTGTTTACAGTGTTAGTGGGCTGTGTAAGTGTTTACAGTGTTACTTGGCTGTGTGTTTACATTGTTACTGGGCTGTGTAAATGTTTACAGTGTTACTAGGCTGTGTAAGTGTTTAAAGTGTTAATGGGCTGTGTAAGTGTTTACAGTGTTACTGGGCTGTGTAACTGTTTACAGTGTTACTAGGCTGTGTAAGTGTTTACAGTGTTATTGGGCTGTGTAACTGTTTAAAGTGTTAATGGGCTGTGTAAGTGTTTACAGTGTTACTTGGCTGTGTAAGTGTTTACATTGTTACTGGGCTGTGTAAATGTTTGCAGTGTTACTAGGCTGTGTAAGTGTTTACAGTGTTACTGGGTTGTGTAAGTGTTTACAGTGTTACTGGCCTGTGTGAGTGTTTATAGTGTACTAGGCTGTGTAAGTGTTTACAGTGTTACTAGGTTGTGTAAGTGTTTACAGTGTACTAGGCTGTGTAAGTGTTTACAGTGTTACTAGGCTGTGTAAGTGTTTACAGTGTTACTAGGCTGTGTAAGTGTTTACAGTGTTACTTGGCCATGTAAGTGTTTACATTGTTACTGGGCTGTGTAACTGTTTTCAGTGTTACTAGGCTGTGTAAGTGTTTACAGTGTTACTTGACTATGTAAGTGTTTACAGTGTTACTGGGCTGTGTAAGTGTTTACAGTGTTACTGGGCTGTGTAAGTGTTTACAGTGTTACTGGGCTGTGTAAGTGCTTACAGTGTTACTGGCTGTGTAAGTGTTTACAGTGTTACTGGGCTGTGTAAGTGTTTACACTGTTACTGGGCTGTGTAAGTGTTTACAGTGTTACTGGGCTGTGTAAGTGTTTACAGTGTTACTAGGCTGTCTAAGTGCTTACAGTGTTACTTGCCTGTGTAAGTGTTTACATTGTTACTGGGCTGTGTAAATGTTTACAGTGATACTAGGCTGTGTAAGTGTTTAAAGTGTTAATGGGCTGTGTAAGTGTTTACAGTGTTACTGGGCTGTGTAACTGTTTACAGTGTTACTAGGCTGTGTAAGTGTTTACAGTGTTACTTGGCTGTGTAAGTGTTTACATTGTTACTGGGCTGTGTAAGTGTTTGCAGTGTTACTAGGCTGTGTAAGTGTTTACAGTGTTACTGGGTTGTGTAAGTGTTTACAGTGTTACTGGCCTGTGTGAGTGTTTACAGTGTACTAGGCTGTGTAAGTGTTTACAGTGTTACTAGGTTGTGTAAGTGTTTACAGTGTTACTAGGTTGTGTAAATGTTTACAGTGTTACTAGGCTGTGTAAGTGTTTACAGTGTTACTGGGCTGTGTAAGTGTTTACAGTGTTACTAGGCTGTGTAAGTGTTTACAGTGTTACTAGGCTGTGTAAGTGTTTACAGTGTTACTAGGCTGTGTAAGTGTTTACAGTGTTACTAGGCTGTGTAAGTGTTTACAGTGTTACTTGGCTGCGTAAGTGTTTACATTGTTACTGGGCTGTGTAACTCTTTTCAGTGTTACTGGGCTGTGTAAGTGTTTACAGTGTTACTGGGCTGTGTAAGTGTTTACAGTGTTACTGGGCTGTGTAAGTGTTTACAGTGTTACTGGGCTGTGTAAGTGTTTACAGTGTTACTGGGCTGTGTAAGTGTTTACAGTGTTACTGGGCTGTGTAAGTGTTTACAGTGTTACTGGACTCCGTAACTGTTTACAGTGTTACTGGGCTGTGTAAGTGTTTACAGTGTTACTGGGCTGTGTAAGTGTTTACAGTGTTACTGGGCTGTGTAAGTGCTTACAGTGTTACTGGCTGTGTAAGTGTTTACAGTGTTACTGGGCTGTGTAAGTGTTTACACTGTTACTGGGCTGTGTAAGTGTTTACAGTGTTACTGGCTGTGTAAGTGTTTACAGTGTTACTGGGCTGTGTAAGTGTTTACAGTGTTACTGGCTGTGTAAGTGTTTAAAGTGTTACTGGCTGTGTAAGTGTTTACAGTGTTACTTGGCTGTGTAACTGTTTTCAGTGTTACTAGGCTGTGTAAGTGTTTACAGTGTTACTGGCTGTGTAAGTGTTTACAGTGTTACTGGGCTGTGTAAGTGTTTACAGTGTTACTGGGCTGTGTAAGTGTTTACAGTGTTACTGGCTGTGTAAGTGTTTAAAGTGTTACTGGCTGTGTAAGTGTTTACAGTGTTACTTGGCTGTGTAACTGTTTTCAGTGTTACTAGGCTGTGTAAGTGTTTACAGTGTTACTGGCTGTGTAAGTGTTTACAGTGTTACTGGGCTGTGTAAGTGTTTACAGTGTTACTGGGCTGTGTAAGTGTTTACAGTGTTGCTGGGCTGTGTAAGTGTTTACAGTGTTACTGGGCTGTGTAAGTGTCTACAGTTTTACTGGACTCTGTAACTGTTTACAGTGTTACTGGGCTGTGTAAGTGTTTACAGTGTTACTGGGCTGTGTAAGTGTTTACAGTGTTACTGGACTGTGTAAGTGTTTACAGTGTTACTGGGCTGTGTAAGTGCTTACAATGTTACTGTCTGTGTAAGTGTTTACAGTGTTACTGGGCTGTGTAAGTGTTTACACTGTTACTGGGATATGTAAGTGTTTACAGTGTTACTGGCTGTGTAAGTGTTTACAGTGTTACTGGGCTGTGTAAGTGTTTACAGTGTTACTGGCTGTGTAAGTGTTTAAAGTGTTACTGGCTGTGTAAGTGTTTAAAGTGTTACTGGCTGTGTAAGTGTTTACAGTGTTACTAGGCTGTGTAAGTGTTTACAGTGTTACTGGGCTGTGTAAGTGTTTACAGTGTTACTGGCTGTGTAAGTGTTTAAAGTGTTACTGGCTGTGTAAGTGTTTACAGTGTTACTGGGCTGTGTAAGTGTTTACAGTGTTACTGGGCTGTGTAAGTGTTTACAGTGTTTCTGGGCTGTGTAAGTGTTTACAGTGTTTCTGGGCTGTGTAAGTGTTTACAGTGTTTCTGGGCTGTGTAAGTGTTTACATTTTTACTGGGCTGTGTAAATGACAATGATAATTTTATTAAGTGTACATGGATAGCATTTGTCAGGTATTTATTCAAGAATAACTCTTCTGATTGGCTTCAAACTCTTCCTGTTAATACATTATACTTATGTATAGATAAGGTTTGCTTTTGCCAATTTTAACGACTAAATTGTGATTTTAGTTTATGTACTATAGCTTTTCAGTGTGGGCCTTTAAATTAACGTCAAACTTTTAACACTGGTGTATCTTACCTAATGTTAGACTCGTTGTACTTTGTAGGTGTCAATTTGCCAATTTTATTTAAACAATTTGGTTTACAGTTTATATACTAAACTATGCTTTTTGGTCTATGCATCACAGCCACTATATTTCACTGCCTCATTCACAAGGTGATTGGATGGCTGGAGTGGAGTCCCATTACCACAGTGGTAGTGATTGGTCAAATCTTGGGTGAACATTTAATTAATCTTGAAAATTTAATTACCAGACTGAACTCCATAACTTTTCTAGACCTTACTGTAGACCATGGAAAAATTAGCACCCATAATGGTTAAAGTTCAGTCTATACTCAATTATTCTCTCATGAGGGACTTAAATGACGCTCAGCCAACTCATGACCCCCTATAAACATTATGTATTTTATTATGCTTGCTTTTAAATTATCAATCTTAAAATTACATTTATGAAAGACAAGTAATGAATACAGACTAAATATTATGCAATGTTCCTGATATAGTTCATCTACGGTTTTTTTTTTTTTTGTTTCTTAAATGTTATTAATAAAAATATGCATGTGGTTTAGAATTGTTATTTTTTGTATATATATTCATGATAATGGTCATACAGGGATTTAACAAAAGTAATGCTCACTTGATGCTTTCATATACTGCAGCAGGTGTCCGAAATCCGCGAAGTCATCAAATTTCACGAGGTCGCCATAGATGGACCTACAGAAGACTCTGGCTTCTGGCCACGACACCTGGCGGAGACAACATTATGATGTACAACTGTGATGGTAGTGGTGGTGCTATTTTGTCAGGATAAATAAAAAACTTTATAATTAACCAGGTGTTAGTCATATAATGACCCACTTAACCGAGTTTTTGGTCACTTAACATAGGTTTTCCTCTGGCTTGGCAATCTACCTCTTAAAATTATTGAAGATCTCAGTAGATGTGTTGACGGTTCTTTAATTTGAGAAAATGGAAAACATACCTACACATGCAGCACAATTCACGGAACTTTGTATTCATAAAAAAAAGTTCCAGATACCACAGTTGTGTTTAGTCTGGGTATGTTGAAGAAAAGGTATCAACCCAAACAAGGCTGGATCAACCATTAAGCAAAATAAGCACGTCCTTACGGCATCAAGGGAAGGGGTACATCACAGAAATTTTACATTGCCGGATTTACCATGGAATATATGGTGTAAAAATACAAATGGTGCAGCTGAACCAAGTTCCACAAAAAAGGCTGCCACAATACCTGGAGTTTACCTGGAGAGGGTTCCCGGGGTCAATGTCCCTGCTGCCCGGTCTGTGACCAGGCCTCATGGTGGATCAGGGCTTGATCAACCAGGCTGTTACTGTTGGTCTCACGCAACCAGACATACGAACCACAGCCCAGATGGTCAGATACTGACTTTAGGTGCCTGTCCAGTGCCTTCTTGAAGACCGTCAGGGGTCCATTGGTAATCCCCCTTAATAATAATAATAATAATAATAATAATAATAATAATAATAATAATAATAATAATAATAATAATAATAATAATAATAATAATAATAATAATATCTTTATTCTTCAAGTACATGTACAAGGTATACAGGCCATAGCCGACATCAATGACTTACTACTATATAGAAACCTTGTTGTTATGCAGAACATCTCGGGCAAATTAGGTCAGTTTTTTTCCCAGGATGCGACCCACACCAGTTGATTAACACCCAGGTACCCATTTTACTGATGGGAAACAGACATCCTGTGTAAGGAAACACCCCTTCGCCGGGCATCGAACCCGGACACTCACCGTCTGAAGCGAGACCTCTTTCCAGCAGGCCACGGGGCCTGAGAGGCAGCTGAACAGCCTTGGGCCCCTCACACTTATTGTGTTGTCTCTTATCGTGCTAGTGGCGCCCCTGCATATAATTCGGGGAATGTTGCATCGTCTGCTGAGTCTTTTGCTTTCATAGGGAGTGATTTTCGTGTGCAAGTTTGGTACTA
Source organism: Cherax quadricarinatus (assembly GCF_038502225.1). Taxonomy (NCBI): domain Eukaryota; kingdom Metazoa; phylum Arthropoda; class Malacostraca; order Decapoda; family Parastacidae; genus Cherax; species Cherax quadricarinatus. The sequence goes on from NC_091322.1 coordinate 21,130,153, forward strand.
ATCCCTCTAGGATTTTGCAAGTGTATATTATCATGAATATATATATATATATATATATATATATATATATATATATATATATATATATATATATATATATATATATATATATATATATATATATAGGGAAGTACCACCTCTATAGCTGGAATGGGGACCCTCATCCTCAGAGAAGACAATAAACGTACCTCAGGAAAAACTCAAGGTTCTCCCCGGAACTGTTTGAATATTTTCTTCTCCTACCACCCCCAATATATTTTATATTCTAAGTGAACATTTATTAATAAACAGAATACATTTACAGAATACATTTACAGAAAAAAACATAAACATGAATACAATGGCACAATGTATCAAAGATCATGAATTTCCTCCAGCTCCTCCGAGGCTGGACGCGAGCCAAGTATGCAGCAAGCATTTCCCCTCTGGATGGCTACGCTGAGGCGCTGGAACATGAAAGTGGCTGCCCTTGGGTCCCTGGTGGTGTCGATGAGTATGGAACCCAATTCTTTAAGGAAACGTGTGGCATTTTTTCCCCATGATCCCAAGGTCTCTGATCCCACTGGGACAAATTGATACTGTTGGCTAATGTCCCTGTACTTGCTGATCTTGTACTCCTCCCTGTGGTCAGCAGCTCCTCCCTGTCGCCCCACACTGTGATGGATATAGGTGTCAGCCAGTGTGGACACACAGGTATAGTCCCATGCTAAGAGCTTGCCATTCTTCCAAGGATAGATGGTGATCCCGTCAGGGCGGTTTGCTGGGTTGTGGGTATTGTTGGCTGCTAGTGATCGGGGCTCCCTCTCGGCTGGGCATCCAGCTGTAGCAAGGGTTCTCTTAATGATGTCGTTGACCTCATTGTGTCTTGCATGCCAGCCCTTGGTTTTGGAACAGTTAAGACCATGTAGACCGTATTGGTCTGCTTGCACTTCGCCGCAAATACACGTATATTCTGTGTGAATTGGGGCAGCAAGGCGCAGAGCCATATATTTATTATTTTTTATTATCACACCGGCCGATTCCCACCAAGGCAGGGTGGCCCGAAAAAGAAAAACTTTCACCATCATTCACTCCATCACTGTCTTGCCAGAAGGGTGCTTTACACTACAGTTTTTAAACTGCAACATTAACACCCCTCCTTCAGAGTGCAGGCACTGTACTTCCCATCTCCAGGACTCAAGTCCGGCCTGCCGGTTTCCCTGAATCCCTTCATAAATGTTACTTTGCTCACACTCCAACAGCACGTCAAGTATTAAAAACCATTTGTCTCCATTCACTCCTATCAAACACGCTCACGCATGCCTGCTGGAAGTCCAAGCCCCTCGCACACAAAACCTCCTTTACCCCCTCCCTCCAACCCTTCCTAGGCCGACCCCTACCCCGCCTTCCTTCCACTACAGACTGATATACTCTTGAAGTCATTCTGTTTCGCTCCATTCTCTCTACATGTCCGAACCACCTCAACAACCCTTCCTCAGCCCTCTGGACAACAGTTTTGGTAATCCCGCACCTCCTCCTAACTTCCAAACTACGAATTCTCTGCATTATATTCACACCACACATTGCTCTCAGACATGACATCTCCACTGCCTCCAGCCTTCTCCTCGCTGCAACATTCATCACCCACGCTTCACACCCATATAAGAGCGTTGGTAAAACTATACTCTCATACATTCCCCTCTTTGCCTCCAAGGACAAAGTTCTTTGTCTCCACAGACTCCTAAGTGCACCACTCACTCTTTTTCCCTCATCAATTCTATGATTCACCTCATCTTTCATAGACCCATCCGCTGACACGTCCACTCCCAAATATCTGAATACGTTCACCTCCTCCATACTCTCTCCCTCCAATCTGATATTCAATCTTTCATCACCTAATCTTTTTGTTATCCTCATAACCTTACTCTTTCCTGTATTCACCTTTAATTTTCTTCTTTTGCACACCCTACCAAATTCATCCACCAATCTCTGCAACTTCTCTTCAGAATCTCCCAAGAGCACAGTGTCATCAGCAAAGAGCAGCTGTGACAACTCCCACTTTGTGTGTGATTCTTTATCTTTTAACTCCACGCCTCTTGCCAAGACCCTCGCATTTACTTCTCTTACAACCCCATCTATAAATATATTAAACAACCACGGTGACATCACACATCCTTGTCTAAGGCCTACTTTTACTGGGAAAAAATTTCCCTCTTTCCTACATACTCTAACTTGAGCCTCACTATCCTCGTAAAAACTCTTCACTGCTTTCAGTAACCTACCTCCTACACCATACACTTGCAACATCTGCCACATTGCCCCCCTATCCACCCTGTCATACGCCTTTTCCAAATCCATAAATGCCACAAAGACCTCTTTAGCCTTATCTAAATACTGTTCACTTATATGTTTCACTGTAAACACCTGGTCCACACACCCCCTACCTTTCCTAAAGCCTCCTTGTTCATCTGCTATCCTATTCTCCGTCTTACTCTTAATTCTTTCAATTATAACTCTACCATACACTTTACCAGGTACACTCAACAGACTTATCCCCCTATAATTTTTGCACTCTCTTTTATCCCCTTTGCCTTTATACAAAGGAACTATGCATGCTCTCTGCCAATCCCTAGGTACCTTACCCTCTTCCATACATTTATTAAATAATTGCACCAACCACTCCAAAACTATATCCCCACCTGCTTTTAACATTTCTATCTTTATCCCATCAATCCCGGCTGCCTTACCCCCTTTCATTTTACCTACTGCCTCACGAACTTCCCCCACACTCACAACTGGCTCTTCCTCACTCCTACAAGATGTTATTCCTCCTTGCCCTATACACGAAATCACAGCTTCCCTATCTTCATCAACATTTAACAATTCCTCAAAATATTCCTTCCATCTTCCCAATACCTCTAACTCTCCATTTAATAACTCTCCTCTCCTATTTTTAACTGACAAATCCATTTGTTCTCTAGGCTTTCTTAACTTGTTAATCTCACTCCAAAACTTTTTCTTATTTTCAACAAAATTTGTTGATAACATCTCACCCACTCTCTCATTTGCTCTCTTTTTACATTGCTTCACCACTCTCTTAACTTCTCTCTTTTTCTCCATATACTCTTCCCTCCTTGCATCACTTCTACTTTGTAAAAACTTCTCATATGCTAACTTTTTCTCCCTTACTACTCTCTTTACATCATCATTCCACCAATCGCTCCTCTTCCCTCCTGCACCCACTTTCCTGTAACCACAAACTTCTGCTGAACACTCTAACACTACATTTTTAAACCTACCCCATACCTCTTCGACCCCATTGCCTATGCTCTCATTAGCCCATCTATCCTCCAATAGCTGTTTATATCTTACCCTAACTGCCTCCTCTTTTAGTTTATAAACCTTCACCTCTCTCTTCCCTGATGCTTCTATTCTCCTTGTATCCCATCTACCTTTTACTCTCAGTGTAGCTACAACTAGAAAGTGATCTGATATATCTGTGGCCCCTCTATAAACATGTACATCCTGAAGTCTACTCAACAGTCTTTTATCTACCAATACATAATCCAACAAACTACTGTCATTTCGCCCTACATCATATCGTGTATACTTATTTATCCTCTTTTTCTTAAAATATGTATTACCTATAACTAAACCCCTTTCTATACAAAGTTCAATCAAAGGGCTCCCATTATCATTTACACCTGGCACCCCAAACTTACCTACCACACCCTCTCTAAAAGTTTCTCCTACTTTAGCATTCAAGTCCCCTACCACAATTACTCTCTCACTTGGTTCAAAGGCTCCTATACATTCACTTAACATCTCCCAAAATCTCTCTCTCTCCTCTGCATTCCTCTCTTCTCCAGGTGCATACACGCTTATTATGACCCACTTCTCGCATCCAACCTTTACTTTAATCCACATAATTCTTGAATTTACACATTCATATTCTCTTTTCTCCTTCCATAACTGATCATTTAACATTACTGCTACCCCTTCCTTTGCTCTAACTCTCTCAGATACTCCAGATTTAATCCCATTTATTTCCCCCCATATATATATATATATATATATATATATATATATATATATATATATATATATATATTTTTTTTTTTTATTATTATCACACTGGCCGATTCCCACCAAGGCAGGGTGGCCCGAAAAAGAAAAACTTTCACCATCATTCACTCCATCACTGTCTTGCCAGAAGGGTGCTTTACACTACAGTTTTTAAACTGCAACATTAACACCCCTCCTTCAGAGTGCAGGCACTGTACTTCCCATCTCCAGGACTCAAGTCCGGCCTGCCGGTTTCCCTGAATCCCTTCATAAATGTTACTTTGCTCACACTCCAACAGCACGTCAAGTATTAAAAACCATTTGTCTCCATTCACTCCTATCAAACACGCTCACGCATGCCTGCTGGAAGTCCAAGCCCCTCGCACACAAAACCTCCTTTACCCCCTCCCTCCAACCCTTCCTAGGCCGACCCCTACCCCGCCTTCCTTCCACTACAGACTGATACACTCTTGAAGTTATTCTGTTTCGCTCCATTCTCTCTACATGTCCGAACCACCTCAACAACCCTTCCTCAGCCCTCTGGACAACAGTTTTGGTAATCCCGCACCTCCTCCTAACTTCCAAACTACGAATTCTCTGCATTATATTCACACCACACATTGCCCTCAGACATGACATCTCCACCGCCTCCAGCCTTCTCCTCGCTGCAACATTCATCACCCATGCTTCACACCCATATAAGAGCGTTGGTAAAACTATACTCTCATACATTCCCCTCTTTGCCTCCAAGGACAAAGTTCTTTGTCTCCACAGACTCCTAAGTGCACCACTCACTCTTTTTCCCTCATCAATTCTATGATTCACCTCATCTTTCATAGACCCATCCGCTGACACGTCCACTCCCAAATATCTGAATACGTTCACCTCCTCCATACTCTCTCCCTCCAATCTGATATTCAATCTTTCATCACCTAATCTTTTTGTTATCCTCATAACCTTACTCTTTCCTGTATTCACCTTTAATTTTCTTCTTTTGCACACCCTACCAAATTCATCCACCAATCTCTGCAGCTTCTCTTCAGAATCTCCCAAGAGCACAGTGTCATCAGCAAAGAGCAGCTGTGACAACTCCCACTTTGTGTGTGATTCTTTATCTTTTAACTCCACGCCTCTTGCCAAGACCCTCGCATTTACTTCTCTTACAACCCCATCTATAAATATATTAAACAACCACGGTGACATCACACATCCTTGTCTAAGGCCTACTTTTACTGGGAAAAAATTTCCCTCTATTCTACATACTCTAACTTGAGCCTCACTATCCTCGTAAAAACTCTTCACTGCTTTCAGTAACCTACCTCCTATACCATACACTTGCAACATCTGCCACATTGCCCCCCTATCCACCCTGTCATACGCCTTTTCCAAATCCATAAATGCCACAAAGACCTCTTTAGCCTTATCTAAATACTGTTCACTTATATGTTTCACTGTAAACACCTGGTCCACACACCCCCTACCTTTCCTAAAGCCTCCTTGTTCATCTGCTATCCTATTCTCCGTCTTACTCTTAATTCTTTCAATTATAACTCTACCATACACTTTACCAGGTACACTCAACAGACTTATCCCCCTATAATTTTTTCACTCTCTTTTATCCCCTTTGCCTTTATACAAAGGAACTATGCATGCTCTCTGCCAATCCCTAGGTACCTTACCCTCTTCCATACATTTATTAAATAATTGCACCAACCACTCCAAAACTATATCCCCACCTGCTTTTAACATTTCTATCTTTATCCCATCAATCCCGGCTGCCTTACCCCCTTTCATTTTACCTACTGCCTCACGAACTTCCCCCACACTCACAACTGGCTCTTCCTCACTCCTACAAGATGTTATTCCTCCTTGCCCTATACACGAAATCACAGCTTCCCTATCTTCATCAACATTTAACAATTCCTCAAAATATTCCCTCCATCTTCCCAATACCTCTAACTCTCCATTTAATAACTCTCCTCTCCTATTTTTAACTGACAAATCCATTTGTTCTCTAGGCTTCCTTAACTTGTTAATCTCACTCCAAAACTTTTTCTTATTTTCAACAAAATTTGTTGATAACATCTCACCCACTCTCTCATTTGCTCTCTTTTTACATTGCTTCACCACTCTCTTAACCTCTCTCTTTTTCTCCATATACTCTTCCCTCCTTGCATCACTTCTACTTTGTAAAAACTTCTCATATGCTAACTTTTTCTCCCTTACTACTCTCTTTACATCATCATTCCACCAATCGCTCCTCTTCCCTCCTGCACCCACTTTCCTGTAACCACAAACTTCTGCTGAACACTCTAACACTACATTTTTAAACCTACCCCATTCCTCTTCGACCCCATTGCCTATGCTCTCATTAGCCCATCTATCCTCCAATAGCTGTTTATATCTTACCCTAACTGCCTCCTCTTTTAGTTTATAAACCTTCACCTCTCTCTTCCCTGATGCTTCTATTCTCCTTGTATCCCATCTACCTTTTATTCTCAGTGTAGCTACAACTAGAAAGTGATCTGATATATCTGTGGCCCCTCTATAAACATGTACATCCTGAAGTCTACTCAACAGTCTTTTATCTACCAATACATAATCCAACAAACTACTGTCATTTCGCCCTACATCATATCGTGTATACTTATTTATCCTCTTTTTCTTAAAATATGTATTACCTATAACTAAACCCCTTTCTATACAAAGTTCAATCAATGGGCTCCCATTATCATTTACACCTGGCACCCCAAACTTACCTACCACACCCTCTCTAAAAGTTTCTCCTACTTTAGCATTCAGGTCCCCTACCACAATTACTCTCTCACTTGGTTCAAAGGCTCCTATACATTCACTTAACATCTCCCAAAATCTCTCTCTCTCCTCTGCATTCCTCTCTTCTCCAGGTGCATACACGCTTATTATGACCCACTTCTCGCATCCAACCTTTACTTTAATCCACATAATTCTCGAATTTACACATTCATATTCTCTTTTCTCCTTCCATAACTGATCATTTAACATTACTGCTACCCCTTCCTTTGCTCTAACTCTCTCAGATACTCCAGATTTAATCCCATTTATTTCCCCCCACTGAAACTCTCCTACCCCCTTCAGCTTTGTTTCGCTTAGAGCCAGGACATCCAACTTCTTTTCATTCATAACATCAGCAATCATCTGTTTCTTGTCATCCGCACTACATCCACGCACATTTAAACAACCCAGTTTTATAAAGTTTTTCTTCTTCTCTTTTTTAGTAAATGTATACAGGAGAAGGGGTTACTAGCCCATTGCTCCCGGCATTTTAGTCGCCTCATACGACACGCATAGCTTACGGAGGAAAGATTCTTTTCCACTTCCCCATGGACAATAGAAGAAATAAAAAAGAACAAGAGCTATTTAGAATAAGGAGAAAAACCTAGATGTATGTATATATATATATGCATGTGCGTGTCTGTGAAGTGTGACCAAAGTGTAAGTAGGAGTAGCAAGATATCCCTGTTATCTAGCGTGTTTATGAGACAGAAAAAGAAAACCAGCAATCCTACCATCATGCAAAACAGTTACAGGTTTCTGTTTCACAGTCATCTGGCAGGACGGTAGTACTTCCCTGGGTGGTTGCTGTCTACCAACCTACTACCTATATATATATATATATATATATATATATATATATATATATATATATATATATATATATATATATATAGAGAGAGAGAGAGAGAGAGAGAGAGAGATAACAGGGATATCTTGCTACTCCTACTTACACTTTGATCACACTTCACAGACACGCACATGCATATATATATATATATATATATATATATATATATATATATATATATATATATATATATATATATATATATATATATATATATATATATATATATATATATATATATATATATATATATATATATATATATACATATATATATATATATATATATATATATATATATATATATATATACATCTAGGTTTTTCTCCTTTTTCTAAATAGCTCTTGTTCTTCTTTATTTCTTCTGTTGTCCATGGGGAAGTGGAGAAGAATCTTTCCTCCGTAAGCCATGCGTGTCGTATGAGGCGACTAAAATGCCAGGAGCAATGGGCTAGTAATCCCTTCTCCTGTAGACATTTACTAAAAAAAGAGAAGAAGAAAAACTTTATAAAACTGGGATGCTTAAATGTGCGTGGATGTAGTGCTGATGACAAGAAACAGATGATTGCTGATGTTATGAATGAAAAGAAGTTGGATGTCCTGGCCCTAAGCGAAACAAAGCTGAAGGGGGTAGGGGAGTTTCAGTGGGGGGAAATAAATGGGATTAAAACTGGAGTATCTGAGAGAGTCAGAGCAAAGGAAGGGGTAGCAGTAATGTTGAATGATCAGTTATGGAAGGAGAAAAGAGAATATGAATGCGTAAATTCAAGAATTATGTGGATTAAAGTAAAGGTTGGATGCGAGAAGTGGGTCATAATAAGCGTGTATGCACCTGGAGAAGAGAGGAATGCAGAGGAGAGAGAGAGATTTTGGGAGATGTTAAGTGAATGTATAGGAGCCTTTGAACCAAGTGAGAGAGTAATTGTGGTAGGGGACCTGAATGCTAAAGTAGGAGAAACTTTTAGAGAGGGTGTGGTAGGTAAGTTTGGGGTGCCAGGTGTAAATGATAATGGGAGCCCTTTGATTGAACTTTGTATAGAAAGGGGTTTAGTTATAGGTAATACATATTTTACGAAAAAGAGGATAAATAAGTATACAAGATATGATGTAGGGCGAAATGACAGTAGTTTGTTGGATTATGTATTGGTAGATAAAAGACTGTTGAGTAGACTTCAGGATGTACATGTTTATAGAGGGGCCACAGATATATCAGATCACTTTCTAGTTGTAGCTACACTGAGAATAAAAGGTAGATGGGATACAAGGAGAATAGAAGCATCAGGGAAGAGAGAGGTGAAGGTTTATAAACTAAAAGAGGAGGCAGTTAGGGTAAGATATAAACAGCTATTGGAGGATAGATGGGCTAATGAGAGCATAGGCAATGGGGTCGAAGAGGTATGGGGTAGGTTTAAAAATGTAGTGTTAGAGTGTTCAGCAGAAGTTTGTGGTTACAGGAAAGTGGGTGCGGGAGGGAAGAGGAGCGATTGGTGGAATGATGATGTAAAGAGAGTAGTAAGGGAGAAAAAGTTAGCATATGAGAAGTTTTTACAAAGTAGAAGTGATGCAAGGAGGGAAGAGTATATGGAGAAAAAGAGAGAGGTTAAGAGAGTGGTGAAGCAATGTAAAAAGAGAGCAAATGAGAGAGTGGGTGAGATGTTATCAACAAATTTTGTTGAAAATAAGAAAAAGTTTTGGAGTGAGATTAACAAGTTAAGAAAGCCTAGAGAACAAATGGATTTGTCAGTTAAAAATAGGAGAGGAGAGTTATTAAATGGAGAGTTAGAGGTATTGGGAAGATGGAGGGAATATTTTGAGGAATTGTTAAATGTTGATGAAGATAGGGAAGCTTTGATTTCGTGTATAGGACAAGGAGGAATAACATCTTGTAGGAGTGAGGAAGAGCCAGTTGTGAGTGTGGGGGAAGTTCGTGAGGCAGTAGGTAAAATGAAAGGGGGTAAGGCAGCAGGGATTGATGGGATAAAGATAGAAATGTTAAAAGCAGGTGGGGATATAGTTTTGGAGTGGTTGGTGCAATTATTTAATAAATGTATGGAAGAGGGTAAGGTACCTAGTGATTGGCAGAGAGCATGCATAGTTCCTTTGTATAAAGGCAAAGGGGATAAAAGAGAGTGCAAAAATTATAGGGGGATAAGTCTGTTGAGTGTACCTGGTAAAGTGTATGGTAGAGTTATAATTGAAATAATTAAGAGTAAGACGGAGAATAGGATAGCAGATGAACAAGGAGGCTTTAGGAAAGGTAGGGGGTGTGTGGACCAGGTGTTTACAGTGAAACATATAAGTGAACAGTATTTAGATAAGGCTAAAGAGGTCTTTGTGGCATTTATGGATTTGGAAAAGGCGTATGACAGGGTGGATAGGGGGGCAATGTGGCAGATGTTGCAAGTGTATGGTGTAGGAGGTAGGTTACTGAAAGCAGTGAAGAGTTTTTACGAGGATAGTGAGGCTCAAGTTAGAGTATGTAGGAAAGAGGGAAATTTTTTCCCAGTAAAAGTAGGCCTTAGACAAGGATGTGTGATGTCACCGTGGTTGTTTAATATATTTATAGATGGGGTTGTAAGAGAAGTAAATGCGAGGGTCTTGGCAAGAGGCGTGGAGTTAAAAGATAAAGAATCACACACAAAGTGGGAGTTGTCACAGCTGCTCTTTGCTGATGACACTGTGCTTTTGGGAGATTCTGAAGAGAAGCTGCAGAGATTGGTGGATGAATTTGGTAGGGTGTGCAAAAGAAGAAAATTAAAGGTGAATACAGGAAAGAGTAAGGTTATGAGGATAACAAAAAGATTAGGTGATGAAAGATTGAATATCAGATTGGAGGGAGAGAGTATGGAGGAGGTGAACGTATTCAGATATTTGGGAGTGGACGTGTCAGCGGATGGGTCTATGAAAGATGAGGTGAATCATAGAATTGATAAGGGAAAAAGAGTGAGTGGTGCACTTAGGAGTCTGTGGAGACAAAGAACTTTGTCCTTAGAGGCAAAGAGGGGAATGTATGAGAGTATAGTTTTACCAACGCTCTTATATGGGTGTGAAGCGTGGGTGATGAATGTTGCAGCGAGGAGAAGGCTGGAGGCAGTGGAGACGTCATGTCTGAGGGCAATGTGTGGTGTGAATATAATGCAGAGAATTCGTAGTTTGGAAGTTAGGAGGAGGTGCGGGATTACCAAAACTGTTATCCAGAGGGCTGAGGAAGGGTTGTTGAGGTGGTTCGGACATGTAGAGAGAATGGAGCGAAACAGAATGACTTCAAGAGTGTATCAGTCTGTAGTGGAAGGAAGGCGGGGTAGGGGTCGGCCTAGGAAGGGTTGGAGGGAGGGGGTAAAGGAGGTTTTGTGTGCGAGGGGCTTGGACTTCCAGCAGGCATGCGTGAGCGTGTTTGATAGGAGTGAATGGAGACAAATGGTTTTTAATACTTGACGTGCTGTTGGAGTGTGACCAAAGTAACATTTATGAAGGGATTCAGGGAAACCGGCAGGCCGGACTTGAGTCCTGGAGATGGGAAGTACAGTGCCTGCACTCTGAAGGAGGGGTGTTAATGTTGCAGTTTAAAAACTGTAGTGTAAAGCACCCTTCTGGCAAGACAGTGATGGAGTGAATGATGGTGAAAGTTTTTCTTTTTCGGGCCACCCTGCCTTGGTGGGAATCGGCCAGTGTGATAATAATAAATAAATAAATAAATAAATAAATATATATATATATATATATATATATATATATATATATATAAATATATATATATAAATATATATAAATATATATATAAATATATATATAAATATATTTAAGGTAGTAGGTTGGTAGACAGCAACCACCCAGGGAGGTACTACCGTCCTGCCAAGTGAGTGTAAAACGAAAGCCTGTAATTGTTTTACATGATGGTAGGATTGCTGGTGTCTTTTGTCTGTCTCATAAATATGCAAGATTACAGGTACGTCTTGCTAATTCTACTTACACTTAGGTCACACTACACATACATGTACACGTTTATTTATACACACTCATCTGAGTTTTCTTTGATTTTATCTTAATAGTTCTTGGTCTTATTACTTTTCCTTTTATATCCATGGGGAAGTGGAATAAGAATCTTTCCTCCGTAAGCCATGCGTGTTGTAAAAGTCAACTAAAATGCCGGGAACAATGGGCTAGTAACCCCTTTTCCTGTAAAGATTACTAAAAAGAATAAGAAGAAGAAAATTGTCAAAGTGGGAAGTCTGAATGTGCGTGGATGTTGTGCAAATGATAAGAAAGAGATGATTGTGGATGTTATGAATGAGAAGAAACTGGATGTCCTGGCTTTAAGTGAAACAAAGCTGAAGGGGGTGGGAGAGTTTCAATGGAGAGGAATAAATGGGATTAGGTCAGGGGTTTCAAATAGAGTTAGAGCTAAAGAAGGAGTAGCAATAATGTTGAAGGATAAGCTATGGCAGGAAAAGAGGGACTACAAATGTATAAATTCAAGGATTATGTGGAGTAAAATAAAGATTGGATGTGAAAAGTGGGTTATAGTAAGCGTGTATGCACCTGGAGAAGAGAGAAGTGTAGAGGAGAGAGAGAGATTCTGGGAAATGTTGAGTGAATGCGTGGGGAGTTTTGTATCAAGTGTGAGAGTAATGGTGGTTGGGGATTTCAATGCTAAAGTGGGTAAAAATGTTATGGAGGGAGTAGTAGGTAATTTTGGGGTGCCAGGGGTAAATGTAAATGGGGAGCCTTTAATTGAGCTATGTGTAGAAAGAAATTTGGTAATAAGTAATACATATTTTATGAAAAAGAGGATAAATAAATATACAAGGTATGATGTAGCACGTAATGAAAGTAGTTTGTTAGATTATGTATTGGTGGATAAAAGGTTGATGGGTAGGCTCCAGGATGTACATGTTTATAGAGGGGCAACTGATATATCGGATCATTATTTAGTTGTAGCTACAGTTAGAGTAAGAGGTAGATGGGAAAAGAGGAAGGTGGCAACAACAAGTAAGAGGGAGGTGAAAGTGTATAAACTAAGGGAGGAGGAAGTTCGGGCGAGATATAAGCGACTATTGGCAGAAAGGTGGGCTAGTGCAAAGATGAGTAGTGGGGGGGTTGAAGAGGGTTGAAATAGTTTTAAAAATGCAGTATTAGAATGGGGGGCAGAAGTTTGTGGTTATAGGAGGGTGGGGGCAGGAGGAAAGAGGAGTGATTGGTGGAATGATGAAGTAAAGGGTGTGATAAAAGAGAAAAAGGTAGCTTACGAGAGGTTTTTACAAAGCAGAAGTGTTATAAGAAGAGCAGAGTATATAGAGAGTAAAAGAAAGGTGAAGAGAGTGGTGAGAGAGTGCAAAAGGAGAGCAGATGAAAGAGTGGGAGAGGCACTGTCAAGAAATTTTAATGAAAATAAGAAAAAATTTTGGAGTGAGTTAAACAAGTTAAGAAAGCCTAGGGAAAGTATGGATTTGTCAGTTAAAAACAGAGTAGGGGAGTTAGTAGATGGGGAGAGGGAGGTATTAGGTAGATGGCGAGAATATTTTGAGGAACTTTTAAATGTTAAGGAAGAAAGGGAGGCGGTAATTTCATGCACTGGCCAGGGAGGTATACCATCTTTTAGGAGTGAAGAAGAGCAGACTGTAAGTGTGGTGGAGGTACGTGAGGCATTACGTAGAATGAAAGGGGGTAAAGCAGCTGGAACTGATGGGATCATGACAGAAATGTTAAAAGCAGGGGGGGATATAGTGTTGGAGTGGTTGGTACTTTTGTTTAATAAATGTATGAAAGAGGGGAAGGTACCTAGGGATTGGCGGAGAGCATGTATAGTCCCTTTATATAAAGGGAAAGGGGACAAAAGAGATTGTAAAAATTATAGAGGAATAAGTTTACTGAGTATACCAGGAAAAGTATACGGTAGGGTTATAATTGAAAGAATTAGAGGTAAGACAGAATGTAGAATTGCGGACGAACAAGGAGGTTTCAGAGTGGGTAGGGGATGTGTAGATCAAGTGTTTACATTGAAGCATATATGTGAACAGTATTTAGATAAAGGTAGGGAAGTTTTTATTGCATTTATGGATTTAGAAAAGGCATATGATAGAGTGGATAGAGGAGCAATGTGGCAGATGTTGCAAGTTTATGGAATAGGTGGTAAGTTACTAAATGCTGTAAAGAGCTTTTATGAGGATAGTGAGGCTCAGGTTAGGGTGTGTAGAAGAGAGGGAGAATACTTCCCGGTAAAAGTAGGTCTTAGACAGGGATGTGTAATGTCACCATGGTTGTTTAATATATTTATAGATGGGGTTGTAAAAGAAGTAAATGCTAGGGTGTTCGGGAGAGGGGTGGGATTAAATTATGGGGAATCAAATTCAAAATGGGAATTGACACAGTTACTTTTTGCTGATGATACTGTGCTTATGGGAGATTCTAAAGAAAAATTGCAAAGGTTAGTGGATGAGTTTGAGAATGTGTGTAAAGGTAGAAAGTTGAAAGTGAACATAGAAAAGAGTAAGGTGATGAGGGTATCAAATGATTTAGATAAAGAAAAATTGGATATCAAATTGGGGAGGAGGAGTATGGAAGAAGTGAATGTTTTCAGATACTTGGGAGTTGACGTGTCAGCGGATGGATTTATGAAGGATGAGGTGAATCATAGAATTGATGAGGGAAAAAAGGTGAGTGGTGCGTTGAGGTATATGTGGAGTCAAAAAACGTTATCTATGGAGGCAAAGAAGGGAATGTATGAAAGTATAGTAGTACCAACACTCTTATATGGATGTGAAGCTTGGGTGGTAAATGCAGCAGCGAGGAGACGGTTGGAGGCAGTGGAGATGTCCTGTCTAAGGGCAATGTGTGGTGTAAATATTATGCAGAAAATTTGGAGTGTGGAAATTAGGAGAAGGTGTGGAGTTAATAAAAGCATTAGTCAGAGGGCAGAAGAGGGGTTGTTGAGGTGGTTTGGTCATTTAGAGAGAATGGATCAAAGTAGAATGACATTACCTGGAGTTTACCTGGAGAGAGTTCCGGGGGTCAACGCCCCAGCGGCCCGGTCTGAGACCAGGCCTCCTGGTGGATCACAGCCTGATCAACCAGGCTGTTGCTGCTGGCTGCACGCAAACCAACATACGAGCTACAGCCCGGCTGATCCGGAACTGACTTTAGGTGCTTGTCCAGTGCCAGCTTGAAGACTGCCAGGGGTCTGTTGGTAATCCCCCTTATGTGTGCTGGGAGGCAGTTGAACAGTCTCGGGCCCCTGACACTTATTGTATGGTCTCTTAACGTGCTAGTGACACCCCTGCTTTTCATTGGGGGGATGGTGCATCGTCTGCCAAGTCTTTTGCTTTCGTAATGAGTGATTTTCGTGTGCAAGTTCGGTACTAGTCCCTCTAGGATTTTCCAGGTGTATATAATCATGTATCTCTCCCTCCTGCGTTCCAGGGAATACAGGTTTAGGAACCTCAAGCACTCCCAATAATTGAGGTGTTTTATCTCCGTTATGCGCGCCGTGAAAGTTCTCTGTACATTTTCTAGGTCGGCAATTTCACCTGCCTTGAAAGGTGCTGTTAGTGTGCAGCAATATTCCAGCCTAGATAGAACAAGATAGAACAAGTGACCTGAAGAGTGTCATCATGGGCTTGGCCTCCCTAGTTTTGAAGGTTCTCATTATCCATCCTGTCATTTTTCTAGCAGATGCGATTGATACAATGTTATGGTCCTTGAAGGTGAGATCCTCCGACATGATCACTCCCAGGTCTTTGACGTTGGTGTTTCGCTCTATTTTGTGGCCCGAATTTGTTTTGTACTCTGATGACGATTTAATTTCCTCATGTTTACCATATCTGAGTAATTGAAATTTCTCATCGTTGAACTTCATATTGTTTTCTGCAGCCCACTGAAAGATTTGGTTGATGTCTGCCTGGAGCTTTGCAGTGTCTGCAATGGAAGACACTGTCATGCAGATTCGGGTGTCATCTGCAAAGGAAGAGACGGTGCTGTGGCTGACATCCTTGTCTATGTCGGATATAAGGATGAGGAACAAGCATATAAATCTATAGGGGAAGGAAAGAGGGGTAGGGGTCGTCCTCGAAAGGGTTGGAAAGAGGGGGTAAAGGAGGTTTTGTGGGTGAGGGGCTTGGACTTCCAGCAAGCGTGCATGAGCGTGTTAGATAGGAGTGAATGGAGACGAATGATACTTGGGACCTGACGATCTGTTGGAGTGTGAGCAGGGTAATATTTAGTGAAGGGATTCAGGGAAACCGGTTATTTTCATATAGTCGGACTTGAGTCCTGGAAATGGGAAGTACAATGCCTGCACTTTAAAGGAGGGGTTTGGGATATTGGCAGTTTGGAGGGATATGTTGTGTATCTCTATACGTATATGCTTCTAAACTGTTATATTCTGAGCACCTCTGCAAAAGCAGTGATAATGTGTGAGTGTGGTGAAAGTGTTGAATGATGGTGAAAGTATTTTCTTTTTGGGGATTTTCTTTCTTTTTTGTGGGTCACCCTGCCTCGGTGGGAGACGACCGACTTGTTGAAAAAAAAAAAAAAAAAAAAAAATATATATATATATATATATATATATATTATATATATATATTTTTTTTTATAGGGAAGTACCACCTCTATAGCTGGAATGGGGACCCTCATCCTCAGAGAAGACAATAAACGTACCTCAGGGAAAACTCAAGGTTCTCCCCGGAGCTGTTTGAATATTTTCTTCTCCTACCACCCCCTATATTTATATTCTATGTGAACATTTATTAATAAACAAAATACATTTATATATATATATATATATATATATATATATATATATATATATATATATATATATATATATATATATATATATATATTTATATATATATATATATATAAATATATATATATATATATATATATATATATATATATATATATATATATATATATATATATATATATATATATATATATATATATATATATATATATATATATATATGTATGTATGTATGTATGTAATAATAATAACAAATTAATAATAATAGAAGTTAATGATTACAATGAATCTTGGGAATACAAAATTAGAATGTGGTAACTGGTAAACTGCTACTTGGTCCACCGAGGCTCACACGATCGTTCTTGTCATGACTGTCCCGTTCAGTGGTCCACTGAGAGTGAGTGTAACGGTGCTCAGTACAGTGTTGCGGGATGGGACTTTTTCTCCAAATTTGGAGGTTCTTAAAGGCCTTGGCGAGAATTTTGGAGATACCTTTTCTTGTGCAGGAAATCACAAGATTCAGCTACAAGGTAGTAATTAAATTCTTGTTATTGTGGTTGTGCCTGTGATTTGTGTAAATGTGTTGACTGCCACATAATATACGAACAATATATTCCTTTTATTTCTGCATTTTACAGACCCCAAGAATCAAGATAAAACGTTTTAAGTTAAGTGATGCAAGAAAAAAAAAAGAGAATTGTCAATAAAGAAACAAGAGAAGACTTTGGATTTAGTATCCACGATTGCAGAACTGACTGATTTCTTAACACAAGTTCCGCATCATCATATAGGTCTTCGTCCAAAGGTTGGATATATATTGAAGAATTCCTTGTATCAAGTTCCCATGATGTTGTAGTATCTGACAGATGAATAAGTGGTTTGAAAACTGTCTGACATCTTTCAGACGCTGCAACATATGTCAGACACTGCAACATCATGGGATCTTGATGCAAAGGTTGGACAATACTTGTCCAACCTTTGGACGAAGACCTACTTACACTAGTGGATGGTTCCACTGTAATCCCGCCTCCTCCTGCTTCCACTCACCTGACTATAGACTCTTCTCAGGCCCTGTGCTGTACTTTCTACAAGAGTGATGGACTGAACACATCGATTCCAGGTTGAGGGACTGATTACCTTAAACTCTTCCTCTCCAAACCCCTCACTGTTTTGTATTGGACTGAAGAAGCCACTGTTTGGCGAAACGTTTCTTTAATAAAGATTCCCATATGTTGCATGTCTCAGTCTTCAACTTGTCGGTTTTCAAACCATTTATCACAGCCCATTCACTAAATCTGGTGGACCGAAGTGGTGTTGACTACTGTCAAGAGGTGGTTAATTTCTTCTCTACAGTGCAGCTGCTCTATACCAGTGGTATAGAGCAACTGCACTATTGTATTGGAAATTAAAGTGTCATAAAATTCCTCTCTGATACCAGATGGGAGGAACATGCTATGGCAACATCAGCAATTTTGAAATCTTTTCTTAAAATTTTAGCATTAGAATGTATAGCTGAAGACCAATCACAAAAGGTACTAGAAGAAAAGTAAATAATATTGCAAATAAGATGCAAGAGCAAGAATTCGTTTTTATGTTGGTTTTTGGGGATGAGATTTCGCAAAATTTTGAGAGAGTAAGCCAAGTTCTACAGAATGAGAATCATTTTTTTTATTATCACACTGGCCGATTCCCACCAAGGCAGGGTGGCCCGAAAAAGAAAAACTTTCACCATCATTCACTCCATCACTGTCTTGCCAGAAGGGTGCTTTACACTACAGTTTTTAAACTGCAATAGGTAGTAGGTTGGTAGACAGCAACCACCCAGGGAAGTACTACCGTCCTGCCAGATGACTGTGAAACAAAAACCTGTAACTGTTTTGCATGATGGTAGGATTGCTGGTTTCTTTTTCTGTCTCATAAACACGCTAGATAACAGGGATATCTTGCTACTCCAACTTACACTTTGGTCACACTTCACAGACACGCACATGCATATATATATATACATACATCTAGGTTTTTCTCCTTTTTCTAAATAGCTCTTATTCCTCTTTATTTCTTCTATTGTCCATGGGGAAGTGGAAAAGAATCTTTCCTCCGTAAGCCATGCGTGTCGTATGAGGCGACTAAAATGCCGGGAGCAATGGGCTAGTAACCCCTTCTCCTGTAGACATTTACTAAAAAAGAGAAGAAGAATGAGAATGTGAACTTAAAAAACATGTGCAGATCTGTGAGGATCATTAGCTGACCAACCGTGCACTTCACGAGATGAATTTGAGACATGAAGCAGCTACAAAGGAAATGCTACGAGATGTTGATTACAAGGCAACTCAAACTAGCAAATGTATCAGAAAGAAGTTACCCAATGATGGAGATGCACCAGAAGTATTTCTGAATACCAGAGATAAATTTCGTATCACCAACTTTAACACAACTGTTGACAAACTTGTAACTGAGATGGGAAAAGGAGAGATGTACAAATAAATAGCAGAGTGTTGTCACAAGTTGGTTGATGCTGACCCAGAGGACTTGAACACTAATTTCTCAGCTAAGCTTCAGTAGTTTCACTCATATGTGTGTTATAAGTTCAGTGCAACAAAACATGTAAAAACAAGATTCAATCTTGTTGAACTTTATAAAATATCTGTAGAAGACAATATTAAGTGCGTCTTTGTAAATATAGATGTCGTGCAGAATAGGTAAAACTTGCGATTTTGGCTTATATAGCATCGATCTTCTTGCCGTATAAGGCAAGTGATAATTTGTGTATGGAATAATTTCGCATGTAGAGAGGATGGAACGAAATAGAATGACTTCAAGAGTGTATAAATCTGTAGTGGAGAGAAGGCGGGGTAGGGATCGGCCTAGGAAAGATTGGAAGGAGGGGGTAAAGGAGGCTTTGTGTGCCGGGGGCTTGGACTTCCAGCAAGCATACATGAGCGTGTTAGATAGGAGCAAATGGAGGTAAATGGTTTTTAGGACTTGAAGTGCTGATAAATTAGACACATGTGCAACTCTTGGGTAACTTTATTGAGGAAACGTTTTGGGATCTTAATACTTGGGAATTCTTCGCTTGCCTAACCCTTGGGCACGACCTACTTCCACATTGAACAAATGTGCCTCTGGTAAGACAGTGATAGAATGAATGATGAAAGTTTTTTTTTTCCGGCCCACCCTGCCTTGGTGGGAAATGGCCAATTGTGTGTGTCTGCGTCCGTGTCTGTGTGTGCATGTGCTTGTGTATGTGTGCAGAACAACCACTGTGAAAAAATAGAATTCCAAGCTCTTTCGTGATTTCTCGCATTGTCAAGGAACTGTAAAAATAAAAAAAAATCAGCAGGAAGACATATAAGGAACGAGACTCCACCTCACAGTTGCTTTACAAAATCTTTCCCAGTAGAGTTAAGTGGTATAGATATGTTGATCATATTTTGTCTTATGTCTGAGAATAGAGATATGAACTATTTCCTTGTTAAATTAAATAATCTAGCTCAGCTCAGTTCATAAAATTTACTGCTAAATTTTATCAAAAATAACTCACTGCATTTTCTAATTCTTAAGGGAAATCATGATTTAAATTTTAAAATTTACAGAAAAACTAGCAAGTTGCTGTTCCTATGTTCACTATTATTCTTCACATCAAGATAAAGTTAAACTGTCTGTATTCTCATCAATGTTTTTGAGAACTTTGCGTATTTGCAGTCCACAATTTATAAATGAAGAAATCTCGAAAATTTATAAAGTAGCTAATGATCCATAATTCCCAAGAAAGTTAAGTGGTAAATCTTTAACAATTGCTAGACATACTTTCCAGAGTTCAAAAAGGGACAACCTTCTTCTTCTGATGATGATGATGACCAGAGCTTTGGTTAGATGGGTAAGGAAGAAGGATGGGTAAGGATGGAAATATTGGAAAAGGGTGGGAGGGGGGGGGGAGAGGTATGATATAAAAGGTAAGTGGCCCAACCACTTTGGTGCAATTTAAAAAGTGTATGTGAATTGATAAGATATTCTTAAAGGGGTGTAATACTAACCCATCAGAGTCACATAGATATAATAGGTATATAAGTACATGACTCTGAATTGGTAGTAATTATACAAGTTGCAATTGCTTTTTTTTTTTTTTTTTTTTTTTTTTTTTTTTTTTTTTTTTTTTTTTTTTTTCCGCGATTGCACAACAGATATTTATACGACAAGAAAGGCAATAATTTTCTGGCCAGTTTATAAGTTCGTGACAATAGCTTCTTAATGGTGGTGTCCAACAATAGTCAATAGCATAATTTTACATTAGAAAGTTATTTAAGATGTCTCCCTAGTTGGGGGCGATGATTTTCTCAGTATACATAGAAGGGTTCTGGTGGTATCCAATCTTCTTCATCAGGTAAGTTGCTCAAAATCATGGGTCGAGGGTAATTCTTATTCAACTAAAAACACGTTGGTTCTCCCTTACCATCAAAACTTGCTTGATATGCCTTGTCTACTTTAGAATTTTAATATCAAAGTTGTATTTAAAAATCTTGATAGCTTTAAAAAACTTTTTATAAAAAAAATTCCCCCCAAATAATGACGGATGTGTCTGTAAGATTCCGTGTAAAATATGTGATAAAGTTTATTACGGTCAAACTGGTAAAAGTCTTGAACTACGATTAAAACAACATAAATATAGCATTAGAACTGGTCAAGATTCTAATGCTTTATTTATTCATGTGAGAGATTTTAACCATCCAATTGATTTTCAAAAAGTTGAGAAAGTTGTATTAAGCAAGTCCATGGTCGACAGAAATATAACTAAATCATATTTCATAAAAATTACTTTTGAAAATAATATATATATATTGCTTTTGGGTTATACAAATTGGATTCATTTATAGATAATAAAATCTGAGAAGAATTTTAGGATACATTAAACAAGTAAGATTCTTAATACTTGGGTAGAATATAAACTGTTTCATTTACATTATCATAAAAAGTCAGGTGTTGTAAGGTAACTGTGAGATGTAGTTTCCTTCCTTATATGTCTCCCTGTTGATTTTTAATTTTTACAGTTCCTTGATAATGTGAGAAATCACGAAAGCGCTTGGAATTCTACTTTTTTTTTCCACAGTGGTTGTTCTGTATACTGTGATATCACATGTTTATGTGTGTGTGTAGGTGTGTGTGTGTACGTGTACTCACCTAGTATCATGTGGGAGTTCGATACGTGGATAGGGTAAAGTAATACTCACGTAGGCTGGTAGTACGTATAATTACAGATAATGTGGGGAGCGCCCAAACAGCCTGCCTATCTCTCTTGCTCACTCTCGTATCACTGACTGCCCACCCACAGTACCCATATGTGAGGGGGTCTTTGAATACTGCTGTGGTCAGCACAATATGAATACAGCCAGTGACTCAGGCAGAGACGGTTGGTAGTGAGTCATCTACTGGTACACTGGTTACTGGTAACTGGTTACTACTACTGAGAGCTCGGCGACGCTAACGTATGTCGTCCCGACATACAACTAATACAAACTAGAGATGGCAGGTATACGGCTTGGGCTGATTCTATACAATGTCAAAGTACACAACAATTAAACATTATAACATACATAAGTAGAACATTGGAATGGAAGCTACAAGGTATAACTCATGAACATCGAATGAAACTCAACAATCGAATGTGAACATCGAATTACTCACAAATGAACATCGAATGAAACTCAACGTTGAGATTACAAGTGATAAAAAAAATTTGATCGATCGATCTGTATTCATGTGATCTACGGATTCTGAGGAAGGAATATATACAAAGAATGTTTAACAGAAAGGCAGATTTGGTGCACTCAAATCTAGACTGTTAACTCTCAGAATGCGGAGAGAACATGAACACAAAAAAAAAATTCTTGAATACTGATAAGTTGATACTGTAATTATTCATCTATACAGGTTATTTACATTTAACCCCAACTCTGCTAGGGTAAGATTGACATATGCAGAATGAGTGTCATCTCTGGGAGGATCAAACTCTGTAGCATTGGCTAACTCATGCTGTATTTGAGGCAAATCTGAATTGGATGTTACAAATGATACTTGAGGATTTCTCAATACCTGTCGTGTACGTAGGGAATAACGACATTCAGGTTGATCGTCTGACTGAGTATCAGAGGAAGAGAGTACAGGATCAGGAGGATTGTCAGAGTCTGTCACATTAGTCTGGGTTGGAACATCATTATCATCACATACTAACTTCATATGATCTAAATGCGATTCTTTATACTGACCAGTACTAATCTCTCTAACCTTATACTTATTACCAGTGATATGTTCAACTACTCGATAAGGACCAACAAACTTTTGATCAAGCTTTGGCATTGCAGACGTTTTGTTAAAGTTAATCAGCATAACTCTCGAACCTACTTTGATTTTGGATGGCTTTGCTCGAGTGTTTGCGACTCTTGTAAATTCTGCTGTTGATTTATGAAGTGTTTCACGGATTCTTCTAAAAACACTTTGAGCTAAGCTGGTACGAGTTGCTATGAAATCATCAGGGTTGTAATTTGGTTTCGGATTAGAATATAACAACTCATAAGGCAAACGTTTATCTACACCATACAATGCATAATGTGGAGTGTCACCTATAGAAACATTGTAAGCAGAATTTATAGCACACTGCACATCAGGTATAACTTCATCCCAAGTTTCACTGTTGGGATTGATAGTGGCTCTCAAGACATCAAGTACTTTCTTATTGGTTCGTTCCGCTAACCCATTGCTGGCAGGATGATGAGGAACAATGGTGGATTTAGAGATCTTGTACAAGGTACACAAATTTTCAAGAATCTCATTACAGAATTCACCTCCATTATCTGTTACTAGGGACTTAGGGGTGGTATGCCTGCAGATAATGCGTTCTTTAAACGCTTTAGCTACTGTCTCGGCAGTCTTATCTGCAATAGGAACTAACTCACAATATCTGGTGAAATGGTCTACCATAACACACAGATGTTTGTTGCCTTGGAGGGAACATTGGAAATTAGTTAACAAATCTAGCGCAACTCTTTCCCACGGTTCGCTAGTAGTTGGATATACTTGGATTGGATTAGGACCATTAGCATTACCTTTATGTTGCATGCAGACACTACATTTCTTAACATACTCAGAAATATCAGTTGCCATACGAGGCCAAAAGTATTTCAATCTGGCTTGTTTTACTGAACGATCCATACCAGGGTGTGCAACACCTGGTACATCGTGAACTAGCTGTAAGGCTACATTCACTAGTGACTGTGGAATTACTAACTGGTATACTCTTCTGCTAGGAGTACCCAACTCGGCTGTTCGATACAGTAATTCTTGGTTCATGACAAAGTCACTGATGGGTGCTGGTGGCTTCACAGTCAGAATAAGATCTTCCTGGAGCAGGAATCGAATCACACCAGACCACATGGGATCTGTTCGTTGAGCATTCTTTACATCTTCAGCACTAAATGGAGGGTCTGCAGTTACTATACTAACATGTCGCGATAAGGCATCTGCGACTACATTTGACTTGCCAGGTAAGTGTTCAAAGGTGGGATTGAACTCTTGGATAGTCAAGGTCCATCTGGCTAACCTTCCAGTAGGTTGTTTGTTCTGGAATAAAGGTATCAGTGGAGCATGGTCTGTCAAGACATGAACAGAGTACTGATAAATAATGTCTCGGAAGTGCTTTAAAGACCATACTATTGCTAAAGCTTCTTGCTCAGTTACTGTATAATTACGTTCAGCCTTTGTAAGGACTCGGCTAGCAAATGCAACTGCGTTGTACTTGCCATCGGTCTTCTGAGCTAGTACGGCACCTATGCCAATTGAACTAGCATCAGTTGTCAGATAGAAGGGCTTAGAAAAATCTGGAAATTTCAAAATTGGAGCAGATGTTAGCTTTTCTTTTAGAGTTTGGAATGCTCTTTCTTGACGGAAGGTCCAAACAAAAGGAGCATCTTTCTTAAGCAACTCAGTTAGAGGAGCAGCTATGGAAGAAAAATTGGCAATGAAAGATCTATAAAAACCTGCTAAGCCCACAAAGGATCTTACGGCATCAGCAGTTTTGGGTGTTGGAAAATTTAGTACTGCAGTTACTTTACTTTGGTCAGTCGTAACCCCTCTAGGAGTGACTACGTGACCAAGAAACTTAATTTCTGATCTGAAAAATTGACATTTAGACAGTTTGATCTTTAAATTGGCTTCTTCAAGCTTACCAAGTACTACATCAAGTCTTTTCAAGTGTGTATCCACGTCTTTAGACATGACGATTACGTCATCTAAGTACACCATAAGTGCATTACCTATGAGACCTCTAAAGATATTAGTCATGAGCCTTGAGAACGTGATAGGGGAAGATCGTAATCCAAACGCCATATGGAGGAAGTGATAATGACCTGTAGGAGTGGAGAATGCAGTTAGCTCTTGGCTGTCCTCGTGAAGAGGGACTTGCCAAAACCCTTGTAACAAATCCAGGGTTGAAAAGACTTTGTTATCTCCGATGTTACGTAAAAGATCACCCAGTACAGGAAGTGGGAAGCGATCTGGAATGGTTTTCGCATTTAACTTCCTAAAGTCAATCACTGGGCGCCAAGTACCATCCTTCTTAGGTACTAGTATCAAGGGTGCATTCCAAGGTGAATTGCTAGGTGCAATAACTCCATCATCGAGCATTTGATTGATCAATTCTTCTGCGACAGCAACTTGTGAATGAGGCATTCTGTACGCAGGTATGTAGATAGGTCTAGTACCAGGTTCAAGTGGAATACGATGGGACAATAAGTTCGTTATACCCATCTTCTCACCTGGTAAGGCAATGGCTTTACGACGTTTGTTCAACAGAGTCAACAAACGCTTGACTTCATCTGGGAAGTCAGTGGGAGCTAAGTCTTTCTCCTCAACTGGTGGAACAGATTGATCCAGTGAAGTGGATGAGGTCTCCCCGGCAGAAATAGCACCGACCCACTGGTCAGGTGACAACTCATCCTCTACCTGAACAGGGTAAGGATAGTGAACAAGGTCAACAAGATTGGTATTTGCTCTGAGGCGAACACTGTGACCAGAAGTGTTGGCTAGGAAGAAATGGATCTTACTATCTCTTACAACATGTAAGGATGGTTCAACAAATAGGCCTTTTACTTTGCAAGAATCACTGTCAACTAGGACGTTATCACCATCTGGAACACTAGGAACAACTACAGACACTCTAGTGAGGGCACTAGCTGCGACAGAAACGTCTTTCTGCAGACGGCATGTGACATCAACAAGAGATGGCATTACTAGTTGCAAGTAATTGTTTTCCGACAAGGCGTCCCCTGTGGAGAAACTACTACTTGAACTAGCAGACATTGCAGGGATAGGCTCAGCACTCAAGGTAGTCAGAGCGTCCTCGGACACTTGAGGTAACTGGACACTATCTTGCAAGTCTGAAGTTGCAGGAACACAGACAGAAGTGACAGGATCATCAGTGCCTGACCGCTTGGGTACGCTACTGGAAAATGCACTGGCCTGTAAGGACTTAATTCGAGTGTCATACTCTGCGGCAGTATGGCAGATCTCGGATCCAAGCTGGTAACCCCAGAATGGAACGATCAAGTCGTCAATTTGGGCATGCCATCGATAAGGGTCGAGCACAATGCGTAAGTCTCGCATGGAAGCAAAGCCCAGCAGAAGGTCACCAGGGAAAGTAATCTGGTCGACAACAAGGAAGGAAGCAGTGAAGTCTCTACCTTGGATAGAAAAGGTTAGGGAAGTCCGACCTCGGACACGCAGGTGAGAACCAGCTACTCCACTAAGGGAGGACACATGAGTCGGTTCTACGAGAAGGACATGTCGTAACTGCTTATCCTTAAACAAACTAGACCTAATAATATTGACTTGCGCACCAGAGTCCATGAACAAATGAACGGGCGCATTATGAACAGATGCTTGCACTATAGGGCCTATGGTTGCATTGGAAGTTATGTGCAAACAAAAAGGTGGATTGTCATCAGAAAAGACTTGTTCTACTTCATCCCCAAAATCATCTATGTCAGAGACATGTGAAGCAACATCATCAGCAGGATTGTCATTCTCGAGACTGCTTAAGGCTTCAAAGGAATTGTGAACGGGGATGGTGTACTCATTATCACCTACTGTCACCATGGGACGGTTTGACTGGGGCGCTCGAATTCCCCCGAATTGGAAGAATGAGCCTGGTTCTGGTTAGTTTGAGAATTGGAAGAATAAGCCTGGTTCTGGTTATTTTGAGAACCACGATATCTGTTTCCTCTACGGGTTCTGCGGTTGGAACGGCCACGGAAAGACCTAGAGTACTGAAGGTTATAGAGAGCATTGCACTCAGATGTGTCATGTCCATGTATTCTATGATAAGTACAGTAGGGAAGATCTGGTACTCATCATCAGTACGACGTCTCTTAGGGTAACTATCAGGACAATTAATTGCAATATGGCCACGGAAACCACAGTTGTAACAAGTCCGCCGACTATGGTTACTGAATGTACTATGAATACTACGAGGTTTATAACGACTCTGTACACTGGTTCTTGGTGATCTCTGAGATGGTTGACGACCACGATTTGTCTCTGTGGCGCAAACAAGAGGTGGTGCAGACTGAGGCATAGGTGTGAAATTACTTTTAATACATGGGAAAGTACCCTGGGGGCACAAGGAACGTACATGATTTAAGGCTGTAAGTGGTTCCATCGTCACAGTTGGAGGATGAGCCTCATAAGCACACACAGAAGCAGGCGGCATTAGTTCTTTGATTGCTCCAAAAGCTGCTATTTTAGCAAGCGATTCTGTAAATGGTTTAGCCTCTTCAGGGAGAAAAGCTGATGACTGGACAGCATTGATAAATGATGATAAAAGTTTGTCTAATCTAACAGCAAATGCACTCAACGATTCATTACTCATGGGTGTAGCATTCACTAGTTCCCTAAGAACGACATATGGATCAGCTGTTTTTACTGGGACAAGGAAAGAACGAATCAGTTCCTCATATTGTGACCACTTAGTAAGATTCCTGAAGTCACGCATATCAAGGAGATCAACAACGTGAACAGCAGCAGGGGATCGATGAAGAGCTTCTTTAGCAAGTCTGATAAGACTTTCCTCTGAAGGAGGACCTTCAACTAGAGCACCAGCACGAGAACGAATGGCCGCAAACCATGCTTCAAGACTATGTACATGGCCATTGAATAAAGGTAACGCATCAAGGGAATCACGAGTATAACTATAGTATCTCGGTGTCTGGGTCGGTCTGTCAGTCGCTAAGGAACTGTGAGGACTGATGACAGGAGCAGCAGTAGCCTGAGAGGTCTGAGTGTCGACATTCACTAAAGTATCACTTGACGGTATGTGAGACATAATGGCAAAGTTGCACGAGAACAAATAAGGCAAAAATAATGAACAATAAAAATGATACAAAATGCTAGAATTGAAATAAAAGAGATGCAACTAATTCTGCAGAAGTAATAAAAAATGTCTAAGATACACTGCAAGAGGAAGGACAACTCAATGTAAAGGACTATTGGCCAAGAAAAAAAAATTACATTGAAATATACAAGTAAAAATATTACTGGAGACTGAATTAAATGCAAAATGAGCTGTCTTTACTCTTGCTAATAAAGAAATTAATTAATAAAATTTTAAATCAATGTAAAAAGTATAAAATAAAATTACTAAATTGTTAACTGGGAAATTTAAGTATTTTCTAAGAATGCATAAACAAAATTAAAATATAATTCATGCAGAACAAAAAATAATCACTGCATAACAAGTGCAACAAAATAATTCACTGCAGAACAAGTGCAACAAAATAAGGTGTAGAAATAATCACTGTAGTAATAAAGTGTCACTGGGAAAACTCAGGTTAAATAATGAAATAAAAATATGAAGAAAAAACTGATTGAACACTTTAACTCTTAATTGTAAATTAGACAAAACAATTTACTCAAACAGAGTAAAGAAAACACTTTACGTTAAAAGTAATTGAAATTGCATCAAGAGTGAATTTGTTCAAAGAAATATAAAAATATGAATAAAAATAAAACAAAGGAACAAAACAAAAGTGTAACACTTACAAGTGGCAGGGCACACAACACTTAATCACGTATTCATTATTTTAGTATATTCTTACAACAAAATCTTGCTGTGACTGATACGACAAAAATTTGCTGGCAAAAATAATGGTACACAGTCTGCGAAAAAATTAGAGGAATGAGACACTGCTGGCATACGAAAAAAAAGACACACATAGAAATAAATGGATAATTTGGTATACTGGGGTGAATATCACTGCATGAAATACAATGACAATTACTGGAGAATACAATGCTGAAAGAATACAATAAAAAAAATGAATCACTTCACACAGAGTGACTGACTGGTACACTACACAATAATACTTACTACAGACAGGAGTAGCATAAAAAAAAAAAAACACAGATAAAAAAAAATATAAGATGAGCGAAAACGCTGAAAAATATTGCAAAAATAAAAATGAGTCAAAGAAACACTGAGTCTACACTGAAAACACAAGGTTTAGAGTACACAAGAAATTTACTATAAATGTCTCACACACGCAAATGTCTTTAAATGCAAGAAAAATGTCTCTAAACAGAAAATTATCACTGAAGTCTGTAGTAGTCGACGGTGATGACTGGTGATGAGGAAGGTTGTCCTGCGCGGTGATGACGCCGACACTCACACTGTCGTCGTGAAGAAATGCGCTTTCTGGGTGAACTTGCATAATTGGCTTTATCGTCGGCGCTCAGCTACATCTCTTGACCAATTATGTGAGCCAAAACAGTATTAGGACCCGGTACAAGGGTGCAAACAACCACAGGTAGATGGGTGGGTGACTGGTGGTGGGTTGTTAGTGGTGGGTGGGTTGAGGGAGAGTAGCGGTGAGTGAGATGACTCTCGCTGGCGCTCTGGCGTGCACTCCACTCACTACCCACGAAGGTGGCTTGATAAGCCACTATGCCACAGGGATGGTGAAGACCACTCTTAGCATCCAACAGGGAGCACAAAGCGATACATGAGACGATACGTCAGAGGCTCTGAACTTGCATGGCTTACTTCTCTCTCTCAGCTGGGTTAGAAGCTGGGTTGGCTGACTGGCTTAACTCACGAGAATGGCTGACTGGAAGATTTGTAATGATGCACACAGCACGAAGGAGCAGGTGGATGACAGGAGACAGGCTGGATGATAGGCTGACTGGCGTTCACTTCCACAGTCTGGCTTACTGACTGGCTTAATTGCAAAATCCGGGTCAACCCCTCGGAGATTGAAGCAATTAGCACACGAACTAAGCCAGGAAGCTTGAAACGGCTGCAACAGGCTTGCAGGCTGGAGGTGGTGAGTGAGGGGAGCGAGTAGCTGGAGTGGGTGAGACGGTTCACCTTTGACCCTGCCGGCTACTCACAAACAGTCTTCTAACGTCTTGAATTACCTGTAAAAACTTAAATCCACGCTCCACACCGGTGCCACCATTTATCATGTGGGAGTTCGAACACGTGGATAGGGTAAAGTAATACTCACGTAGGCTGGTAGTATGTATAATTACGGATAATGTGGGGAGCGCCCAAACAGCTGTACCTATCTCTCTGCTCTCTCTCGTATAACTGACTGGCCGCCCACAGTACCCATATGTGAGGGGGTCTTTGAATACTGCTGTGGTCAGCACAATATGAATACAGACAGTGACTCAGGCAGAGACGGTTGGTAGTGAGTCATCTACTGGTACACTGGTTACTGGTAACTGGTTACTACTACTGAGACTAGTATCTCTCCTGTATCCCAGTGTCTTTAAGTCGATTTCCCTTAGCCTCTCCTCGTAGAACATGCCCCTTAGCTCCGGGACTAGTCTTGTTGCAAACCTTTGCACTTTCTCTAGTTTCCTCACATACTTGGCTAGGTGAGGGTTCCAAATTGACATTGCCTACTCCAATATGGGCCTAACATACACAGTGTACAGGGTTCTGAATGACTCCTTATTTAGATGTCGGAATGCTGCTCTTAGGTTTGCCAGGCGCCCATATGCTGCAGCAGTTATTTGGTTGAGTGGTGCCTCAGGAGATGTGCCTGGTGTTATACTCACCCTAAGATCCTTCCCCTTGAGTGAGGTTTATAGGCTCTGGCCCCTTAGATTGCACTCATTCTGTGGTCTTCTTTGCCCTTCCCCAATCTTCATGACTTTGCACTTGGTGGGATTGAACTCCAGGAGCCAATTGCTGGACCAGGTCTGCAGCCTGTCCAGATCCCTTTGTAGTTCTGCCTGGTCTTCGATCGAGTGAATTCTTCTCATCAACTTCACGTCATCTGCAAACAGGGACACCTCAGAGTCTATTCCTTCCGTTATGTCGTTCACAAATACCAGAAACAGCACTGGTCCTAGGACTGACCCCTGTGGGACCCCGCTGGTCACAGGTGCCCACTCTGACACCTCGCCACGTACCATGACTCGCTGCTGTCTTCCTGACAAGTATTCCCTGATCCATTGTAGTGCCTTCCCTGTTATCCCTGCTTGGTCCTCCAGTTTTTGCACCAATCTCTTGTGTGGAACTGTGTCAAACGCCTTCTTGCAGTCCAAGAAAATGCAATCCACCCACCCCTCTGTCTCTTGTCTTACTGCTGTCACCATGAAATAGAACTCCAGTAGGTTTGTGACACAGGATTTCCCATCCCTGAAACCATGTTGGCTGCTGTTGACGAGATCATTCCTTTCTAGGTGTTCCACCACTCTTCTCCTGATAATCTTCTCCATGATTTTGCATACTATACATGTCAGTGACACTGGTCTGTAGTTTAATGCTTCATGTCTGTCTCCTTTTTTAAAGATTGGGACTACATTTGCTGTCTTTCATGCCTCAGGCAATCTCCCTGTTTCGATAGATGTATTGAATATTGTTGTTAGGGGTACACATAGCGCCTCTGCTCCCTCTCTCAATACCCATGGGGAGATGTTATCTGGCCCTATTGCCTTTGAGGTATCTAGCTCACTCAGAAGCCTCTTCACTTCTTCCTCGGTTGTGTGCACTGTGTCCAGCACATGGTGGTGTGCCCCACCTCTCCGTCTTTCTGGAGCTCCTTCTGTCTCCTCTGTGAACACTTTGAATCTCTTGTTGAGTTCTTTACATACTTCACGGTCATTTCTTGTTGTCTCTCCTCCTTCCTTCCTTAGCCTGATTACCTGGTCCTTGACTGTTGTTTTCCTCCTGATGTGGCTGTACAACAGTTTCGGGTCAGATTTGGCTTTCGCTGCTATGTCATTTTCATATTGTCTTTGGGCCTCCCTTCTTATCTGTGTATATTCGTTTCTGGCTCAACGACTGTTCTCCTTATTCTCCTGGGTCATTTGCCTTCTATATTTCTTCCATTCCCTAGCACACTTGGTTTTTGCCTCCCTGCACCTTTGGGTAAACCATGGGCTCATCCTGGCTTTTTCATTATTCCTGTTACCCTTGGGTACAAACCTCTCCTCAGCCTCCTTGCATTCTGTTGCTACATATTCCATCATCTCATTAACTGGCTTCCCTGCCAGTTCTCTGTCCCACTGAACCCCGTTCAGGTAGTTCCTCATTCCTGTGTAGTCCCCTTTCTTGTAGTTTGGCTTCATTCGTCCTGGCCTTCCTGCTTCTCCCTCCACTTGTAGCTCTACTGTGTATTCGAAGCTTAAAACCACATGGTCACTGGCCCCAAGGGGTCTTTCATATGTGATGTCCTCGATATCTGCACTACTCAAGGTGAATACTAAGTCCAGCCTTGCTGGTTCATCCTCTCCTCTCTCTCTTGTAGTGTCCCTTACGTGTTGGCACATGAAGTTTTCCAGTACCACCTCCATCATCTTAGCCCTCCATGTATCTTGGCCCCATGTGGGTCCAAGTTCTCCCAATCGATCTCCTTGTGGTTAAAGTCACCCATGATCAGGAGCTTTCTCCTGCATGCATGAGCTCTTCTGGCCACTCTAGCCAGTGTGTCAATCATCGCTCTATTGCTCTCGTCTGCTGTTCTGTGGTGGGTTATACATCACTGCTATTACCACCTTGGGACCTCCAGAGTGAAGCGTTCCCACTATGTAATCACTTTGTTCTCCGCTGTCTCCTCTCTCCAGCTCATCAAAATTCCAGCGATTTTTGATCAGCAACGCCACTCCTCCACCCCCCCTCTTCCCTCTGTCTTTCCTCAGGATTTGGTATCCCGTTGGAAAGATGGCATCTGTTATCATACCTGTTTGCTTGGTTTCTGTGAGAGCTATGATGTCTGGTGATGCTTCTTTGACTCTTTCATGCCACTCCTCCCACTTATTTGTTATTCCATCAGTGTTTGTGTACCATACCTTCAGTTTCCTTTCCAACACTGTGGTTTGGGGGGCCTGTGAGGGTGGGAGACCTGGTGGCATACTGTGGGATTCTATAGCTCGGTGTTGGGTGGAGGCTGTGGGTATGGATTGTAGTGTGTGTTGGGATGGTGTGATAGGTTGTATGGTTCTGAGAATAGATAAGGTAAGATAAGATAAGATTTCGTTCGGATTTTTAACCCCGGAGGGTTAGCCACCCAGGATAACCCAAGAAAGTCAGTGCGTCATCGAAGACTGTGTGTGTGTGCATGCCCTTACTGTTCTGTTCTGCTCTGACTGACCTCTGCTGGTTCCATCCTTGTCTCTTTTCCTACCTCCTTTCGCTTTTTTTGTCCTCTCCCTCAGCTGCTGTCGTTCTGATTTTGTTCTGTCTCTGTCTAGGAACACCCTTTTGTACTCTTCCGAGTATTTCAATCGTGGTTTCTCTTGGAGGATCCTGTTCCGCACTGTTTCCGTCCTGAGAATCAGCTTGATTGGTTGGTTTCTCCCCTTCGAGTACCCACCTATTCTCTGAAAATTTACAATCTCGTCCATCTCTTCACCTATTTCCGTGATGATTTTCTCAATCTCCTTTCTTTCTTCCTGCTGCCTTTCAGTGTGTGTCCTTTCCTCTCTCTCCTGAAGCCCATGGATAAACACTGATTTTGCCCTTTCTTCCTCCCATTGCCTCACCCTCTGTGACTCTGGATCCTGCCTGTATGTGGTCAGTTTCTCCCTTGATTTTTCCAGAGGCTCTTGATAGCCTGGTTGTGCCTCAGCATTCGACCTATCACCCTCTCCATCTGCAACCAGCTGTTCTTCCCTTTCACTCCTTGGTCCTCCTTGGCAGGCTGATATGACCTTAGCATAATTCATAATTCCTTCCTTCCTGTTCAGCCTTGCAGCTTCATATGCTGAGTCTTCTCTGGTCACTGCCCCTGTAACTCGCTTCAGCCTATTTATCTCAACTTCTAGGACCCTTATCTTGGCTACTGCAGTTTCGACTTGTGCCTCCCAATTCTTTGTCTCCTTCTCCAACCTCTTTTCCAATTTCACAGAGAGCTCTTTCTCCATTTTTTCAGAAAGCTCTCTTAATTTTCTCTCCCACTCTTGTTCCATCCTATTCCACTGCTCCTCCATCCACTCCTCCCTACCAGAACCATTCTCATCTGATCCTTGGTTCCTGCGAGTCCCCACCATTTTTTTTTTTTTTTGTGAGAGAAGAGAGAAGGGAAAGGTAGAAGGAGAGAGAGAGGGGAAGAGTGAGAAGGGAAAGGGGGAGAGAGAGTGTGAGAGGGGGAAAGAGAGAGAAGGGAAGGGAAGGAGAGGGGGAGAGTGAGAAGGGAAAAATGGAGAAGATATGGAGAGAGAGAGAGAGAGAGAGAGAGAGAGAGAGAGAGAGAGAGAGAGAGAGAGAGAGAGAGAGAGAAGGAAAGGTAGAGAGATGGGGATAGTGAGAAGGAAAAAGGGGAAGAGAGTGAGAGTGAGAGAGAGAGGGAGAGAGAGAGTGAGGGGAAGGGTAGGAGAGGGGGAGAGTTAGAAGGGAAAATGGGGAAGAGAGAGAGCAAGAGAGAGAGAGAGAGAGAAAGGCAGAGAGGGAGAGAGAGAGAGGAGGGAAAGGGGAGAGAGAGGGAGGAGGGAGGAGAGTGAGAGAGAGAGGGGGAGAGAGAGTGAAGGGAAGGGTGAAAGAGGGGGAGAGTTAGAAGGGAAAATGGGGAAGAGAGAGAGCAAGAGAGAGAGAGAGAGAGAGAGAGAGAGAGAGAGAGAGAGAGAGAGAGAGAGGGAGAGAGGGAGAGAGGGAGAGAGGGAGAGAGAAAGAGGAGGCAAAGAGAGGGGGAGAGAGAGGGAGGGGGAGGGAGGGGAGAGAGGAGAGAGAAGGCAAAGAGAGGGGGAGAGAGGGGGGGAGAAGAGGGGGAAAGAGGGGGGAGATGGAAGAGTGAGAGGGGAGAGAGAGGCTAGGGGGAGAGGGAGGGGAGGAGGGGAGAGAGATGGGGAAAGGGAGAGGGGGAGAGATAATGGGAGGGGAGAGATGTTAGAGGGGGAGAGATGTTAGAGGCGGGGGGAGGTGTTAGAGGTAAGAGATGTTAGAGGGGAGAGATGGGAGAGGGAAGAGAGAGAGAGAGATAGGTAGAGAGTGATAGGTAGAGAGAGAGACAAGGTAAAGAGTGAGAAAGTTAGAGATAGGTCTCTTCACAGATGGTCAGTTCACAGGACGGTGTAAAATCCTGTGTATGTGTGTGTTTGCATGTGTACTACAGCTTACAAGTGCTTGTTCCTGTGTGTGTGTGTGTGTGTGTGTGTGTGTGTGTGTGTGTGTGTGTGTGTGTGTGTGTGTGTGTGTGTGTGTGTGTGTGTATGTGTGTGTGTATGTGTGTGTGTGTGTGTGTGTGTGTGTGTGTGTGTGTATGTGTGTGTATGTGTGTGTGTGTGTGTGTGTGTGTGTGCGTGTGTATGTGTGTGTGTATGTATGTGTGTGTGTGTATGTGTGTGTGTGTATGTGTGTGTGTATGTGTGTGTGTGTGTGTGTGTGTGTGTGTGTGTGTGTGTGTGTGTGTATGTGTGTGTGTATGTGTGTGTGTGTGTGTATGTGTGTGTGTGTGTGTGTGTGTGTGTGTGTGTGTGTGTGTGTGTGTGTGTCTGTGTGTGTGTGTGTGTGTATGTGTGTGGTATCCCCCCACTTCTAAGTATTCATACTGCTAATAAATACCAGGTAGATACCAGTAATTCTAAGCTTACCAATACTTGTAACACTTATCGATTCTACTTCTAAAATTCAGAAAGTAGCTAGGTTGTAAAATTTAGCTTGTCTCAGTTTAAGTGTCTGACGTTATCCCTCACTACCGCTTTACTCCTTGCACTCTCGTCTATGCTATTTCTACTCTAATTCTGGTAATGGCTTGCAGGAGTGAGTGACCAGTATCTAACAGTGATGCAGGACCAGAACTCAACCTTGCAAAATGCAACCTCAACAGGTGAGCAATACTTGCGCTGACAGTGGTGTGATGACAAGTTGCCAGAAGCTGATGACGTAGTCGTCGTACATAGGCCTTCTATCACTATTTTGTAACTCCTTCACCCGTGATGTTTATAACCATATATGCTCATGCATCCCGCGTTCCTCAAGTGATTTCACTTTTCACTTATTACAGAATACACTTCACATTCGGTGTTACACTTTATATGTATAATGGCATACAAACTGTTGTGACGTCACTGCTTTAGCAGGCCTACTGCCACCTTCCCTTGTTGTATATTTTGTTTTTTCTTTCTCCTTTTGCCTATTAACTTTTTCACTCTCACATTACGGTCCCCCACATTTCACTTGTTAACCAAACGCTGGTAATTCTTGATCACCCGTTTCCACACTCACTTTGATCTTTTTATGTTTGTATCTGTGTGGCAACAGTGCCTAGTAGATCCACAACGGTTTGGCACTTTAAAAAAAAATACTGAATTTAGGTTTCCCCTCGAACTTTTTCAACTAATAACTATAGTTATCACTCGCAGGTTTGTTCACTGACTTTGTCACTACCACTGATTACTGCTAGCAGTTATTGCACGCCTCAAAAACACGAAGGTTCTCGGAGCCTTGTGCACCCACGTCTGCACCCACCATGTGTGTGTGTGTGTGTGTGTGTGTGTGTGTGTGTGTGTGTGTGTGTGTGTGTGTGTGTGTGTGTGTA